>NW_005354010.1:2319709-2425393 GCF_000412655.1 Myotis brandtii
CGGGGGGGGGGGGCCCCCCCCCCCAGTGCACAAATTTTTGTGCACCAGGCCTCTAGTAATCTTTATAATCAGTATTATAATCAGATTATAATCAGTATAATCTTTTCATTTTTCCCTCATGTCCTATATTCATTATTTTTGTAGGGTAATATTTGAGAGCTGTTTCTGGAGACCTGGCCCCATCAGTTCTTGTTGGGTTCCTTCTATTTCCTTTGAGCATTTTTCTCTTTTATATACTTTGAATTCAAAGATGTTTATTTTTAAAATATGACTGTGCTGTTTATATGTGTGTGTGCATGTGTGTTTATGATAGTGGATTGAGAATTACAGTAAAGTTTCTAAAAAATCACCTTTAATAGTTCTAAAATTTATCAATAGAAATAAATATCAATTAATGTTTAGCAGACAATATGATAGAATAAGAGAAGATGGTGGATTTTAAAAGGTTATATAAATGTTAATATTTGTAATGTGATTACACAACAGGATTTCTCACATAAAAGTGTAATGTCTATCTTTAAAAGAGGAAAAAAGGAACTGTGAGTGGGTAAGACAGTTTGCTTCACTTAGCCTCAGTTTTCTCACATGTAAAACAGGGTTAATAACTATTTTACCCAGTTGTTTTGAAGATGAGAGATCATGTGTGCAGTGTCTTGCATGGTGTCTAGTGCCCTCTAATAATAATAACAGCAATAATAATAATAATAATCCTATTAACTGACATTTTTATTGAAGGCCTTCTCTGTTTCAGCTACTTTGCTAAAGGCTTTGCACCCATGGTTTGATCTCATCCTCGCAAGGACCACTGGCATGAAAGTTTCACAAGGACACAAATCTCATGTGAATATTGTATATCTGGTACAGAGAATAATGGTGGGCATATATTAGACACTGTATACATGTGTTGAATGAATGAAAAGAAATGACCATTTTGTAGATGAAGAAACTGACATATAAATGACCCAAGGAAGCACTGAGTAAATAGTAAAGCCAGAATTTGAATCTGGGCAGACTGACCAGCTTAATACTAGCTCTTAATAATGACACCAGCAGGCTCTTATGTATGTTGCATGAAGGCAAGAGAGAGGGAGGCAAGATACATGTACCTTCATTTTAGAATGAAGACATGTATTGGGAACACTGAATTTAATAGCTATGATTATTGTTCTTGACTGTAAAATTATCATCATGTTTCTCTATGTTTCTTTCTTTCCCCAATAATATAAGCAAAAGATAAATATGGTAATGGCTCCAAATGGGCATGTGCTCAAATACAATGGAGGCGCAGAACACACAGACACACACACACACACGCACACGCACGCGCGCGCGCACACACACACACACACACACACACACACATACAGACACTCAGGGGCTGCACACCAGGGTCCTCTGAATATTCCTATGCTAGATAATTCTTGTAAAATCCTGTTCGGCAATGGTTTGAAGGCTCAGGGAAAGAATCACTGATCTGGACTAAAGTTGTTTCCCTCAGTTGTATGTTGCAAATGAGAGAGCAGCCAATGAATCTCAAAACCTGAATTTAAATTCCCTACAGGTGAGACATTTTATTGATACTATGAAGTTAAATATGTTGAAGTAATTTTATTACAAACTTTTAAAAAATGATTGCTCAGATGTCAGTTATTCTAGATCACATATCTTTTTCAGTGCTCAAAGCTTAAAAAAAACAGGGGAGACTGGTAAGACCTTAATGCTTATATTCACACAGGAGCCAACAAAGTTTTTACAAAGATGTTTGCTAAATTTAACATGGATTACTGTACAAAATAATATGATTTCACTTTGATTCTGAGATAGGTTTTTGTCCTTTACCAGTGTCATGTCAATACTTTTGAATAGTAAAACCATCTTTTTATATTTATTTGTTAGATAACTCATATAAAGATTATGAAAAGACTAATGGCATCCGATTAGCATACCTCATCAATAATAAAGACAAGAAACAGAATAAAAGGGGCAGTTTAAAGATCTATAAAAACATAAACATATAATTCCATTTTAACTACATATAACTCTTCTTTCATTTAAAGACTCAGAATTCCAGATATTAGAGAAATCTGTGAATAATGCAGTTTAAAAGGACTCAAACTGACATGTAGCTATTTTTCACTGTATTTCTTACATACTGGAATGTGTCAAATGCTGACACAGTGTTAATAATAATTTATAAATTGACCTTGCAGCAACTCTTTAAACTTTACACTTGGGCAAAAAAAAAAGGGGGGGGGATAACTAGAGTCAATACTAACCAACTTTATGTTATGGCAGAAACCACCGGGATTTTTTTTCATCTTTATGCTGCTTGCCAGTTTAAGAAATGCTGGCGTAAGGATCAACTTGAGAGAAAAGTAAGAAGAGGTCAAAGTAGAATTTTAAAAAAAATATTTTTTATTAATTTCAGAGAAGAAGGGAGAAGGAGACAGAAACATCAATGATGAGAGAGAATCACCGATCAGCTACCTCCTGTAGGCCCCCCACCGGGGATCGAGCCCACAACCCGGGCATGTGCCCCGACCAGGAACTGAACCGGTGACCTCTTGGTTCCTAGGTTGATGCTCAACTGCTGAGCCACACCTGGCTGGGCCAAAGTAGAATTTTTAACTAACTTTTATTTTGTTTTGATTTTAATATCACATTTTGAATTTTTTTTTTTTAGTTTGAAGATAAACTGGGAGGGGTGGGGTTTGGACAGAAAGGGAAAGGATGTATATTTATTTATTTAATAGGTATGTGGGATTAGAACACATTACAATGTCTGTTTTAGGAATGATTTTATATATGTTTTAGTATGAAGCAACAAACATATTAATCTTCTGAAATTACAAAAGTTCCATGTGGGTTCTGTTTCACATTATTTTTGCCAAGTAAATAATGACAATTCACCTAAGGGAAATCATGTACGAGGCAGGGAAGGAGACATTTTGGATAATCTTTTAAAAGAATATGTGTATCTCAAGAGTCCAATTGATAGTCACTTAAGTACTCCATCTTCCTAAATGCCTGTGACTCACCACCATTAAAATCATGGCAGTTATGGGATCCGCAAAGCCTCAGGGATACATTATATATTGGCATGTGATGGACAGGCCTAATAGGTCTTTCCCAATCATAATAAATGTGTGCCTGTACTCCAGGCCAGGGTATATTTGCTTTTCTCCATTACATGGTGATGCCTCAATCTTGGTAGGAAAGCATGTTTCAGGTGATTATAGTTTAAGTTTGTTAAATTGCAAATATTAAGCAGTCACTGAATTAACTGCTCAAATAGTTCATGGCAAAACTCTGTGCATCTTGGCATGGCATTTAAAGAGCAATATGTAGGTGTGTTTAGAAAAGTAATGCTTACACTCTTCCTAGAAGGTACATCTCCTGCCCATTAGCTTTTCATTCTGGTGAATGCTGGTAAGGAATGTGCTTGGTGAGCCACCCTGTGTCCTAGCGCTCAGATCCTAGTGCCTCTCTCAGATCCTTATATTTTTGGGTTCAATCTAACCCTGTCTAGGTCAGACCATCCTGGCCTGGGTCTGCCTGAGGAAATTTGGTCTGTTCTTAGGGTAGTTTGGTTTGATTTTTAAAAAAGATAAATTTAAGGTCACTTTGAACTTTGGGGTTTGAAGATAATTAAAATGTAAGGTGGGGAGAGGGAGGAGGTGTTAATTAATCTGAGCCAATTAATAAGGATGAGCAATGATTTTTTTATTAGTTACAGAATCACAAACTACTGGAATGCTGCTTGTAATGAAGCAGATGTGGTATTTGTATTTAGCATACTCTGCCCAAATTTAGAAAACACATTGAATTCCAATCAAAATTAGTGAAATAAAAGCACATTTTGGCAATAGTCCAAATGTTCAGTTACCTTCACCTGTAATAACCTCATATGCCCACATACACTTTAAAAAATAAGTCTAAAAAAGTCTAATAAGAATTTATATAAAATTTTCATTAACTAATACTTCAGCTTTTACTAGTAATAAAAATGCATGATTATAATGACCCTGGGAGGTATTTACATTTCAAATTCACATTTATAAATTGAAAGTAATTATATTCTGTGTAGTTACATTGTTAATACATATTTTTTTGCCTTATGATTCCTTGAAAAATTTTAATTGTTATATGGTAACTCCAAGTTAACCAAAATGTTACACCCTATCATTTATTCATACTATGAGCTGCCACCAGCATGTTAGGTCACTTATCTATACTTTGGAAATTAAAATAGTCCATATAACTTGAATTTCCAGCCATATCTATCTATATATACATATATATTTATTTGTATTTATATATGTATTATATTCCCCCCAAAATGTATACTCACTTTAACAGCTGATAGCTCAATTTTGAAAATGAAATAAATTTTAATAAATACTGCCTTCATAATTATTCAAAGTGTGTGTATATATTTGGGAACACTCTCTATACATGAATACCTACATACACACATACATACATATATTAAGCAGTCAACAGGAGTTTTCTGGATCTGCTTATTAATGCTGAGTCAAGGAATAGTAGAGCTATAATTTCAATTCAGTCATTTTCTCAAGGAAAAAATGGGACCCGTAGCAATGAAGGGGCTTTTCCAAGGTCATGCACTCTGGCCTCCCGACTTACAAGTTGGTGCCCTTCCTCTCCAGCCTGTCAAGCCGAAATAGAAATTTTAACACTTTGAATGGCCTAAAGTTTCTCTGTGTTTGAACTGTATCAACTACCCAGGTTGTGAATTGAGGTCATATTTGATAAAGACTATGTAGAGTACAGTAATACTGATTCTAGAGGGAATTTTTAAATGTGGAGTTGGCTAAGAATTCGGTGGGAGGTGCCAAGGGAATAGGAAATTAGGTCTTATTCCTTAGGGGATTCATAATAAACATACATCCTGGCTTCGTCATATGTCACATTGCTGTTTTCCATGTTTCAGCCCCATTCAAGGGAACATGATTACATAGGTGTGGGGCATGTACGTGAGCAGGTAGAGGCCGGTCAGCACTTCTCCCTGTGCTCCCAGGGTTGTCTTTGCCAGTCCTTCTCTTGCACAGAGTGCTTGCACCAAGTAAGAATACTGCATTGTCTCCAGCTTCTTATTTTGAACAAGCAAACAGATCCCTTTCCTCTCAGATTATATGAGAAAATGTCTCCCCAAGAGAGTGAATGGGCATGAAAAGGCTAAGTATAGACATTGGAGAGAAACTTGGCCTAGTCCCCACTGTCCCTAGTATAACTCCAGTCCCATGCAGAGGCTCAGGATGAAATCCTGTGGCCATTCCAGTGCGACCCCAGTGACGTGCATCCTGGTGATGTATTCAGAAATGTCAGGAAAACTTGGTCATTCATGTCTCCACCTTGAAGAATACAAGGTTGCCTGAAACTTGCACCGCACCATTCTTATCGTTGCTGATCTGTGAGACTCATGAGTGTTGTTTTATTTTATTTTTTTTGTAGTTTACAAGGCTTTCACATAACCTCATTTCATGCTCACAGTCTGAGTAATAAAAACCATTCTTTTCATTTTTCACTAATGGTAGGACTGGGACTCAAACTTAGGACTCCTGATTAACTTCCAAACCATTATTCTTTGTAGTACCCTACAGCTGCTTTGGGAAGACACACACACACACACACACACACACACACACACACACACACACACATATTTTGACTATGGAAACCATATAGGTGTGTATCTGATCACAGATACAGATACAGTTTGGTAGGTATCATCAGAATAAAAACCAATAATATGCTTCATAATCTTGGAAACTATAGCTTAATGGCAATTTTGGGATATCAGCTATGTGACTTTCATCAGTCTGTCTCTCTGCTCTCTGTACACACAAACACACACACATATGCACGCACACACACACATCTATATCTATATATCAGTCACTCTCCTTAGCTAATGTCCTTTAAAAAATGCACAATGGCCATCAGCATAAGACTATAGAACTAATTGTTTCAGACTTGATGGAAGGACACAGCAAACTGTAATTTGACTAGAGTGCACGGAAAGCTCCTATACATCCAGAAGGACTTTTCTGACATTGCTTATATTTAAGTAGCAATTGCACACAGTAACAGCTGTTTGCTTTGTAGCAATGACAACAAAGTTGTCTTCCCCCTCACTTCATGATAGCTGCAGTTGCAGGTCAGCCCTTACCACAGACCAGCCATGCTGTGTAATATCTGCACTGTATGCTGGGAGAGCCCCAGAGAGACCGAGTGACATCACCAAGGCTCCTGAGGCTGGAGACTGGGCACTTCCAGGATCATATTCCAAGCCAGCATGATCTAGAGCAGTGATGGCGAACCTTTTGAGCTTGGCATGTCAGCATTTTGAAAAACCCTAACTTAACTCTGGTGCCGTGTCACATATAGAAATTTTTTGATATTTGCAACCATAGTAAAACAAAGACTTATATTTTTGATAATTATTTTATATATTTAAATGCCATTTAACAAAGAAAAATCAACCAAAAAATGAGTTCGCGTGTCACCTCTGACACGCGTGTCATAGGTTCGCCATCACTGATCTAGAGTGAGGTGACTGATGGGATCTGAGCACCTGAGCAGAGTGGAAGGCATGCTCTTTAGTTCATGCAGGCAATTTCCAACCTTTGCCAGCTATGATTAGACATGTAATTGTGCGTCTAAATTTAGTCTATCATTTGCATATGTAATTAATTATAGTATAGTTATTTCTCTCTGGCCTCCTTTTCCTATAAGTCAAATTACTCAGAGACTTTTATCTGGCACTAAAATCTTGTAAGTCCATATGACATTTTTAAGGATGATATTAGCTGCTGTTTATAGCACTCTAACATTGAATTCAGAGTCTTCTGTGATCAGACAGCTGAGTACCTCCATTTTTCAGGAAACAGTCTCAGAAACTTTTTCACAGAAGCAGCTTCCTTCTCCATTGTGTTCAGTGATCATAAAATCACATCACCTCAAGCCAGATACTTCTTTATCACCTCAAAGCAGATGAATAATCCCTACTCAGTGAATCTTTGCACTAGGCAGGGATCATGCATTCATGTCTTCATTTATTTAGCACACATGTATTGCATACCCTCTGTGTGCTAGGCCCTGTCTCAGGTAGTGGTAATATCATCGTTGTTTTTATGGGTTGAACTCTATCCCCCAAAATTCATATACTGAGGTCTAAACTCCAGTACCTTAGAATGTGAACCTTAGGTGGAAATAGGGTTGTTGCAGATGTAATTAATTGAGATGAGACCATATGCAGTAGGGTAGGTGAAGTTAATCCAATATGGCTGACATCCTTATACAAAGGAGACATGCACACAGGGAGAATGCACACAGGGAGAATGTCATGTGAGGATGAAGGCAGAGATCAGGTGATGCTGCTACAAGCCAAGAAATGCCAAAGATGGCCAGTAAACCACCAGAAAGTAGGGGGGCTGCATGGGACAGATTTTCCTTGATAAACCACTGAAGGAATGAACCATGCTGACAGCTTGATCTTGGACTTCGGGCCTCCAGAAGTGATTGTGAGACAGTCAATTTTGGTTGGTTAAGCCCTCTAGTTTATGGCTCTTTGTTACACAGCCCTAGCAAACTAATATAGTTGGGTACCCTCTGCTCCTGGCAGCTCACACATTGTCCAGAGAGCTCCCTCTGTGGATAGAGTCCAAATTGAATTTTGGATGCTTCCAGGAGCTCAAATTCCCACCCTCACCCCTTCTTCGGGTGCCTTGAAGGCCTATAGGAGTGCCGAGGTATTTATCCTCTCAGTCCTCATGGTGACTGGGAAGGACCTAGGGTTGCTGGAGCCTCAAGCCTCTTCCATTTTCTGAGTGTGTCATATACTATTATGATTTTTATGTGAGGCATGATGGTAAAAAAGAGAGAGACCAGTTTAAGCCACCAAAATAAAAATTAAAGTATGATTGGGGTCAATTTTGATTTTCAAGGATCTAGAGTGAAGGCCAAGGCACATAGTAGCATTAGACTTTTACGTTGTAGGGATTTGCAGTCTTGCAATTGTTGTAGGAAGCTAAATTGTGGAAAGGGAGGGTTTATCTGAGTTGAGGAAAGATACTTTATAAAAAGCAATTTATTGAAAGGACCTGACAGGAACTAAGCAAGGGTTTCACTTGGTCAAACTGGAATTTGGAAGCTGGCTGCCACTCAGCCCGAGTGTGGGAGTAGGACTAGAACTCAGGCACTGGGCGGAAGGCCAGTCAGGCAAGTAGAGGCATTGGGTAGAGGGCAGATGGAGTGGGATGCTCCCTCCCCAGCAGTGATGAGGGGCAGGTCCTGCCTGGCAGGGAAGTCATCTGCAGATTTCCAGCTTCCTGTGCTTGTTCAAGCCTTCCAAGCACATTGAAAGTTTGGGCCAGCATTTTGGGAAGTACGTGGAAGAAAGGAAGGTTTAGAAACTAGCATATCTCACAGCTATACAGAAAAAAGGAAAAACACTCAAATGGAGGAAAAATGCATCCTTACTAGAGGCAGGCATAGTGACATCAGCGAGGTGTCCTCTCTATATTGTATGTCTGAAAAATCAATTGAATTAAGGACTGTGGAATGACCCACGAAAATAATGACAAGCAGCCAGCCGACCTAAAGAAGTATAATGCTGTGGACCTACTTCACACAGGTGAGGTATCTTCCACATCTCAGTCATGCAAACGATGTCAGTGTATGTTACTGATGATTGTAATGATTACTCTGAGAGAGGATCACGTTATTTTTACTATAATCTTTCAGATGTCTTAGAGGTTAACTAATTAGACTTAGATAAAAGTAGTTAAATTAAAATATTTTCTGAATATTAAAGAGGTCTACTTGAGTTTTTTGAACAAAAAATCAAGTTCTATAATATCATGGCTGAAAAACAGGATGTCAACCTGTACAGTATTTCACACACACACACACAGATGAGAACTACTTCAGGCAATCTATGAACATATGTTGTTTAATTTTCCTAAGTGTTCCTCCATATTTAAGTATATTTAATTTCAGAGTGGACTTGCATGGTGAATGACATAGTCTTTGGCTGCTCAGTTCTTGGTGTACTCTGTTCTCCTCTCTTGCAAGCATCAAGAAAACCTGTTGGAATGCAGGTGACAGTAATAATGTTGGAGAGGTAATTTTGAATCTGCTTTAATTTATTAAAAATACATTATCTGCAAACTTCAATATTTTAATTATTATTGATAGCATTGTTTTTTGAAAGATACCACAACTGATTGCCCATAATAGAATGCCAGTGGAAACTTTGTTGAGGACTATGGCTGAAGGGTCAGGAGCTTAGGAGTTAAGAAAGTTAAGTTTTTCTCTAGGGTTATCCTTCTTCCAATTTCCAGTTGCTATTCCCTGGGTTTATTATGAAACTCCAAGGGGTCTTCTAGTTTAGACTCTTGCATCCAGGCAGGGCATTTTCCCCCTAAATTAGATCATACTGACCAAACGCTTTATTCTTCCCTAAGCAGTGTTACTGTGGGGTTGCATAGTACTTACTGTGCATCAAAGTAGTTATGTCCTAGTTTCTGTTCTTTCACATTCATGAAAGAGTGTAATGTAATATACAACATTTTTTTAATATCCTGGGATATTATTAAAGGGAGTAATTTGCTGGAAATATAAGAAGAGGGAATTAAAGCTTCACTGCCTTGCTGTATTTGAAGTCTTACTTAGTTTATTCCAGGCCTGGGGTTCTCCCTAAGGTACACGGGACCCAAGCTAATATATTTTAGAGGCATGATATTTGGGATAGCCATAGCCAACTCTGGGTTTGTGATATGCTGAAGGATCCTCAACTATTTCAAGGGGTATTACAAAATATCTTAAAAGAAAATGCATTTTAAATTTAATTTAATAAACCAATATATGCCCTTGAATCCTCTTTGTTGCACTGGGAGAGGGGGGGTCTGACCTGGATTGGGCCATTTAAAGATGAACGGTTCACAGTGCCAGCCTTCAGGGAGCTTGATCAAGTAAAACAGACCTGCAAAGTAGGCAGTGAAGTATTACAGGTTCTGCTTACAGGGGAGGGTTCATGGGAGTGACAGTTCTTGAACTCGAAGTGAGACTTAGAGGATTGCTCTAGTCTTCTTTGCTCAGTCAGGCGCAGGCCGGGAGGCACACTGGAAGTGTGCTCTCTGATGTCCGTGTAAGTGCGACAGACTTTCAGAGCAATCTATGTTTTTTTGAAAAGATCCTGAAAATTTGTAAAAAGGAAAATAGCAGGTGTTATGATATTCTCTCTTTACCACTGATTTCTTTGACCTATTTATTATAGAAGGCATATATTTACAGTACAGTAGCCCCCTCCCCCCCATATTCGTGGTTTTGCTTTCCATGGTTTCAGTTAATCCTGGTCAACCATTGTTTGAAAATATTAAATAGAAAATTCCAGAAATAAACAATTCATCTGTTTTAAATTGCACACTGTTCTGAGAAGTATGATGAAATCTCGAGCTGCCCCTCTCTATCTAGCCTGGGATGTGAATCATCTCTTTGTCCAGTGTATCCAGCTCCAGATGCTACCCAACCATTATTCACTTAGTAGCCATCTGAGTATCAGCTTGACCATAGCAGTATCACAGTGCTTGTGTTTAAGTAGCCCTTATTTTACTTAATAATGTCCCTAAAGCACAAGAGTAGTGATGCTGACAATTCAGATATTGCAAAGAGAAGCTGTAAGTGCTTATTGTAAGTGAAAAGGTGAGTATAGTACAATAAAATATTTTAAGAGAAAGAGACCTTATTCATATCTCTTTTGTTATAGTATATTGTTATAATTATTTTATTTTATTATTAGTTATTGTTATTCATCTCTTACCCTGTCTAATTTAAAAATCAGACTTTACCATAGGCATGTATATATAGGAATGTATAGGAAAAACCAGTAATTAGAGGGTTTAGTACTATTTGTACTTTTAGGCATCCACTGGGGGGTTTTGGAATGTATCCCCTGTGGACAGTGGGGGCTTCTTGTATCTGTTTGTATGTGTAGAAACTAGATCAACAAAACATTCTTACTCTCATGTCATCAAACACCAAACTGTCCTGGCAGGTGTGGCCAAGTGCTTGATTTCAGAGTCTAGTGGGAAATCTCTAAGAGTCAGTATACTCGAGACCATTTTTTTTTTTTTGATAGCAGAAATGAACTTTTCAGAGTAAAAACAGCAACTCTGTTGTTGTAAACATTTTTGAAATAATAATGGCTGGCATTTATTTACATTCATGTTCATGCACCCATTTACTTACCAAGTATTTCTTAAGTGTTTACTATGAAAAATGGCTTTGTGAGTTACTGGGAAAATTAAACTCTCTCAGGGAAGAAATGGTTTCTAATTAATTGTTGGGTCTTTGATCCTAGTACAGTATCTGGGAAATGGAAATATTCAAGATGTGTTTGGTTGAAATGATCTATACTGTGAAGAGTTATGGACATGGCCTCTTCATTTCAGGAAATGGCTATGGCACAATTAAGGACATACATGGAAGAAATTAATAATAAGTGGTCAGTATATGACATGTACTGCTTGATTTTTGTCTGTGATGCATATCTTGGAAAGTCTGTGGAAAGAGAGACAGTTTCATTTGAGAAAAACGTGATGATAGGCAAGTGGAGATGTTGATAACTTCAATTTGTAGGATCACTATGTCAGACCAACTATAATGCTGTTAAATGACGTTGACACAAGATAGATTTTCTATTATTGTACAAGCAGCAGAAAGATATTTCACTCTTCTCCTACCCCCCTGCCGCCCCCCTCAACCCCCAATTGACCTCTCCGAAGATGAGCCATTTATTTCTCTTTAATATGTGGTCCTTCATGAGAGTGGCTTGCCAGTCACATGGAACATTTCCTCAGATGGTACAAACATCTTGGTATGTGCATGTTGGCCGAGTCTTTCTGCCTCAGTCTGGCAAAACTGTTAGGTAATCGCTGCTTTCTCCTGCCTGAGTGATGATGGGCCCAGGGTTGGTGAGTTCAGAGAAAAGAATTGCCATTAAGTAAATCCTTAAACAGCAATGTTTAATTACTGTCTTTCAAAGCTTATTTCATTTCTCTACCTTGAATGATCATATTTTGTGGAGGGATTTAGGAAGTGTTCGGACTATATTGTTACTCTTCCATTTGTACTGTTGAAGAAATCATAGGATTGATGGCTATGGATGATTCCCCATAATTTAATCTGAAAGGTTTTGATGCATATATTCTTTAACTGACAATGGAAATAAACATTTCATACATCATTCTGTTAGTAATTTAAAAATCAATTAAAACTAAGAATTTGAAGTATTTTGACTCTTCCTCCCCTTTAAAATGTAACTGATGCATTTCTGAGAGAATTCCCAAAGAATTTCTTGTTTGGACCACTAACTACAATTTCAACATGAACTCATTATTTCTGTAAATCTAGTGCTCTTTCTTAAATGTCGATATTCATTCTCATAAACCTTTTCCTGTGAGTGTAATGCCTGTCCCTCAACTCTGATGATAAACTCCCATTGGTCTTTCAAGATTAAGCTCAAATGTTACCTTCCAGGTCTCAGATGGTTTCTGAGTTCTCTGCTTCTGTAGTAATTTTAAAGAGACTGAACACATACCTGTAATTTGACTATCTACACCAAGCATGTCAAACTCGCGGCCGACGGGCTGCATGCAGCCCACAACAAATATTTTTGCGGCCCAGCCAATATAATGGTATGTAAGAAACGTATTCATAAAAATTTCATAACTTAATTTTACAATATCCTGTTATACATAATTATGAATAACGAACTACAATGTTCGCTAATGTCTGATTACTATAATCATGTTGCATTCATTTCCCTTACGTGCCTTACATGCAGGCGCACAATTTCTCTCCACTAATACTCGCAGCGAATATTTTAGTAGCCGATTGCCACGTCATTAGTCTTGGACTGACTTGTTTGGTGTGCACAACAGGAAATATTTCGCTTTCAGAGAACAAGAAAATTAGGTTTATTTGCGGTTCGCTTATTAATTTGTGCAGTTATTCAGTGTCTGGTAAGTTAATGTTCAAGAAAAATACTAATTTTTATTAAAGTGTTCTATTATTTTATGTTAACGATTACTCATTTATTTCAGCCCTTTGTATTCAGCATGTCTCTATCAAAATAAACCTACATTTCTATGAAAATTGAAGCTTTTGTTTTTTTGCGGCCCACATAAACTTAAACCTTGTTTATATGGCCCGTATTTTTTCATGTTCAGGATTGTGTTTTATGCTGGGTCATACCTTCAAGGCTTAGTGCCCTGTTCACAGTTGAGGTTTGATACATTGTTGGGTGTATTGCTTTCTAGATCAGTTGGAGCCTTGCTATGGAGCCTTGCTTTGTACTTCCTTTCTCCTTTCTCCTTGAAGAACCATAGGGCTATCAATGTTCTGAAGGTGCTCTATTGTCCTTGAATTAAATCTGAATTTGCTTTTGTAGCTGTGTCCCAGGAAGGGATAGGCTGGTCTGCACTTGGTCATATGGCCGAGGAGAGGGACTCCCTTTCTTTCTCAGGTTTCATCTCCTCTCTACCCAACTACCCTCTTTTTAACCAGGGGGCTGTGGACAGAGATCAGAATCAGTGCTTTGATGTAAGGGCTAGTTTTTTTTTAATTCTCTAAATGTTTCTGAGGACATTGTTACCAAAAAACATCAACAAGAGTTTCCTGCTGTAGGTAGCTTTCAAACCTGTGCCTGAAAGGGATAATATACCCTTTTGAGTATAAAAGACACTCAGGGCTAGCACTGAGTGTCTTTATTGGGTTAAGCTATTCAGGAGGTAGTTGGAATATCTAACAGTACTGGGATTGATAGTGAAATAACATACTGCTGGCAATAAGTGTTTGTGGGAGATACAATTTCTGGTGGATTTGATTTGTTAAAAAATATACAGACATTTGAAATCATTGGGCTGTGTTTCAGTCTTAGAGATTCTTTTATATAAGACTAGAGGCCCGTTGTACAAAGAGATTCATGCAATACACCTTCCCTTCCCCTGGCTGCCGGCACCGGTTTTCCTCCGGCCCCCGGGACCCAGGCCTTCGCTCGGGCCCCTCGCCCCAGCCACAGTGGAGAAGCCAAGCCTCTTCAGTCTTCAGTCGTCTTCAGCCTTCAGTCTTCGCTCCGTGCCTGTGTATGCAAATTAACCTCCATCTTTGTTGGGTTAATTTGCATACTCATCTGGTTGGCTGGTGGGCGTAGTGGAGTGACACCAATTTGCATGTTTCTCTTTTATTAGTATAGATGTTTTTGGTAATTTTGGATAACTACTAAATTTCTCCACTGGTAAACAGTGATGAATATTAGTCTCCAAAGTTTGTTGTAAGAATTGAATGAGGCGATGAAGCCTCTTTGAAAACAAACTATTAGTGGGTTGTAATTATAAGTCCTCTGCCATTTAAGATAGTTTTTTCTCTCTTTCATTTAAATGATCAATTTGAGTTTACTTTGACTTTACATTGTTTGCTATATAATACAAGGGAAACGTGGGGAGCACTAGGCAGCCTCAAAGGGAATGGAGTACTGTATTTAGCGAATGAAGAACAGAAACTCAGAGGCTGTAACTTATGAAAAGCCAAACAGCCCTTAGCAGCATAACTGAACTATAATTCAGGTCACTTGGTTCCTAATTCAAATGTTATTAACCCATTAATATGAAATGGTAAGATATAGTTTAGACTTTGAAATATAAAAGTGAAAATCCCCCCCCCCCATTTTTTTAGTGAAAGCTTTTGTGTGTGAGCTGTATTAAACAAATCTTGAAAAATATCAGCTCCTATTAATATTTAAATATTTGTTGCTGTTTGGTTTACCTCAATACATGGAAGAAACTTTTTATCATGCCAGTATGATTTTTATTTATTTTTATTTTTTGAAATGTGATATATACTGTGTATTTCTAAGAAATAGGAAGAAAAAGAGATAACTTGTTCTGCTCTTATCTTTGATCACAGATATTTGAGAAGAGTGTTTGTAGTTGTGCTTAAGAATGGTCCAGGTTTTTGTTCATTTTAAATATCCTGTATCATACACTTTTTAAAATGCTTTGCCTTGCCTATGTCTGAGTTTCTTTTGCTTACCCTTTCCTTTCCCCTCTCCTTTCTAAAGCTTTATTTTTGGTTATTGGTAGTATAACAGTACTTCTGAATTGTAATGATGGTGTTTTTCCATACCTCCAACCTGTCCCAAATTCATGAGGTGACTTTTAAATTGGCCGGATTCAGCTCTGGGAAGGTATGGACATTTGCCAGCAGGAGCATTGTAGCTCAAAACACTTTTTTTCCCTCCTGGGAAGAATGATTGACAAAATTCAGTTTTGCTTTAAAGAGCTCACATAGAAAAGATGTTTTCTTCAGCAATAATCAGATAACTGTACCTAGTAGATCATAAAGCTCAACTCTCCAGGGCCCAGAAACCAGGACAAGAGAAACTCCTAATGCAAAGTGATCTGTTCATGACCTTCTTAAAAAAGAACATCTCAGTTCTCCCTAAGGAGTGCATTTTCAAATGCATCTCTCCTCAGACCCTTAAGAAATAACCTCTTCCCATGGACCACGCTACATAATGAATGGAAGACACTGAATGAAAACGCAATTAGAGCAGCTAGCCTCTTTAAATGGTTGACCAAATCTTTTCTGAAGTGTGTGTGTGTGTGTGTGTGCATGCGCGTGCAAGTGAACAGAAGTGGGCCATATGGGACACAGCTGGTAATATCAACAGAGATAATGCTGGCATAGTGGAAGGACATAGGCTTGAATTAGGTCATGCCCTGGATGCAGTTTTCAGCTCCTGAAGATGGGACACTGGCAGTCTCTTCCTGCCCCCAAGGGGGGACAATCTGGTCTAGCATCTGGCCTCAAATGATTGGTTAACTCCTGAGAGAAGGAACCTCAGACCTGGTGTAAGTCAAGTTTTCTTCACCAACAACAAAGAAGAGAGGTTTTCTTTCTTGCCTTACTATCTCCTGGCCCCCAAAGATACCTTTCTGTCCCTCTGGGCACAAACTCTGAGGGTAGATGCAACAAAGAGACATATGGAGCACAGTTCATACTTAAAGAGAAAAGAGTCCATTCTAATTTTTAAAAAGTAAACTCTCTTCTCCTTTAATATTTATCAGCTTTATTAAAACTCTTGTGCTCCTCAAGGTCACATCTATTTTTAGAATTCTAGGATTCTGTCTGTTAGAATTCCTTATCATATATAATAAAACCCTAATATGCAAATTGACCGAATGGCGGAACGACCAGCTGAAGAACCAGTCGCTGTGATGCGCACTGACCACCAGGGGGTAGACACTCAATGCAGGAGCTGCCCCCTGGTGGTCAGTCAAAGGTGGAGCGCTGGTCAGCCAGAAGCCAGGCTCATGGCTGGTGAGTGCAGCAGTGGTGGCAGGAGCCGCTTCCGCCTTCGCTGCAGGTGGGCGGTAAGGAGCGAGGGGTCTTGGACTGTGAGAGCCCTGGACTGCAAGAGCCCTGGACTGCAAGAGGGATGTCTGACTGCTGACTTAGGCCCAATCCCCGGGGGCATCGGGCCTAAGCCAGCAGGCAGACATCCCCCAAGGGGTCCTGGACTGCGAGAGGGTGCAGGCCGGTCTGAAGCCCCCGCCACCCTCCCCCCAGTGCACGAATTTTGTGTATCGGGCCTCTAGTTTTTTTATAGTTGACTAGAGGCCCGGTGCACAAATTCATGTATGGGTAGGGTCCCTAGGCCTGGCTGGTGATCGGGACGATCTGTGGGGCAACCTGTGGGGCAATTGGGGCCCCCTGCTGGGGGGCGGGGCCGGCAAGCAGGAGGCACCGCTGCCACTGCTGGTCGGGGCCTGCGGGCTGGGGGCAACTCCTGTGTTGAGCGTCTAACCCCTGGCGGTCAGTGCGCATCATAGCGACCAGTCGAGCGGCCCGTCGTTTCTCTGGTTGTTCTGCCATTCTGTCGATTTGCATATTAGGATTTTATTATATAGGATAATCCAAATGTAGAATAGACACAAAAGAAGACTCCAAGGAAGGGGAAAGGATGTGTGTGTGTGTGTGTGTGTGTGTGTGTGTGTGTGTGTGTGTTTCACTTTAACCAAGACCAAATTGGGCAAGAATAAAACTGTTCCCATTTACTCTTCTTTTTACCTTTTGGACTTATTAGATTTAAAGCTCTTCAAAGTTTCCCAATTAAAAGCCATGCCATTTAAAGGCACACTGATCTCAGAATCATAGAGCAAGAAGAAAGCAAACTTCTTATTTTATAGGATAAGAAAAGGAGTCCTAACTTGTGGGCAGTGAGCACTTTCTATGTTTTGTGAGAGATACTTACACATGGGTGAAAAATGAAAAGTCATGGAGATTTATCAGTGGTTTCTACGGAATACTAGATTCAAATTTAAGTGGTTCAAGAATTACTTAGATTCAAAGACTAAACTCAATTCATGGTGAAGAATCAAAGAGGACCCTGACATCATATATGTAGAGCAGGGAATGAATGAGATGTGTGCTCAGAGAAGATTATTATTTAATTCTGCAGAATTTTTATAATCCCTTTAATAGATGACTATGCAGTTGCAGCAGCTTTTGCATTATTGCAATAGACAACACCAATTTTAGCATTCTATTTACTAAACCTCTCAGTGCTCTCCCTATTTCTGCAGTTTACTATTTAATTTACTTTCTCATGATTCTATGCTTTATGCCCAAACTGCACGATCTTTTTGTACAGGAAAAATTACTTGTGGGTATTAAAATGCAGCTTTCTCCCTCTCTCTGATTCGTTCCTACCTGGATCCGGGAAGACTTCCTTTCCCCTCTGGTACTGCAGAGTGGGCTGTAAACCGCCATTCCTAGGGTTGCCCAGTACAGGTTGATGGTCCTGTCTTTTCAGTTGGTTAAGTGAATGCCTTTGCCTAGCTGATAAAAGCATCAGGGTTTGGAAGAGTTCCAGGGCCTCCTTTGTGCTCATAGGAAACTGTGGCAGCGTTTCCAGGAGTGCCGTGTGTTCAGTGAGATTGGTGCAGTGCAGCAAGCTTGTGTAATAGCTCCATGGTAAAACTTGGATTGGCTCATCACTCCACTTGAGAGAGTGGGAAGCACTCATTTCTGTGTGAGGGGATGTGTGTGTATTATATGCATGTATGCATTTGTGTGGGTGCATGTTTACTTTTCTTTAAATCCCATTAACCAAGTGTCAAGTACATCTGCGATTACTTACTTAGCAAGGTTACTATTTCTGGTGTCTCATTTTTATTCAGGTCTTGGAAAATTCACTACATTTTTGCTGATACTTTGGAGTGCTCTTTTTCCAGGGTCTTTTTTTTTTTTTAAAAAACATATAAGAAACGTGCCTAGTTCATAAATAAGTGGCTCTCGGGTTTGGATATCTGCCATCTTCGGTCCCTGGTACCACCCAGGTACTCCCGTCTGCTGTTTAGCACACTGCCTGAATCTAGGCATTCTTCTTGTACAAAGACAAAAATCAGAACTAGAACGTTATTTGATATTTTGTAGACCAATCTTTTTATTTTACAAATGAGGACATGGAGGTTACAAATGAAATGATTTATTCAAGGTCACTCAGGTAGAACCTGGATCTGCTGACTTGTAGTTCAGTGTTGTTGTTTTCCCCCTGACATAATTGCATTTAATTTTTCTAGAAGATTATGAGAAATTGATTGACGTTCCCTCGATATGTTCTATAAGTTTCTTTAGTGTCATGGTTGTTAAGCAACAGATCACAGAAGCTCTTTTAACTTCTCTTGAATTATAAGATAGAAATCAGTACACTCAGGTAAATTACACCTGTTTGGATGTTCCTTAATGCTCCATTTTGATTTGCATATAGTAGGTACTCAGTAGATGTTAATTAACCACTTTGTAATCAAGTGGGAAGGTGACTGAAGTTTTTATTTGTTAAATACAAATATTTCCAAATGTTGACTTGGTATATGTGAAGCCCACCCTTGGCCAAAAACAGGGAGGATCTCAAATGTGCTTTGGGAGAGATCTGGCTTGATTTGAGTGTTTGGAGAGCATTTAACTAAAATACTTTGTTGAAGAATGTTCAGAAAAGGACATCCTCAAGTAGCTGCTGCCCCACCTTCCTGGATTTCTTGAGAGCACACTGGATGGGTAAGAGGGTCAGTTCTGGGGTCACTTCCAACTGTAGCTCTTTGTTTTCTGAGACACTGAATGAGTTATTGAGCCTTTGTAAGTCATAGGTTTCTCATCTGTAAAATGAGGTGCTCTTGGGACAGTAGTGCTCAAATGAATGGGAAATGCTTGGCCCAGCACCTGGAACACAGCGTGCTCCTGATAAGTGCTCGCTCAGATGCTATGGGAATTAAATGATTACTATCTGTGTGACCTTAGCACGTTACTCACATTCTTTGTGTCTCAATTCCCTTGTCTGGAGATGATAATAGTAGTTACCTTATAAGGTTGTTGTGAAGATTACATGAATCAATGCACATAAAGTGCTTAGGACAATGCCTACCAACTACTAACATACATATACATATGCTACAAAATATTAGAGATTACAATTGCTATGTAAATCACCTAATGCACTAACTAGTACATGGTATCTATTAAGTAAGCAGCAGTTTGTTATTATTTATCCTTCCTTTCCTTTTAGAAGAACTGGTCTATAAAAATAAGTGGTATCATTGTAACAACATTTCTGGATCTTGAACAGTATTTATTTATTTAGTTGTTTGTTTGTTTATTTATTATTTTTTTAATCCTCACCGGAGGATATTTTTCCAGTGATTTTCAGAGAGAGTGGGAGAGGGAAAGACAGGGAGAAATATTGATGTAAGAGAAACACACTGATTGGTTGCCTCTTCCACACACCCTGACCAGGGCCAGGGCCAGGGCCAGGGCCAGGGAGGAGCCTGCGCTGAAGGGACGTGCCTTGACTGGAATCGAACCCAGAACCCTTCAGCCTGCAGGCCGACGCTCTTAAGGGACGTGCCTTGACTGGAATCAAACCCGGAACCCTTCAGCCTGCAGGCCGACGCTCTATCCGCTGAGCCAAACCAGCTAGGGTGAACAGTATTTATTTTTATAAAACCAAGTTATAAGCCTAACTTTATAACTTCATTGAAAATATTTTTATTGATTTCAGAGAGGAAAGGAGAGGGAGTGAGAGATAGAAACATCAATGATAAGAGAGAATCATTGATTGGCCAAATCCTTCATGCCCCCTACTGGGGATCAGGCCGCAATCCAGGCATGTGCCTGGTCAATGCTGAACCACTGAGCCAAGCAGGCTGGGCTATCACTCCAATTTTAAGCTAAAAATAGAATGTGTTGGTGTGTTAGTTTTCTATTACTGCTGTAACAGTACCACAAATTTAGTCATATAAAAATACATAAATTTATTATCTTACAACTAGTCAGAAATATCATCTGGGTCTCATATGATTAAAATTAAGGTGTCAGCCCTAACCGGTTTTGCTCAGTGGATAGAGCGTCGGCCTGCAGACTGAAGGGGAACTAGTCAGAAATATCATATGGGTCTCATATGACTAAAATTAAGGTGTCAGCCCACTGTGTTCCTTTCTGGAGGCTCCTTTAGATGTTGGCAAAATTTAGTTCCATGTGGTTGTAGGATCCAGGTCTCCAATTCCTTACTTACCACCAGCCTAGGGCCTCCATTAACATCTAGTGGCCTCTTTCTGGCATTTGCATGCAGAGCCCTACCTCACAGAATAATCTATAGGGTACCAAATCCATCCCATGACCACAGCCAGGAAATGTTCTCTGCTTTTTAAAAAAATACATTTTTTATTGATTTCAGAGAGGAAAGGAGAGAGAAAGATAGAAACATCAGTGATGGGAGAGAATCAATGATTGGCTGCCTCCTGCCTGCCACCTACTGTGGATCGAGCCTGCTACCCGGCCATGTACCCTGACTGGGAATTGAACCATGATCTCCTGGTTCCTAGGTCTAAGTTCAACCACTGAGCCCAGCCGGCAAGGCTGTTCTCTGCCTTTAAGGACAAATGTGATTAGATTGGAGCCACCAGGATCTTCCAGGCTATCCTCCCGAACTTCATGGTCCTTAATCTTGATCACATATGCACAGGTTCTGGGGATCAGGATTCGGACATCTTTGGGAGGAGGCATTATTTTGTATTCTTCAGTTAGAATTTAAAAAGTGGCCCTGGCTTATGAACCTTATTAATTGTATGTAGCTCAAAGTAAATATACTACTGTATGAGCTCCAAATTTCATTGTTCAAAAGGTGAAAAAGCCTGAATACATTGCTAGAAAACATGTTGATTTCTCTCTTTATTCTTTTGGTCTTATGGGACCTTAGAGATACATTTATTTGGTGATTACTCTTTTAGCAGTATTTCTGGCACACAGAGTGTCTTATTTTGTAGAAGCTTCAGATTTGTGGCATAGTGTTCACTCTTGCCTTGTCCAAAGCTAATCATCCATCAGGAAACCTTCCACTTACAGATCAAGCTCAAAGGCCAAAGGCCATTGTTTCTGTCATGCCCTTTTCTTCAGTGATCCCCTCAGTCATTATGTCCCCTACTTATTCAGACTTTAAGATTCTTCTCTTTGTCTTTCCCTCTATCATTTGTCTTTTCTCAGTCATGACATGTTTTCTTTGTCCTGTGTTTGTCTATGTACCTGCCTGGGTTCCCTGCTGCACTGTGAGCTCCTTCACAGCTAGCATTGTTTCTTCAACTGCTTTGTATCCTTAGCACCTAATACAGTGCCTGATAGAGATAAGCAATTCCTGATGGTTGTATTCCAGGGTGCTGATTAGAAGAGGAGAATTTGTCTAATCTGTCACTTGTTATCTATGGCCAAACACAGAATATAAAACTTAGAACCAGAGGCAGAGCCATAAATAGACACAATTCTAGTAACTTAGGGGTTTGTAGCCTAATTTCTAGGGAAGCATCAAAGTGTATATCTTCGACAAAATAGCTGTACATCTATCATGAAGAGATGAATGCTAAAAGCTTTATTTGAGCTCAAGAGAGGTCATTGGAATTATTTAACTTTTGTCTCCTAGATGCTTTTCAGAACTTCAAAACAGAGGCCAAATATTATTTCAAGTTTTCTATCTTCAATTTCATATTTATAACATTTTTATTTCTGTAATGTTTAATATATCAAGACCAGGGTAAATAATGGCAATATTAAATGCCCCTACTTTAACATCTTATGATGATTGCAATTGGCAATTTGAATTTATTTGGTTGCTCTCTTTAACATCAGTCCAACAGAAGGATCAGTTGAGAATGACTAATATTCAGATTTCTAATTAGTTACCTAGAGCAAATTTATATAAGAAAGTACAATAAGTATACAGATGTAACTACAATGTCATTCTAGTATTAACTCTAAGCTTTTAACCTTGAGGCAAATGTTTCTGTCTTGTTCCTGATCTTGATATTTTCTTCATAGTCATGGCCTGGCATTGTCTTTACTCTTCTGTATTGCACTTTAACCTTCTGTGCCTGTCCTAGACAATCTACATTTGATTGGTTATTATTATATTTTAAATCCAGGTTAGCACATTAACAGCAGAAAATTATGTTACTTAATGTTTCTCAGAGTTCAGAGTTTAAAGTTCAAAGTCCCTGGAACTCTATATTCTGTAATGTAACCTATTTGTGCTATTACACAAATTTATTGAAATGCTGACATTTAGGGCTCTACGGTAGGTCAGGAAAAGTCAGCTAATAGCCTTTTTAAAAACCTATAATCAAAACTCTAAGTTCTATAAAAAGACAAATCCATATTTTATTTATTTTATTTTTTTAAAAATATATTTTATTGATTTTTTACAGAGAGGAAGGGAGAGGGATAGAGAGTCAGAAACATCAATGAGAGAGAAACATCAATCAGCTGCCTCCTGCACACTCCCTACTGGGTATGTGCCCGCAACCAAGGTACATGCCCTTGACTGGAATCGAACCTGGGACCCTTGAGTCCGCAGGCCGACATTCTATCCACTGAGCCAAACCGGTTAGGGCCATGTTTTATTTTTCTTATATGGCACATATATTTTAATTCTGAATTGAATTTATGCACAATTTTTCTTGTTATAGGGCTTATGTCTTTTAAAGTTTACTTTTCTTACAAATGGATTTTGTATGCGTGTTGTTTAGTATGTATGCATATCTTTTACAGTATAACACATTATGCTAAAACTCAGTGGCTTCAAACAAGAATAAACATTTATCATTTCACATAGTTTCTGTGGGTCAGGAATTCAGGAGAGTCTTAGCTTGATAGTTCTAGCTCAAGGATCTTTCATGAGTTTGTGATTAAGATGTTGATTGAGGGGGCAGTCATCTGAAGACTGCCTGGGCTGGATAATCTTTTTCCCAGTATATGGATAGCAACTGAGTGCTGGCTGTTGGCAGGAGGCCTGAGTTCCTTCCTACCTGGGCTTCTCCATAGGGTTGCTTTAGTGTTCTCATGACATGATCTCTGGCTTCCTCCAGTTTGAATGATCGAAGAGTATAGGGCAGATCCCACAATGTCCATTAAGGGCTAGCCTCAGCCACGTAGGTCTGCCCTATTCACTATTCATTATGGGAGGCAGCTATGTGAGAACGTGAATACCCAGAGGCAAGAATCACTGGAGTCCTCTTGGAGACAGGTTATCACACACATGTTCCTCTTTTTTATTTTTTAAGCCTAACTAGCAGTGTAACTGCTGATTCTGCATACTTAGGAAATATAATTTAATTTTATTTAGGCTCGAATAGAGAACCCATGTCAGGTAACACACAGGGTTACCAATATTTGAAATAGTAGGGCTGAATTCAGAATCAGAGTAGCAGTGGGAATCTGGGTCAGGAAGACAAGTCCAGAAAAGAGTAGGTATTAATCAAAGCACATCCCAGGGAAGATGCCTCTTTTGATCAAGGGAGTTTGTGGGGTGAGGTAGGAAGACAGGGCTCTGGGGAACAGATTTCAGAGAGGAAGGCAAGAAACACACCTTGCTATTGATATTATGATGGTGAATTGGGTTCAGCGTGTCTTGACAAATAGATTTTAACAACTTGAACCAAGAAAGATCTTGTAGCTTTTTGTAGCTAATTTGAATATATGCTAATTCCAAGGTTACAGCAGTGGTGTCCCTCCATTCAGCAAGGCGATAAATGAAGTTATACAAAATGTCTAAAATCTCTGTGGGGACAATGTGATGCCTAGCAAGCTACATAGCTTTTAGAATCTGATAAGTTATCATTTAGTGTTTTACCTACTGTGTGGAGTTTGATTTTAATGACACTAATTGCTGATGTTTATTAAGTGTTTAATGCACACTAAGGCCATTATCGAGGTTTATCCTGGCAACACAGCTAAGAGATGTTCAGAGTCAATTTAGGAAAGTAATGGGCTGTGACATGAAACAAGCTTGAGTATCCGTCTAAAGTCCACCACATACTGGCTCTGGGACTTCGGTGAGTTATTTGACTTCTCTAAGACTTAATTTCCTCATCTGTAAAATTGAGGATTAAAAGAACCTTCAGAGATTGTGGTGAAGGTTAGTAAGACAATACACATAAAACACTTAATATGCCTGCCAGTGAACACTCAGTAATGTCAACTCTTATTATTTACATAAATATCCTTTCTCAAAATTTAATTCATTCATTTATTTAATACTTATTTATTGAATTTCCTTTTATCTAGGATCTGAGGAAGAAAAATGAATAAAAGAGTTAAGATTCTTATCCCCCTGGTGTGCTTATAACCATAAAGGAGGCACAAAAACAAAGTATTTAAGTTGGTGATAAATTCTGCAAGGAAAATAAAACTGAGAGGGATGAAAGCAAGTGCTGTATTTGAGAATGGGATGCTATTTGATGTCGAGTTATCAAGGGAATCATCACTGACATTTGCCCAGAGGACTGAAAGAAGTGAGGGAAAGAATAATGCAGGTATCTGGGAAGGCATTCTAGGCAAAGGGAGCTGCAGGTGCAAAGGTCCTTAGGTGGGACATGCCTGGCATGTTGATGAACATCAAAGAGTCCGCCTGGGATGGAGCCGAGGAAGGGAGGGTGTGGTAGGGGATGACAGCAGAGAGGCAGCCGGTGGTCAGCTCATTTAGGGTTCTGTGGGTCCTAGTGAGGAGTTTGCCTTTAACTCCCAGGGGATAGGAAGACATTGGAGAGTTTTGAGCAAAAGCATGATCTGACTTACATTTTATAGGGGTCACTCTAGTTATTGTTTTGGAATAGGCTGCAGGGCCAGAGTTAAAATCTAATGCTATGGAAAGGATCCAGGCACACAATAACGGTTGCGTGGACTAGGGGAGTGTTGGTGCTGTTAGAAAAGAGGTTCTGATTCTGGGCATTACTGAAAGCAGTGTTGAGGAGAACTCCCAAGTTTCTTGGCCTGAGCATCTGGAAAGATGTAGTTATTTATCTGGGATGGGGAGTTTGTGGGAGGATGTCTGAGTCCTGGGATCAGAATCTGGTTTCAGACGTGCTAAGTTGAGAAGCATTTTACAGACATTTAAGTAGAGATGGCTAGTAGAGAGTCGTAGCTCTGAGTCTGGAATTCAGGGGGCAGGATGGCAAGTTGGAGACTTACATTTGGGAGTTGTAAATGATTGGTTCCTTGAAACAGTGTAGCTGGGGAAGAGGAATGTGTGAGGATGAACCAGTGTTTATAGGACACAGATTTGAGGAAGAACCTCTGTTCCGAGGACTAAGAAAGCAGGATTTTTGAAGCCACAGGAACAGTGTTTCAAGAAAGAGGGAAAGATCAATTATATTGGATACTGCTAATGTATCAAGTAAGATAATAACTGAGAATTAACCATTGCTATATCTGCAGCATGGTGAATTTTCACTCCATTCGATCCTATGCAGAAAACTGTGAAAATGTGGGATATAATATTTTAAAACCTTTTTGAATTCTCCATGAACTGGCACGAAAGTAAAAAATACTCAGGAGTAAAACTATGGAATGCCCTTGAATAGTCAATATGAGGAAGGGCCTGGGGTATAAGTGAAGGAGGCTTTATACAAAAGCAGAAGTAACAGGAAGGAAGACTGCCTGTAGGCACGAATGTAGGTGGTTGGAAGATATTGTGGTGGCACCATGTAGTCCTCTCTGAGTTTCCTTTTTCTCAGAGACATCTGAAGTGAAGCCATCAGCCCAGAATAAGGGTGGAGGAGAGTACTGGCATTTTGAGAAGAAAGGAAGTATCAAATACTCTCTGGGGAATGTTACAAAATTATCTTGCGGCAGTAACCACCCACTTGAGGTTAGCAGTCATGGATTTTAAGGGGAGTGTGCCAGGGAAACTGTGTGTTTCTCTCCAGTCATATTCAGCTGCATGGGTGCAGGTGTGGAGTAGGTTTTGGCTGGTAAGTCAGAGAAAGGTAGGGAGGGCTGATTATGATGATGCACCATGAAATCTAAGTGGGCAGGGCGAGAAATGAGGGCAGGAAGAAGATGAGGGAAGCTCAGAATTCAAAGCCTTCAGTTTTTCCATTTTGCCATTGATTATAATCTACCTCATTTATTAACGTATATTTATCTTTACCTCCCCCAGTACTTTACAAGCCCATGTCTCATTCTTTGATGTTGTCAACATACTCTGTAGCAGTTTTTTTCTCCAAAGCATGAAATTCACAAGAGCCAATTTAATTGTGTTTTCATATTTTTTTAGTCATTATACATCAGTTATATTATGTGAATTTTTATTAAAAATTCTTTTTAAAAAGTCAACTCCATATGAATATTTATAAGGAGCTATTCTACACCAAAGTGCTACTTTTGATTATAGATGTATTAGCATGTCTAAGGTAAATTAAACTTTTGACAATAATGTCAATTTGGTCATTACGTAGATGGATGAAACTAAATATTTTAATAAAGTATTTGGCCTGAACTATTTGGTTTGATCCACGTACATTTAATCAAATCGACATAACACTTGCCAGTTTTCCATTTTATTTTTAGGAAAGCCTAAAAGATGGGAAAAGGTTGTCACTTTTTTTGGGAAAATAATATCTCTATAATGGTTATAAATTTGAAATTGTATTAAAGTTAATACATTTTATAGGGATCACTCTAGCTATGGTTTTGGAATAGACTCTAGGGGCCAGAGTTAAAAATCTGATGCTATGGGAAGGAAGGATCCAGGCACACAATAACAGTTGCTTGGACTAGGGGAGTGTTGGTGGTGGTGTTAGAAAAGAGGTCAGATTCTGCATATTACTGAAAGCAGTGTTGAGGAGAACTCCCAAGTTTGTTGGCCTGAGCATCTGGAAAGGTGGAATTATTTATTGGGATAGGTGAGTGTATGGGAGGATGTCTGGGTGCTGGGATCGGAATATGGGTGTCGTGATCAGTCATATCCAGCTGCATGGGTGCTGGTGTGGAGTAGGTTTTGGCTGGTAAGTCGAAGTGAAGAGTGGTAAGGTAGGGAGGGCCGATTATGATGATGCACCATGAAATCTAAGTAGGTAGAATGAGAGGAGAGGGCAGGAAGAAGATGAGGGAAGCTCAGAATTCAAAGCCTACTTTTGATTATAGATGTATCAGCACATGTGTTTATTGGTAGGGGGTTGGTAGGATGGGTAAGAGAAGATAGAACATAAAAAAACTAGGTCAGTGGTCAGTGATTTGCAAAGGACCTCTAAAAATATTCTTTTGTGTGTGATTAGACCTAACATAAAAGACTAACAACTGAAAGTATTGTCTTGAGGTGTGTAGTACTATATGACTTAGGTCAGTGAATTTGTGTGGTGTATCTTCTTGTGTGTGGTGCTATGCTAGGTGCTGGGCTACAGTAATTAAAACAGGTAAACAAAAAAATAAGATGCTTGTGGTCATGGGTTTTAAAATCCAGCAGGGCTGTAAACTAGAATCCTTGTGGATATAGCATGGGCAGATTCTGGTAACTGACTAACTGTGGGGGGTGAGGGAGGGAGGGTTATGGAAGATCATACAGAAGTCGTGACCCTGAGAAGATGTTGGCAGTGTTTATAGGGATTACAAGAGGACGGGGGAAAGATGCTTATTTAGAGGATGCGTACTTTGTTGAAGGATCCATGCGAGTATTTGTATGGAAATGTCCACTGGGAATTAGGTGAAAAGGGAGAAAATTTACAGTTTTTAGGTGGAGGGGAGGCAAAATTTGATGAAACAACAGGAAATTTGTAAAGAGAAGGATGCTCATTGTTGCTCCATTTATTAAGCAAGCAGTGCTGGTATGCCTTATGTATATAGTTAATTTTAGTGTTTGAATATGAGGTTTGTATTTTCTCCTCACAGCAGATTTGAAATTCTATGAGAATGTAGCAGGAAAGAAAATTATATTAGATAGCTTTAAAAATATCAGTTAAATAACATTTAATTTCCAATATTTGAAATATGCAATACATGCCCAAACAGAAGTTTGTTTATTGATAAGTGAGCTTTTAAAATTTAACTGGATATTTAAAGATATATTTTTATTGATTTCAGAGAGGAAAGGAGAGGGAGAGAAAGATAGAAACATCAATGATGACAGAGAATCATTGATCGGCTGCCTCCTGCATGCTCTACTCGAGCCCACAACTTGGGCATGTGTCCTGACCGGGAATCAAACTGTGATCCTCTGGTTCATAGATTGACGCTCACCCCTGACACATGCCAGCTGGGCTGGATTTTTGTGTTTGGTTTAGGTATTTGTTTTTCTCCCTGATGTTCCTAAAATATTACTGGAGGATACTCACATTGTGTGTTACCATGTTAATGTATTCTCAAAATCTGGCTTTCCTTCGGCCTAGGGAATTCCTGCTGTGCTGCCCAAGTCATCTTGTTTGCTACTTTCCTCCTCTTGTACTTTTAGTCTCACTGTCAATTCTTGTGGGAAGCAAAGAAGAAGAAACAAACTAGGAACCTTTGTCTTCCTGAGACTTTGCTTTCTGGAGCCTCCCCCTTCACTCCCCCACAACTTTTCTCTTTGCCTTCACTTCCCACTCTCCAATCAGCCTCCTTCCCTAAGTTGGGAGAGTCGGAAAATGCCAATACTGAGGTCTTGGGTAGCAATCCAGTCAGCCCTAGAAGTACTTGCCCTGTTTGATTTTCCTCCCCATCTCTTGCCTACTTGCCAGCTGGTATATCTGGCATTGGTGTGCTCAAAAGGGAAATATAACAAGTCCAGCCAAACTGTGTGCACGCCGGAAATCCTAACCTTCAAACTCGCAGATTGCTTAATCCTAGGGGAGCACTGGTCCTCTGCATTGCTTTCTATCCCGGAGGGAGAGTTAGAATCCATTTGGACTCTCTTCGATTTTTTTCACAAGTATATTTTTATAAATTCCCTATTTTAAAAATTATTCCTCCAAAGCCTATTCTAGACAAAAACAACACTAATTTCTAAAAGATTTTTTTGGGGGGGGGTGTGAATAGCTGAATTTGTAAATAAGCATTTAATTTCATTTGTTGTATCCTTACAGCATCTTGCTGTTCTTTGGTTTACTTTGATTAGAATGTGTTTTCTACTAATGCACAGAGAAACAGCTTTTTCACCATCTTTGAGAAAGATAGATTCTATTGGGAAAGGTAATGTATGTCTTAGTGATGTTGCTTTCGGCATGATACAAGAAACAGATTCACATCTAGTGTAATCGTCCGGTGCAGAATTTATTACCCGGAAAGCACGGGAGGAGCCCATCACATTTATTCAGTTCCCATTTTCACTCCTATTTAGAGTTCTTTGAAGATAGACTCAATTTTCAGAAAACGATAATGTTTTCTAAGACCCTGAATTAAAACAAAAACATTTTAAGCCTTTTTTTTTCCTCGGGGATTTTCCCTCCAGCTTTCATATGTGCTTTACACAGTTCATCTATGAAGGCAGTTGAACAAATTTGTTTCTTATGGGCAGCACAGCATAATTAGGCGATCGCCATTCTGTCTAGTGTCCACCAGGGAAAGAAGGTGACAGAATTGTACAATGGGCTCATTATAAAACAGTGCAAAATAAAAACCTGAATTTACTAGTTAAATGAAAGATAGTCGAAGGTATTAGGAAATATTAATGCATGAAAGATGAAAGTAAAAGTAGTCTTTAATAGAACATCTTGGTTAGTCAGTTGAGATTAGTAGTAATTGGGTAATTGAAGAGATAAGGTAATGATAAAGACAGTAAACATGGCAATTATTAAAAATGATACCACATGTGCCTTACATATTTTATGTTATATTAAATATATACATGCTCATTCATAGTACTTTGAGATAGCCCCATTGTGTTTTCTTTGATTATGGTTGAACTGATTTGAGTTCCTGCAGAAATCATACCCATAGTTTATGATTTCTAATTTTGGTGTCTTTCAGTGGAGCAGAATTTGAAGAATGTAAGCAATCTAGTACAAAATCCTTCTTGATTTTCATGACATGTTCTCTCAATCTTTTATGGTACAAGAACACATATTCAAAGAAGTATTTTTAGCCATTTGCCTTTATCAACTTTTTCAAATCATTCAATCTATTTTTTTAATGAAAATAATAACTCTCCTTTGCAATTATACTTGTGATTTTGAAAATAATTAAATTACATGGTTAAAATAACAAGTACAGCTTGTATAAACAAGATTGGAGTCATGTGTTGGTAAGAACCAAACTGCACAGCCTGGAAAATCTGTGAGGGCATCCCAGTCACTTCGACAGCTTCCCATGGGCATTCATTGCATTCCTCTGTGAAACAGAAGAACAAATAAATAGTTGGTTAACTGAATTATTCTGATCCATAGATATCCATAAAATAAAAGGAATAACTTTTTTAGTTTTAAGAAAATGTTTACTTCAGAATAGCTTTAGATTTATAGAAGATTTGCAAAGACAGTACAGGGAGTATAGATGTATGTATGTATATGTGTATATATATATATATATCTCACCTGGTTTTCCCTTAGTTAGCATCTCAGCTTAGTATGGTTCACTTGTTACAATTAATGAACTAATATTATTACATTATTATTAATCAAAACCCACACTTTATTAAGATATCATTAGTTTTTACCTGGTGTTCTTCTGTTCTGGGATCCCATCCAGGATACCATGTTATATTTAATATTCATACCTCTTTAGGCTTCTCTAGACTGACAGTGTTGCAAACTTTCCTTGTTTTTGATGACTCTGACAGGCTGAGGAGCACTTGGTAGTGTTCTGTAGAATGCTCCTTAATATGGGTTTGTCTGATGTTTCCCTCATGTTTAGCCTGACATGATAAAGGTTTTTGTGAGAGAGAGTCCAGAGGTAAAGCACCATTTTTATTACATCATATGAAGGGCACCTGTCAATAATATAAACATGACTTATCACTGTTCAAGTTATCTTTGATTACCTGGCCCAAGTAGTATAGTCAGGTTTCTCCTCTGCTGCATTTGTTAGAATTTTATATTTGAACTAGAGGACCAGTGCATGAAATTCTTGCACGGGGGTGGGGGGTGATCCCCTCAGCCCAGCCTGCACCCTCTCCAATCTGGGACCCCCTAAGGGGACATCCCTCTCACAATCTGGTATTGCTGGCTCCTAACCGCTCACCTGCCTGCTGGCCTGATCCCCCTAACTGCTCTCCCCTGCTGGCCTGATCGCCCCTAACCTCCTCTGCCTTTGCCCCGCCACCATGGCTTTGTCCGGAAGGACGTTCCGATTGTCGTCCGGAAGATGTCTGGTCTAATTAGCATATTACTCTTTTATTAGTATAGATGGTTTATTTACTACACCAAAATGGGAATATGTGCAGATAGGTAAATTCTCTTAACCTGATTATTTTTATAATAGAATTAGATAGTTTGTGAAGAGTTGGAAGAAGGTACTGCCTGTCATCTTTGCATGCCTCCTGATTTCCAGTTTTGCTGTCTTGTTTCATGTTACTTGAGTGTTAGTATCTAACTCAGCGGTTCTCAACCTGTGGGTCGCAACCCCTGAAAATACATCCTGCATATCAGATATTTACATTACGATTCATAACAGTAGCAAAATTACAGTTATGAAGTAGCAATGAAAATAATTTTATGGTTGGTGGTCACCAAAACATGAGGAATTGTATTAAAGGGTCGCAGCATTAGGAAGGTTGAGAACCACTGAATTCTAACCGAAGGAAACACAGGCTCCAGAGCTGCTTTCTGGCAGTAGTTTGGAAGGAAAATGGAGCGCCATGGTTGCACAATTGTGCTTCTGCAGTGCATGATTCAGGATTTCAAGCTCAAGAGTAAAATGTAATTTCTTAGTTCAGTTTTATTTGAATCTGTGGTTAGCATTTATGGCAATTAATTTTTTTTCTTACTACTCGAGTGCACTTAGCAAAAATGTGCTTTCTAATCAATTCACCTTGCAGCAGCATATCAGTGGATGACCAAGGCTAATTAAGGATTGATTGACAAGTTCATTGCCCTTGTTGCAGATCACGCTTAAGATGGAAAGTGATTTCAGTTTGGTGTAAAGAGTAGTTTTGTGCCATTGTCCTAACCTGCAAACCACAACAGCTCAAATCTCATACTTTACAGAAGATGCACAAAACCTGAGAAACAATCTTTTAATAAGGAGTCAGACTCCTACACTATGTCAATCTATTGGAAACATTTTAAAATAGAACACGAAGAGATCTCTAAAACTCAGAGACCATCTGTTGCCTTTGGGGGCCTGGAGATACCATGAGGATATTATACAAACTTCCTTTTACCTAAGTTTCTGTGACAAAAATGTGAAAATATTTCATTTTAGAATGAAAATTCATTTACCTTGCCTAAATAACAGTGGTTTCCTAACCCTCACAAAAGAACAAAAACTGTCCTAGCCATTAATTTAAATGGTCCTGGCCATTTAAACTTAGTCCTACATTATCAGTATGAATGTAAAATAAGACTAGGGCCAGTTCTTTTCAAGATTTTCTCTTCTGTAGCCCAAAGGCCATTATTTTCAACTCCATCTTGGCTGAATATGGAATTCATGCATCCATTTCCTCTATATTTCCATCATGTAGAGAAGCTTCTGTGAGAACTTAACCTTGGGCTGCTGAATGACGTGAATAGCTTACTGCCCATTCAGACATAATCTTACTGTTTCTACGTGGTTGTCTTGGTTCTCTGCACACTGCTGGACTATTTGCTTTCACTGATATGATAAGCACATGATACGTATGAAGCAAAACATTTTTGGGAAAAAGCAGCATGGTGCTGTGAACATAGCTTTGGAGGGGAAATCCTAAGAGCCGGCCTTTTTGGTTCTCTGGTACTTCTAATTCTTTGACCCTGAAAAAGATCCTAACCTTTAATTTGTGTTTTCTGGGGAAGAATGGAAAATTATAACTGCCTTGCCTAGCTTTAGAAAAGTTGCTTTAGGATCTAGTGCATGATAATTGTACAAATGTATTACAGGCTAGACAGTAATGGACAAAGGAAAAGAAAGAATGTAAAATTGCTAAGGGTTAAGGAAAAGTCTATAGGAAATCCTTTCTACCTACAGCACGTGCTGTTAGGTACCACGGTGCCAGGTGTGGTGAATATCTGTGCTGTTAAAAATACGTGGATCCGAAGGACAGAGAAGAGAGTGTATTTGTCAATAATGTTGAAAATATCTTCAAGCCCAAGACTTAGACTACATAGGCACTTCAGTGGCATCAGAATACATGAGAAGTACAATTATCTGTTTAATAAATGCCTGATGACAGTAATCACTATAGAAATTGGGAGTTGGATAACAAGATTTTTAGGGTTCTTCCTGTATTTAAAATCCTAAGAATGGTTAACTAAAAATAATCATTTATTTAAATTGATGTAATCCATAGACTAATGGTGGAAAGAAACAAATAAAAATAGATATTTTAAAATATTCTGAATAATAATGTGTTCTTATTGAAATCACTTCAGTTTTCAAGATGAGGACATGAAGGCAGAGCTCACTGCATGCCAGGCATTGTTTTAAATGCCACCCTAACTCATTAATATTCACACTAACCTTATGAGACAGATAAGGAAACTGAGGCACAGAAACAGGAAATGATGTGGCTGAGGTCATATAGCTGGTATGGAGGGAGCCAGGACTTGGAAAAGGAAGTCTAATGATAAATATTAAATAAAAACCAAATTGGGAAGGTGTCATTAATAGGGTCAGGGGAAAAACTGCTGCTTTGGCAATTAGAAATGTAAAGGAGGAGTGGCAAACACAACTTGACAATCCAGTACCAGCAACTACTCAAATAGTGAAAAACAGTTGGTAAAATCAGGACAAGGGAATGCCATGATACTGAATAAATGTCCTTGAAATTGACATTTGCAATGTATTTATTTTAAAAGTAAATATTAGATAATTCATTGCTAATATTTAAACATATTTTGGATAAGGCAGTTCTGTTATCATATTCAGGATATAGAATTGATTTTTAAAAATCTGCTTTCGAAGAAAGACCAGTGGAAGGCTAAGATTAAGCAGTAGAAAAAAATAACTATTATTTTAAGAAAAATAATTGTTAAAAATTAATAGGAGAACTGTTGGATCATATTTGAACAAATATATTTTCTCATTGAGTTAAGTACTTCAGTTACATCAGATCATTCATAGATTTAAGCTGTAAGATTTTGACTTAAAGAAACCACTGGTGTTATGATAACATAAAAATTGCTGTTTCTACTTGTTAATAACTTCTTTTCCTGGTATTTGTGGAGTGTTTTTTTTTCATATTTCAGTTTTTAGGTTTCTCCTATATTTCTCTCCGAATGCTCATGAAAAATTGCTGTACCTATGACAGGTTGTATGAATTTCCCCCTCTGTGCACTCAATTTGTGTATTACTGTATCAGATGACATTTGAATCAAATGCTGCTAACACCAAGCTGCTATCAGCAGCTGAGGCCAAAAATATTCATTGTAACACTTCTCAGCATGCAAGTGAGAGCACTTCAAATCACCGAGACAGAGTTTCCAGCCATTGTTCTTTTCTTTTTTGCACATTATACAGCAAAGAGAATGCAAAACAAAAGGCGATTTATTAGAAAATGATGGCTTGGTAAAATGTTGTTTAACATGCGATTCTTTGTTTCTGAAGGTCATGTGAAATTCAGCACTGCATTATAAATAACAACTCGGAGGCCTTGCTCCCCTCCTCTTCTCTTCTCCCAAATGGCTTTCAAGTGTCATCTTTTTTCAGCCTTTGATTACATTAAGGGGCAAACTAGTTTCACATCTGGAAATAAGTAATACTCTCAGCAAAGAACCATGAAATGACATGTGCGGCCTACATTTGCCTGAGATATAGCCCCTTTATGTTAAAATGTTGGTCAGGACAAATGCAGTACTCATGGTAGCAACAAGGGAAGGCCTTCTTTTCTAAAGGAAGACAGAAAATAAATTCAATAAATAAGATTTGTCATATTCTAATATTGAGAGTGTTGAGCCTGAAACTATCAGCAAAATTCTCATAAGTTAATTCATTTTACAAAGTGAGATTTGGTAGCCAGCTGATGAGATGCCAAAACATGTCATGGCTAAGAAGAGCCTTCAGTGACATTTTGAAACCTGACCCCTCACTTTCTGGAGAGAGAAACACACAGCCTATTGATCTGGGGGTAAAGACGGAGGGGCGACTACCAGAGATGGGAAGGTGGGATTAGCGAGAAGACTGCAATTTTTGATTCTTTTTCTACTGCCTGAAAACTGGGGGTGATAATTTTACTCCCCTTCTTTACTGACCACTGAGAGAACACTAGCAAAGGGTTGGAATTGGGCAAAGGTAATTTCCATCTTAGTTTGATGAGTACATGTCAAGGGCTCCTTAAATCCATGGTTCCTGCACAGAATGCTGACTTCAGTTTAACCGAGGGGCCAAATGTCACACATATCAGCTGGAAAGAAATTGGGGCCACTGTTATGGTTTACTGTGTTTCGGAAAGATGCCCAAACCACCCCTTGCCTCTTCCCGCCCTGCTGTTCATTACAAGGGTTAACTCCACATTTTGAAAAAATGTATTCATATTGAGATGTTTCTTATCCTACTGAGTCTCAAGCCCATTGCAGGTGAATGATTTTTTTTTTTTGTTTGCTAACTTTTGACTTAGAAATCACAGTCCTACAAAGCCTTAAAAGGAAAGCAAAGAATTCATGTTTATTGAGTACCTGATAGGTGTCTGATGTTGTAGTAAGTACTTTATATATGAAAGACCACTACAAGCTGATACATGCCTCTTTTAAAAAATAACAATCTAGTCTTATCTCTGGAAACTGTTTAAGATACTGATATCACATTTTACTGTTATACTTGAAATTCTGGAAGATAATAACATGAAAGATTTACCCTCAAGAAAAATAATACATTTACATATCTTGCTTTGAAAATACTTAGAAATTTCCATATTTATTTTGCTCTGGAGTCTATATTAGAAAATGCTTGGCAGGTAAAATTTGTCTTCTTTAAAACCCTGTGAATTTTTGTCAATTCATTTAAATTCACGAAAAGCAGCCCTTTTATTAACAATAACAAAGCCCAACAGAATTTGGGCTTCTATTAGTGGAATATGATCAAGCCATTTTCAGAAGTCTGTTAACAAATTTCCGGTGTGAGGAAAGAATTAAGGATGAGAGGGATAACTTAGAATCGATCACTGATTTATGGTAAATACTTCAAGCCAGAGGAATAAATTTGCACGGGCTCTGGTCAGCTGGCCATTTTGCAGCATTTGAGATTGGGCAGAAGGGCCCCAGGGTCAACAAACAAGCCAGGCTGGCTCTAAATCATGTAACTGCAGAGTCAGCATTACTGTGCTGACTCATTGGAGCCACTCTGAAACATTTCTTCCTCTTTTAAGTGCTTCCAAGTGGTGATCAAAGAAGGCTGAGTGGGCTTCGTGTAGGCAAGCAGGAGAGGTGGCCTGGGGCCTTCCAATCCCCTACGTGGTAGTCCAAACCAGGGTATGGGAGGAGACTGCCCAGGGACCTGTTGAATCTTTTGAAGTGCACTATAACTGCTACTTTTTTTCTGTGTTCTGTCTTTTTTGCCAGTCTCATTCATAGGATCGAATCTTATCCAGATCATGTCCTTGAAATTCTGCCCTCAGTTTCTCCAGTGTAGCTTGATATCATGCGGGTCCCTTAGCTTGTGGATGGTGATCATCTGGTCCTAAAAAGTTTTACTTCTCAACCTATCTGTTTTAATTTATGAATAAATAACAAATCCTTGAGACAGGGAAGAAATGAGCTCCATGATGCTACTCTTAGCATCACGGTGCAACCTTCCCGACTTTTTTCTTCCAAACCTGAACAAGTTAGCAAGTTCCTTTCTCTGCATTTACTGAGAACTGTAAATACAGCTTCTCTCCTATGAAGGGTAGGGTCAAGCTCAATGTATGAAATATCCAAGGTGGGATTTAAAATTTGTTAATTTGAAAAGAAGAAAATGTTTAATTTTAAATGTCAATGATAGTTTACATGGGTATGAAGAGAATTCAGAAGGTTATTTTGAGTTACTTGGTAGTTAAATAATTTCAACAGTTTGTAGCTAAAAAGTTAGAGAATCTGTATTAATACTCTTTTAAGGAAAAATATCTTTTTTTGTTTTTATAGTCATGCACAAGAAACATGCAGCTTAAATAAGCATTTTGCTTAATTTTAATGATCTCTTTGTTTCACTTTAAAAAATTATGTTAAAATTATACAAAGTGTAAAAGAATAGCATTGTTTTCTAGAATGTTATTGGTTATGTAGCATATATGATTTCTGAAACATTGTATGTTCCACTAAAGGACAATTACCAACTATAGAGGTTTGCAGAGGGCTGTGGGGCATCTAGCTCTCACCAAGACAGGGTTATTATTTGCTGCAGATATGCCATCTCTAGGGTAGAGTTGCTCTGGCAAGGGCTGATGACAATTGCACAGGGTGAAACAATTATGTGATATAAAAAAGGATGTGCAAGGACAAGGCAGTAAAACTGCAAGACAAGGGTGACATGGCCTTGGATCTAGCTCAAGGTTGTATCTAATCACTCCTCAGACATAGTTCAAGACTACAGCCAGGTCTTGTATTTGCAGAGGGACATGATGCTACATCGAGGCTGGGCTCATGCACAGCACAATAATTTAATGGAAAAATTAGTAGTTGGCATCATAACAAAGTAGATCAAATCCAGAGAGCCAAAGATGAGATGTTCCTCTGAGACTTAAGGGTTGTTGACTATTGCATCCAGAGGCTGGGCTAGGAAGGGAGCAGCTGTTACAATTTTAACAACGTGCCATGTGGCCTATTGCAATTTTACTTATTTACCTGAACTTTCCTTTGACAACTAAGTCACTTTCTAAATATTCCTGAACTTAATGGAAATGATTTAACCCTTTAATACTAGCATATGTTGGCCTCATTAGAGTCCTAGAAAAAGAGAGAGAGAAAAATTCTCTTATGCCTAAACAAGTTAACTTTGGCCTCATTAGAGTCCTAGAGAAAGAGAAAGAGAGAGAAAAATTCTCTTATGCCTAAACAAGTTAACTCTGGTGTTAAGAGAACCATAAATCATTCAGCAGTGATTTAGCTAATAAACACATGTTGAGCACCTGCAGTGTGCAGAGAACTTTTCAAAGCCTGACCCTGTGTTGACAAATGAAAGGTGATACAGAATCTGTTCTTATGGGTCTTATAGTCTAATGCAGGGGTCAGCAAACTATGATCTATGGGCCAAATCCACTGCCAACTGTTTTTGTACCATTCACAAGCTATGATTGAAAAAAATAAATAGATGACTAATATTTTGTGATATGTGAAAAATTATGTGAAATACAAATTTAGGTGTAAGGATAGTGAAATAAAGTTTATTGGAACATAGTCACACTCATTCATTTATGTATTGCTTGTGGCAGTTTTAACATTACAGTGACTAGCTTGAGTAATTAGAGAGCTTTTGGTCCATGAAGTTTAAAATATTTAATATCTGCCTTCCGACATAGCTCAGTGGTTGAGTGTTGAACTATGAACCAGGAGGTCATGGTTCAATTCCTGGTCAGGGCACATGCTCAGGTTGCGAGCTTGAGCCCATCAATGATTCTCTCTCATCACTGATGTTTCTATATCTCCCTCTCCCTCTCAGAAATCAATACAAATATATAAAAATATTTAATATCTAACTAACAAAAAGTTTTTCAGTGGGTTTATAATTGACTAGAAAGACATTAAGCAGATTATCACAACATTAATATAGGTGTCTGGTGAGTGCTGGGTCAAAAGGGTACATAAATACATGAATGTCGTATAATGTGATGTAGAAATGATGGTAGGCAGGCTCAACATCATCACTTTATGTGTAATTCTTTATAAGGCTCAAAAGAGACCACACACACTCAAGGAGTGATGAACAAATTGTAATTGGTAATGTAATTCTAGTAATACTATGTGTGTAGGTGTTTTTTAAAAATCTTGATTGTTGAGAGTATTGTAGATGTCCCCCATTGCCCTCCTCCACCTGCTTCCCACCCAACCCCACCCCAGGCCTTTTTTTTGTGTGACTGAATCTCTTCTAATCTGGTGTTGAAGATTTGTAAGGCCAAAGGGCCAGAAATGAGTTTAATAACATCCTGTGATGCTCAGGCTTTATTGGCTAACCTTGGTACTTATTGGTACTGCAATTGAAAAAGAAAAGTGACAAATTCAGAGTGCAGGAAAAAATGTTGAAGGATACACACTTTTACAAGTGAGAAAAGATACCACCTGTACAGATATATGAAATGATAGACATATATTTTAATCCAGAAATAAGCAAAAATTTCTTATTTTTGTGTTATGAGTTGACTTTAAAATTTATGAGACTAACACTTTTCTTCCGAGGGATTCAAAGTACTTTTTAAATAAAAAATTATTCACTGATTGATTTTAGAGAGAGAGAGAGGAAGGGAGAAAGAGTGCACATATGAGAGAGAGAGAAGTATTGATTTGTTCCGTTTATTGATGCATTCATTGGTTGCTTCTTGTATGTGCCCTGACCAGAGCTCGAACCTGCAACCTTGGTGTATTGGGTTGATGCTTTAACTAACTGAGGTACGTGGCCAGGGGCTCAAAGTACTTAACAAATTTTTAAAAAATATTTATTGAATTTATTTGTGTTACATTGGTTCATTAAATAGGTTTTAAGTGCATATTTTTTAATACATCATCTGTATATTTATTGTGTGTTCACCACCCACAGTCTGATCTCCTTCATTACCATTTATCCCCCCTTTACCCTCTTCTACCTCTCCCACCCTTCTTCTCTTTGATAATCATCATACTGATGTCTATATTTATGAGTTTTTATTTTTTGCTTACTCCTTCACCTAGTACTCCAACCCTCCCACCAGCTATCATTCTGTTCTCTATATCTATGAGACTGTTTCTGTTGTTTTTTTGTTTTGTATATTAGATTCCACATGTAAGTGAAATCATATGGTACTTGTCTTTCTCTGACTGAGTTATTTCACTTAGTATAATACTCTTGAAGTCCATCCATGCTGACCCGAGTAAGATTCCCTTCTTTTTTATGTCTGAGTAGTATCCCATGGTATAAGTGTACCACAGCTTTTTTATTTACTCATCTACTGATGGGTACTTGGGCTGCTTCCAAATCTTGGCTAGTGTAAGTAATGCTGCAATGAACATAGGGGTGCATATATTCTTTCGAATTAGAGTTTCGGGTTTCTTTGGATAAATTCCCGGAAGTGGAATTGCTGGGTCATAAGTCAGTTCCATTTTTAATTTTTTTGAGGAAACTCCATACAGTTTTTCACAGTGGCTGCACCAATCTGCATTCCCACCAACAGGGTACCCTTTCTCCACATCCTCATCAACACTTGTTGTTGTTTGTTGATCTATTGATGACAGCCATTCTGACAGGTATGAGGTGATATCTCATTGTGGTTTCAATTTGCATATTTCTGATGGTTAGTGATATTGAGCATCTTTTCATATGCCTATTGGCCATCTGTATGTCCTCTTTGGAAAAATGTCTATTCAGTTCCTTTGCTCATTTTTAATCGGATTATTTATTTGTTTTTGTGTTGAGTTGAGTTCTTTACAAAATTTGGAGAGTAATCTTTTATCAGATATATCATGGCAAATAAGTTGTTCCATTCAGTGGGTTGTGTTTTCATTTTGTTGATGGTTTCCTTTGCTGTGCAAAAACTTTTTAGTGTGATATAGTCCCATTTGTTTGTTTGTTTCCCTTGCCCAGGGAGATATATTAGAAAAAAAATACAAGAAATGTCTGAGATTTTACTGCCTATGTTTTCTTCTAGGATTTTTATGTTTTTAAGTCTTACATTTAAGTCTTTAATCTATTTTGAGCTTATTCTTGTGTATGGTTTAAATTGGTGGTCTAGTTTCATTTTTTTGTATGTATCTGTCCAGTTTTTTCAACACCACTTATTGAATACACTGTCTTTACTCCATTGTATGTTCTTGACTCCTTTATCAAATATTAATTGACCATAAAGGTGTGGGTTTATTTCTGGGCTCTATTCTGTTCTATTAATATATGGATATGTCTGTTTTTATGCCAGTACCATGCTGTCTTGATTACTATGGCCTTGTAGTACAGTTTTATATCAGATAGTGTGATACCTCCAAGTTTGTTCTTCTTTCTCAAGATTTCTGAGGCTATCTGGGGTATTTTTTGATTCCATAAAAATTTTTGGAATACTTGTTCGAGTTCTATGAAATATGCCATTGGTATTTTGATAGCCATTGCATTGAATCTATAGATTGCTTTGGGTAGCATGTATATTTTAATGAAAACTTTTTTCTATCCGTGAACTCAATATATGCTTCCATTTATTTGTATCTTCTTCATTTTCTTTCTTCAGTGCCTATAATTTTCAGAGTACAGGTCCTTTACCTCCCTGGTTAAACTTATTCCTGGGTACCTTTTTTTGATTATAATTATATATATGTGAAAGTTTTCTTAGTTTCTCTTTCTGGTAGTTCACTTGTTTTTATTCTTTATCATTATGGAATAGTAAAAGAGGTAAGTAAATATCTCAGTCTTCATTTTCAATTTAGTAAAAAGCTGAATTAGTTTGAATTGAGCTTTGAAATTTGAATCAGTTTTTCTGTTAGTTGTTGAGAATATTAAGGATAATCATGGCAGATTGTTTTCATGAGTTTGCAATAGGCTCCAGTTTTCAGGCTTACATGAACACAAATACTTTAGCAGTCTTTTCTGATCATAATGGAAGGAAATAAAGCTAGATAAAATAAAATCCTTGTTTCAAAATGCTATAATAACATGCCAGGGTAATGTAGAAAAGTCTTTGAATTTTTAGATTCTTAGATTCAACTTCAAAGATGACTTTATTCTCGGTTGCAAACTTTTTTTTATCATTTATCCTCAAAAGATTTCAGTTCATTTGTATAGCTTCAAAAGAGTCTCATTTATTCATTGATCAAATGATTATTGAGTGCCTACAGTGTGCTAGGAATTGTGTCTGATGCTTGGAATAACAAGATGACTAAAGAGAATTTCAAGGATGCTCAAGTAGTAGAAAGACAAAGGTGGCTGAATGTAAGATATATGTTGAAGGTGGTACATTGAGGGTAGATGTGCATACAAGGAAGTTTTGGTCTAGAGAGCCATTCAATTCAACATATTGTTAAGGAGCTCTAAGTATTGTGGAGGTAAAGATACATTTCTTTGGAAGGAAAAGAAAATCAATTATAGTTACAGGTATTCAGCTAACTATGATATTAAGACAGATGAAATAATTTCCTAATAAAAGGTTGCTCAGGTCCTTATGTGATGACCTTTAAGGAGAAAGGGTTAGGAGGAAGAGCAAGATTAGGGTCCATGGTGTCTTCTGAATTTATGTATGGGTGGGGCTTTATGGTTATTATATAGCTAGAAGAAGGTACTGCATTTACATTTCAAATTTATGATTTTTTTCTTTGGTATAGCTGTGAGAGGTGCCTGATGAAAGAAGCATAAATCCTGACCAGGTTATCCCTTGTTACCTCCACTGGTTGAGACATACAGATAGATATTTGGTGAGATATTTTGATGCACCTGTGTAGCATGCTTCATGGGTTTGAAGCTGGGAGAGATGAGAAACATGGATAAGTAAGTTTAGGGGTCATTTTCAGTGGTAGTTCAAGCATGGAATGTCTGTAGAATAAACAGACAAACAGAAGATAAGATTTTAGAAACACAAACTGAGGCACTTGTGGAAGAAGAATTGTAGAATGAGAAGTTTGGATCAGAGTAATAATGGGGTGAGTAGGAAAAACAGAGTCAAGGATTCCAAGGTGGGGTGGATAGTCTTATGACAAGGCTATGTTCAATGTTCTATTACTGAGGGACAGAGGAATGACATGGGGACAAAGGGAATATCGATAGTTTGGGTAATTAGGAGGTTGGTGGTGATTGTGATGGGGTAGGTAATGTCAGAGGAATATAAGGGTGAGGATTTGGTTGCTCTGTTTTGAAGAATGGATAACTGGGAGGAGAGAGATGAGGATAGTCTAGGAACATGCTCACTTTGCTGGGATGCTGAGTAGGGTTTTCAGGGAGAGGGCCATTGGACCTTTGTAAACCCATAAAGTGTTACAGGAAGAGTGGCAGAACCATTGGGCACCACTTCCTGCCTTCTGAGCACACGCTGAGCCTACAGTTTTGGAAACTCAGTTTGGATACTATTCTACTTACAGCCAATAATAGGACTGCTTTAATTTTCATCAAAACAATAACTTGATTTTATTTAGAATACTTCTCAATTTATATTTACCTTTGTGAAGATATTATTCTTGACATCTCAAACTTTTGGGAAAAAGAATAGAAAGCTCTAACAGAAAAAGATGAATCTAAATTCAGGTTTCCAAGCACCTTGGAACTGGCTTCTTTGTCCTGTCCCTTTTATGCTTGTAGACTGTAGATTGCTTCTATTCATTCATGTAACCCTGGTGTCAGGTCCCTTTGAAATTTACAGAGAGTTGACTAAAACTCTCTACTTTCTAGGAAGCTCAGTGTCCTCCCCCAAATCCTGTTACATTCCAGGGGCTCATGTGCTCATGTTCACCCTACATCTGTTTTCATATTTCTTTTGAGCTCTGCATCTCATTTTAATCTCAGCTCCTGGAGGTATTCTAATTTCTGTGTGCCATGCATACCCAAAAATCAAACCAAAATCACCATTCAAAGAAGGCATTGAATGGTGTATAAAATGGCTTTACTGAAGGTTTTCAGGGATGAAGGAGTTTTAACTTACAGAACCAAACTCTGATTTAGTTAATAACTGAATGCCTCAAATCCCTTGCCACTTGAACTTTTTTTTACCAACTTCTTCTTCTACCTGATCAAACCTTCTCGTATGCTGATGTCCACAGCGCCTTCCACTCTCACTGATGACTTACCTACCCACTCTCCTCTCTAGATGCTTCCTCTACTCTCCAGTTTCTAGTAACATCTCATGGAGCAGTCTTGCTATCACTTGGTTTTGCTGTTTTCACGTAAAGCAGTACTTTGGGACACACTTCCCTGCTTAAAGCAATATATCTAGGTATTTTCTGAAATAAAAACACTTATCTCCCTTAGAGGAACTGTGGTGCCAGTGGTTTTTCAACCTGCTACATGATTTTTTAAAGATAAATATGTTATTTATTCTTCAATGCCCGACATGCCTGGATACTGCTGAAGTAATTGCTTATTTCCCTGCACATTGCCTAAGTCAGGACTGTTATTTGAACAGAGTGAATAAAGGAAATAATAAAAATTATTTCATATGTATGGAGCTGCATCCACAGTACACTCAGATGAATTCTGTGTTTGTTATTTTAATATGTAGAGAGCTAGCTTCCCCCCTGACAAGTTAAATCAAGCACTGAGTTCAGCTTTAGGCCCATGCCCTTTGCACCACATCCCCAAGTCTGTGTTTCTAGTAGATGTAAACTGCAAACAATCAGGGTAATGTGTGGGAGCAGATGCTGAAGGCATCCTGTGCGCTCAGCAGGGAGAAGGGATGGCCGGGTATTTTTCAGTGGATCGTCGATACGTTTCAAATAGAGTTCCCAAAGGATTTTATTCTTAATAAGATGTTAGTGATTATATTATAAAAGCTCAGACTTTTAAACTATATTGTTTCCAAGAGGGGTTTTATTTTGATTTATTCGTTGTTTTTTTTTGAGGGAAGCAAGGCAGATGGAAGAAAAAAAATTGCTTGACATACATTGGCTAGTGTGCTAATTGCTTTATGTGGGGCATTTGATTTCAGCCTCACAATAATATTGAGAAGTTAACATTCTTATTTAAAGGATAGGAATGTGGCACTAAAAGAGGTAAATATCTCTTCAGTGGTTGTATTAGAAAAGGATTCAAATCAGGTCCTGCTTGCCATGATAGTTATGAATATCGAAATCACAATTATCCATCATTAACTTCTTGAACTTCTTTGTATTTTCATCCTTTCTCTCAAAAAATATGAGCACAACACTTTGTAATTCTACAAGAGGAGTAAGACAAATGTCATTTCTGGGGAGATTAAAGCTGTTTCAGTAAAGGAATGAGTCACTATGTCTATTTTCCTTTGTATAATTTTTTTCTTCTACAACTGTTCATTATCTAAATACATCAATATTCCCGTTCCTATGTGCTATTTTTAAAAATGAGAACTATATTAATATAATATGCTTAATAAACATGTGCTCTTGTTCTTTGGAAAGATGGTGTACTTCCCTTACGTGATTCAGAATAGAGCTCAGGCACCCAGACTCCTGGGTTCAAACACCCAGTTCTTGCTGTGTTATCCGTGTGACTTTGGCAAATTAGAGGCTTCTCTCATCGTCTTAGTTTCCTCTTCTCTTTAAAGGTGATAAAAGATTATAATAATTCTATCTCATGAGGTTCTTGTAGAGTTTAAAAATGTGTAAATATGTGGGAAGTTATTAGAACACTGTGTGGTGCACAGTGAAGAATCAGTGTTTGTTAGTATTAGTATTATTAGTATTATAAGTTGATGAGGTGCGATAGATAATATAATACATAATTCACAGTTGGAACATTAAGAAGAAAACCTGGCAACTGAACGGATTAAATATAGCACTTACATTTTGTTAAAATATCGCTATTGCGGTATTATTTTAATAGCAAAAGTTAGAGGTAACTGGAACCTGAACATTAGAGAAATAGTGAAACAGTTAAGCTTATATATGGTGGTAGCTACAAAATACCATGTTTCCCCCATAACATGTTCCCACATAAATGTAATATATGGAAAAATATTAAAACATTTTATAAATAAACTATCTCTATATGTCTATGTATCATCTATCTATCTATCAATACATACATACACACATAAAGGACTGGAACCATGTACAGATATATGATACCTACCTATAATAATCTCTTGATAAGTGATCATGGGTAATTTAGTTTTTCCCCCAATTTTCTTCAACAAGTTCCTAATATTTTATAGTTATAAAATACCACTGAAATACAATTGAAGAATTAACCCAGTCAGTATATAAACCTCACAATATATAATACATATTATCACAGTATCTCTCCTTGTTATACACTTTGTGCAAAGTCTCCTCAGGGGGGGACTTCAGACGTGCCCTCTGTTTGTGTGGGGGCTCACGGCACCTCCCATCATTACTCCCTAGAACAGATGGCACCAGCCCTTCTCGATGTGGCGGAATGTGATTCCTTCTTTTATAATTGTTGTTTGCTTTCAATCATTTAGCTTAAAATTAACAAATGAACATTATGATGGCAGTAGAGAGGGATTTGCTGAGTAATACATACACTGGAGTTTAAAGAAATATTTTTACACTAAGTATGTGTAGAGTGCAGTTTACTTTTGGGGTCTCATGTCTAAAATTCATTTTAGAGAATCTTGATTTTATTTTCTGAAGGAATGATGTATTTTGAGCCTATGCTCAACCAACCCCTGTTTAGACTACCCAGTCTGCTGATGAAATCCATTAGCTTATAAAAAATAATTTTAGGAATGGTTAGAAACTGATGTCAATATATATTGCTGTTTTGCTCACTCTTATCTTACTGTACCTTTCTAGAATTTTTAACTTGTCCACTACTCATTCTCTGAGGGCAAACCCTTGAGACTCAAAGATGACTGCCGATTAGCTCTCTAATTTTTCACGAACTGTTTTAGCATTCACGCCGTCATTTCTTCCTCCCTGAAAAATCAGGCTCTTCAGAACCCTTAGCCCATGGCCAGGAAGCCTCTTTTAATGGGCTGCAGATGTGGTATATCTAAGCGGGACTTCAGCTGCATTTGTGTTATTTCATTAGAATTTATTTATGGAATATGGTGGCTGAGACACTTAAGCTGAATGATGGATGGGCTCCCACCTTGACTGAAGTTCTGAAGAGGGCTCTTCAGAGACCATTCTCGCCCCCAGAGGAGCATTTATTCTAAGGGTCACATTTGGTTGTCGGCCAATCACTTTGCAAAGTGAATTGAGCAGATGTGATCCCAGCTGTGTGTCATTTGCAGTTTCAATCAGATAATAATGACCTCGACAGGGATAGTAAGGATGTAAATTTAAAAACATACATGCATTAAATTAGACCAGTTATATATGTAGGCTATGAAGTCACTGAGTGCAGGGTCACTTCTCTGGGTTCATATTAGCAGATGCAAACATGTGTCAGAGAAGAGTTGGAAGAGCTGAAAAATTAGTGAAAAGGGGGATTCAGCATTTGGCTGTCTTCCCTGGGTGAGATCTGGTAAATGATTGCAGTTATGAAAGGTCTCCTGGGATCCTCTCCTATGTGAGATGCTCTCCAGCAGAATAATGGGAGGCAGTAGAGCAGAGCCTGGGGCTGGCCTCCTGATACTCCCTAGAGCTCATCCTGGTCCCTCCCCCTGGGACAAGGAAGAGTGAGCCTGCAGGCTACATGTTGGACTGGGAGTTCAATTTATGAGGAGTCTTCTAAATAACCCCAGCTGGCACGTCCTGGGACCAGCATGATGCTCCCACATGTGATGTAGGGCACCAAGTCCATTGGACATTCCTCAGAGGAGGCAGGGGAGTCTCTCCTATGTGATAACGAGTGCATTGATTTTTTCCAAGTTTTAAATAACGTTCAGCTTAAACACAACTTTAGAATTAAAATGGAATGTATACATTTAAGGCAGATAGACATCGTGGTTGTTTAAAATAGGTTGTTTAAAGTCAGTAATTATTTCTAAAATAGATTTTCTTGACAGTCATTCTAAAATAGAATTTCATCAGCTACAATCTCTCTGTTGTCTAGCATCTGTTTAAAAATAAGGTTGGTAAATTGGCCATATTCTGGTAATGTGGCAGTTGATAAAATTAATCTACAAAAATAACTACAGATAAAGTAATTGACTTTAAAAAATGAGTAAAAAGGACAGGCAAAGTATTAACCCTTGCATCATCTTTCCAGGTTGATATTCTTTAGAAAGCATCATTAGGTTCATAATCAATACTTCTTGACCTCCATTAATTTTATAAGGGTGGTCATTAGCACAGATACCCATAAACATGCCACCAAATTATTCAAAGTCACATTCTCCTGTTATTATTGGCGACACTAAGGTCTTGCAACTGCTAATTCTTTTCATCACTCACTGTCAACTTTAAAATGTCATGTTAGTAACAAAACACATCATGTGTTTCTAGGTGCTTATATAAGACATTGCTTAAATAAATTTTTTTAAAAAAAATTACTAACGGCCAAACACATAGATTTCTTTGCAGAATTTTAGAAAAAAATTGACTATGTATGCCATAACAGTTATGTGTTTTTTAAGCAACTTGCATGATGTACCAGAGGCTTTAAAATGCTTCTCCAAAGAATAAAGAATTCTTTGAACTGACAGTGAACAAACAGTATTCACAGAGCTGCGGAATTTTTGTTTGATGGCTTGCAGCAAATGTAATAGATTATAAGAAAGGCTCCACAGTCTAAATATGTCAGTAGTTTGGTGGAGATTCTAAGAGCTCTTTGCTGAAGTGCTTCTGATTTAGTGACAATGAACTATACATATAACCAGAAAGCCCTAGTTAGTAAGACTCAGTAGTTAAGGTAAAAGCACAATTATTGAGACCTCATCTGTGCAATGATGTTCACTTATATTATCCCATGCAACCCTCAGGACAACCTGGTGTTTCCATGTTACCAATGGAAACTATTAATCAGATTGAATAATTTGCTGGAAACTATTCTATGAAGACTGACTCCAAAGTTCATTATCATTTTATATCCTATAGTGCTTCTTAATATTAGTATATTCCACTTTTGTCTTTGAGGTAAGATTGTAGCTCAAGAAGTATGTATGATGCAAGTTGTTTTTTAACTGTTTATTTTTCTTCAATCCAATTTGATAATATGTTGCTTTTTAAAATTTTTTAAAAATATATTTTTATTGATTTCAGAGAGGAAGGGAGGGGAGAGAGAGAGAGAGAGAGAGAGAGAGAGACATCAATGATGAGAATCATTGATCAGCTGTCTCCTGCACTCCCCCTACTGGGGATTGAGCCCACAACCTGGGCATGTGCCCTTGACTGGAATAGAACCTGGGACCCTTCAGTCCGCAGGCTGATGCTCTCTCTATCTGCTGAGCCAAACCGGCTAGGCAGTGGTTCTCAACCTTCTGGCCCTTTAAATACAGTTCCTTATGTTGTGATCCAACCATAAAATTATTTTCATTGCTACTTCATAACTGTAATGTTGCTACTGTTATGAATCGTAATGTAAATATCTGATATGTAAATATCTTAGGCGACCCCTGTGAAAGGGTCATTTGATCGCCAAAGGGGTCGCGACCCACAGGTTGAGAACCGCTGGGCTAGGGTGATAATATGTTGCTTTTATACATGAACAATCAGTGGTCTCATTCTGTCATTCTTACTATCCTAGTCCAGGTCATTATTATCTGTTAGACTGCAAATGGCACACAGCTGGGATCATGTCTGTTCAATTCACTTTGCAAAGTGAATTTAGAACAATTGAAATTTAATATACAAAATGTTTTAAAAATAATTTTTCCTTTTTATGAGTCTTGGGATGATTTTAAAGGAAGTTAAATTGGAGGCAGAGTAGTTTACTGGGCTAAGCAGAGGTGGAAATTGGTAAGGGAACTCTCATTTGAGGATCCAGAATTTGGACTCAAATCATAAGACAGGACTTTAGAAGTACCATTTTTGTTTTAAAACCTAGGTCTTCATCAGTCACAAAAGTCTAAGACAGAAAATCTGTATCTGGTGTTCTTCGCAGGAATACCTATTCACGCAAGCCATTAGAATTATTGGCAGTTACTCCAATGGAATGCATGCATGTGTGAATGTTTAGCTCATTACCCTCAAATTCATGTTTATCTTCTTTACTTTTCAAATATTTCAAATGTTATTTTAAATGTAAGCATTAGGGGAGAAATCCAGTGTTAAATGAAACATTTTCAGAAATTGTGAAAAAACAATTCCTTAATATTAAGCACCTAGTCTAGACATCATGATTTAAATTCATTTGATAGTATATTTTGCATATTTCCTAATTTAAAAAATATCAAAGATGAACCATTTATAATTTAAGACTTACCAAAGAGAGATGTGTCAAGAGGCAGATGAGTGGCTTCTGCAAGATATCATAGAAAGTATTACCTATAAGGTCACACCATGAAGAAAATAGTTAATCTTTGTGCAAAGTATGGAGTTATTAGGAATAAATGAGAGAACCAAGAAGGGAGGAAAAGAGCAGAGAAAGAAACATTTAGTTGAAAGGGGTGTTAAAACTGGACCTGCACCAAAAGAAAGGAAAGGTGAAGATTTTTAAGACGAGTAAAGCATTTACTGTGCATTGGAAACACAGATTGATTATAAGTATTAAAAATCACTACTTTTGCAGATTAAATTTCAGATGTTCTAAACTGGTACACACAAAATACCTGTTACTAAAATTAAGAGACTGAGAATTGAGAATGTAACTAGTTTTTATTTCATTCGTTAGATAACAAAATTTACCTGTCGGCAAACACAATGTTTATTATGTGGCATAAATGGATGCCTGTAGTCATTTTGGTGGTGGGCCATTCTGAATCTTAGGAAAGACACATCTGAACAGGTGGTGAGTCTTCAGATTTCCTCTCAGTGAAGGCTATGCACAGAGAAGGAAATTGCATGTTGTGGATTAATTCTGTTTCATGCTGCTATTTCTTTTTCTCATGAATTCTATTTCCTATAAACACCGTTAGTGAAGGATCAGTGGTTTGCTATTATTAGCCAGGTTAGGTATATTTTATAGTATTCCTGTCCAACAGTTCCTCAGCAGGGGTTTGAACTACACCATATGTCCAGTATTTTTTTTTTTCAAGGTAATACAATGCAGTAAAGTCCCATGTAGTTCCTTCAGCTAAGGGGAAAGAAAGTCTGACTTTTTCTAAGGTTAGCTCCCATGTCACTGGTTTTTATTTGTCTCTTGACAGGTACTAAGGTATGATTTCTGCAGTGACAATCTAATCTGCTTTATTTTTAAAAATGTACTTCTTTGAACTCAGATATATTTTTAGTAGGTCAAAATAGATTTAAAACTAGAGTATAAAAATATCTCAGATGAATTTCCCCCTTTATTTTAAAATAAGATGCATACAGTACAGTGGTTGAGAGTGGGGCCCCGTCTGTGTGACATAATTCTAATTCTGGCTGTACCACGCAGTATCTGTGTGGCATTGGGCTAAGTTACTTAACATTTCTGTGCCTCAGTTTTCACATTTCTAAAATGTGCGTAATGATAATGACCGCCTCTTCCTCTGCATAGTTTTGTGTGTGTATGTGCATTTGTGTGAAGTAAATGGGTTAACGCATAGGAAGTATTTAGAATAGTGCTTTCTGTGTAGTGCCATTCAATAAATGTTAGCTGGCCTGGAGACATTTTTAGAGCTCATAAAAAGGATTTTATTTTACACTTGTAGTTTGCATGCTCATCCATGTAGTGTGTGGTATACTAACGGAAATTGCCTCAACTGTTGAGTTCACGTATAGCTCGTTGGACTCTACCTAGCACTTTAGGGCTTTTTCTTTTTCTAATTAATTGTTTTCAATTTTATGCATATTTGTGCTTAACAAATTGTCTACTGACTGCTTCAAACCACCTTTTCTGTATGAGCCAACATTACAATTGAAGTATGTTTTCCTCAGTTTAATGTTATTGGAAATGTAATGAGAAGGTCTATCTCTCCAGATTGCTTTATTAGGTGATATGGCATAAAATCTGAAGCTTATCTCATCAGCATAAAGGTTATCTCTATCTTTTTGGTGACTGATTAAACCATCTCCTTATTTATGAAGGGATAAAATTGGTTACTATGGTGAGTTTATCATTACACTTATAAGATTAGTCAGGCTTATAATGTAAAGATTTTTCTTAATTAAATATAGTGTGTTGTCTCCCAAATATTTAAGTGATGTCAGGAATAGTGATAGAAAATTTTTGATTACATTTGTAGCCTTTATTTATTTTTAACCTAAATGAATTAAATTATAAAATTAACATGTTAATTGCAAAAAAGTTAGAATGACAGGTCACAAATGAAGAATGAAATTCTTCTCCTCCTCCTGCCATCATTCTCTGTCTCCTTCATAAGAACCTCTACTGAGATTTTTATATATATTCGTATATATTATTCTAGACATTTTCCTGTATAAACGACATTGCATATGTAATGTAATATCACCCATAATAACTTATATATAGTATTTATCTAGCTTTTTTCCCCTGTTTTGAAGTTATTTTATTCTTACTATTTTAAAAAATGTTTATTGTTTAAAGTATTACATGTCCCCTTTTCCCCTGCATTGACCTCTCCAACCCCACCCCCTGCCCCCCACCTTAGTCCTTCACCACCCTATAGTCTGTGTCCATGGGTTATGCCTATTCGCATATTTTTATTTTGTGTGATTTGCTTTTCAAGCCTGTCCTTTATGTCTCTTACTGGTTTCAACATTATGTATTCTACTCTTTGCTGTAGATTTCTATTGAAAAATGGCAGTACTGATATTTCAAATTTTCTTTCCTAAAATTGGTCTGTTCACTTTTTATCTTTGTTTGTTACCTTTGATCTTCCTTTTATCTCTTTGATCTATTTTTAAAATTCTTTGCCAAGAATCACTTATCATCTGGTTTAAATTTGCTTTTGCTTATTAGGGGCAGTTCTGTGATCTTTGATACTCTCTCTCTCTCCTGTATTCTTTCTTTGAAATGAGCAGATCACCCACATAGAGCATTAGGCTTGTTGTTATTCAACATTTAAATCACATGAGTTTTATTTTGTAATTTAGTGTTTGTTTATCACTCATTTGCTGAAACTGGTCAGTGACTACAGGGAAGAGTGAACCTCTCTCTTCTGCCCTCCCAACTCTATCTTGAACAGTTTCTTGGCATTAGGAGTCTTAATGGGAAAAACCTCAATGGCCAATGTGTGTAATTCTTCTTTAGTCCATCCCCTTCTGCTGTTCTGGGGAGTGGAAGTTGAGCTTGGTCCTTCTCAAGTAAAGGATCACCAAGTAGTACTTTTTGAAATTATGACTTACTTTTTTTTAAGTTTTTAAAAAAATATATATTTTATTGAGTTTTACAGAGAGGAAGGGAGACAGAGTTAGAAACATCGATGAGAGAGAAACATCGATCAGCTGCCTCCTGCACACCCCCTACTGGGGATGTGCCCGCAACCAAGGTACATGCCCTTGACTGAAATCGAACCTGGGACCCTTCAGTCCGCAGGCTGATGCTCTATCCACTGAGCCAAACCGGCTAGGGCATAACTTACTTTTAAGAAATTGTCATCTTGATCAAGATCTAGAAAAATATGAACTGCCCACAATTTATTTTCTCATTTTTTCCCAATTCTGTTGTATTTTGCAATAAGCTTCTTAGTCTGTTTTTTAGGGTTGCTATAGTTTCCTAATTTTGTTGTGATTGCAATTTTTGTTTTTATTAATTTTTTAATGTAAGTGACAATGCAGGGAGTAAACAAATGTTTTTGTTTGTATACTTCCCAAGAAATCTCATTGTTTTTCTTTAGAAAAGGCAGTTGAAGTATTTGTATTATATATTTCCAAACAAGCGATAAATCAAAATATGTTCTATATGAAAGATTAGTGCTGAATCTATATAAATGAACAACTAGATCTAAGTAAATATGGTAGTGTATGTATAGTAGTACATATAGTTCTTAGAGACAAATCTACATATGTATATTTTCTGGATTCTTATTTGATTCTGTCCTTCAGGTATGGTTCTTCTATTTATTTAACTTTCTTAATCTTAAGAGGATAAAAATTCCTACTTACCTTATAGGACTATTTTGTGAGAATCAAGTAGAATACGACATAGGAAAGTTTGAATGCTGCCGTTTGCAATGCATATATCAGATACAGTCAATATTTATATTATATATGGGAACTTTTTCCATTTTATATATGGAAAAAATTCAAGTCATAGCTTACAGACAACAATAGATTTACTTTTTTCTTGCATTGTTTCCAGATGAGCTTCTATTTTTTAAAGTAAGTATTATAAACAGAAGAACATACTTACATGTTAGTGCTTGCAACTATTCTCCCTTTACCTCACCTTCCTCTGTGTTTGCTAAAAGAGATAATGAACCTGCCAGTTCTGTTTCTTAACAGTTGCAAAGCAGAAATGCTGATGAAGGGAACTGAAATGGGGTTGAGGAGTTTGTACCAGAAAAAGACAATGTTTACTTAACAGAAAAAAAATAATAGAGAAATACAGAGTGGTGAAGACTTCATTTTGCAGGGAGACTTCGAGAATGGGAGAGGAAGAGATAAAAGTTATTTAAAATTATTTTTGGTTATGGATTTGGCTTTTTAAATGTTTTCAAAAGATACAAGTAAATATTAGAACTATTTTTAATACTTTGATGTGAGGGACTATGTTCTTTTGTAATTCTAAAAGAATGACTTAGGTTTTATGCAGGATGCCTTTCCTTTTTCTCCTCTCATCTCCCCTCACCTCTTCATCCTGCCCTGGGAGGCTGATACTGACCTTTGATGAATGGGGAGCATCAGCGAGCAACTAGCAAGAGAGAGAAGAGTGAGGTTGAGGACTTATCTCTCACACTGTCTTTCTGAATGCTCAGTGTGGGCCAGCTGTGTCCCTTGACCAAGGTCACAGGTTCTGTGAGGGTGTCCCTCTGACTCCAGGTTTGAATAATTCACTCACTACCTTGCCCCTTTGACTCAGGTGTGTTGCTCCCTGGCCCCCATCTTTAGCTCCAGGGTAGTTACCATCCCTTTTGGTTTCTGTACATCCTACCCAGACTCATATAAACAATTCCTTTATAAACCCCCTTCTCAAATTACCCAATGTAAATGTATAGTTCTCTGCTGGAACCCTGAATGATATGGGGCCATGGAAGGCCCTTAGACTTAATTTGGTTTATGTAAGTATTTTTGTAGTGTCTAAAATCCACCTAGAACAAACACAGATGGCCTGGTGGCCATATAGCTCAATCATTTGACATAGGCAGCAAATTATTTTTGGCCAGCTTTTATGCTTTAAGTGGAAACCTACATAATATTATTTCATCAAGTAAGAGAACTGGAAGTGTTCCTTCCATGTCAATTGTAGTTTTAGGGAAAGAGAAGAAAGGATGTAAACCTTTTTTGAGCATCAATTTTGTGTTGATATCAGTGCTCAACATTTCATTATCCTACGTAATTCTAGTAAGACTCTCATACGAAAGGTATTTTTCCTTCATTTTATAGATGAGTATTAATGAAGGTTAGACAGTCTTAAGTTGCTAGTCCAATGCCTTAGAACTGGTAAATGGCAGAGCTATGATTCAGACACCAAAAGTTGGTTCCCCTAACCAGCTGTACCTCAGAAGTACATAGGAAGCTCTTTGTAAAATCCAGATTGCCAGAATTACCCCAGGTCTGCTGGAAAAATCTTTTGGGGTTATATGGATATACTCTTATAAGATGAATAGTACATATATAAGTACTATATGTATGTATGTACATATATATTCTGATAACCATATGTATGTGCTTATAACTTCATATACATCTTGTAAGTATATATGTACATAGATCGATGTTTTTATAAGCAACCAATGGCCGAGTGATTCTGATATGCAGCCATGTTTTGAAAGACTGAGCCAAAGCTTCTGATTTATTCTGCTTTAAAATTACAATGAATTTCTATTTTTTAAAATTTGAACTTTATGTTATTACCTTAAGCAGAACCATGTACTACAGAGTAAATTATTTCACCATGTAAGAGTGTTTATTGCAATGTTTCTTCTGAGTTTAGAATTAAAAAATCTGAATTTCAGTAATAGTTTATAAATTAAAGACAATATTATAACCAAAAGCACTTTACTGGAAACATTTTTATCTCTACTAATATTTATTATCTAAAAACAGAATGTTATTTCAGATTCCATAGAAATATATGGGGTCTAACATATCAATACTGATAAAGTAAAAAAAAAAAAAGATGTTTGCATATATTTTAGTAAAAGTTCACATAAAATGAGAATACTGGAATTTATTAACCTCATAATCTCTCTCCATAATCTTTATGCACAATAGATACTATCTTTATTGTGAATGCCTCTTAAGTTTTTTTTAAGTGAAAAAGAAAACATGATATATAAACCCTTAGCACTTGGGACAGAATCTTAGTTTTTTAAATCAAATCCTACTCTGTAATTTTTCACTGTTTATCTTTCATTGCCCTATCTTGAGAATGATGGTAAGTCCATCATACATAATCTCAAAGGAATATCTATCAAATCTGCTACTTAAAAATGAATAACTGATTACTAAGAGAAATGAAAACACAGATATAGTACAGGTAAAAATATGAACCATTGAGGACTCATAAACAGTCCAAAAACCAATGGAAATGTGTTATTTCTGAGTGCAGAATACCTAACATATGCCTACCTCTTAATTGCTATAATTATCTATATTGGATCATTGTTACTTGATATAATAAAAGAAGGCATAAAGCTTTCTTAGACCTACATTTACATAAAGCTATCATAAGTAATCCCCTGTGCTAGGAATTTTACAAAGACTATCTAAATCAGGGGTGGGGAGCATCCGGCCTGTGGACCATATAAGGCCCATGAAATACCTTGATCTGGCCCTGCCAAAACATTTAGGGGTGAGTTAATTAAATGTTTGACCAAATATAGCAGGCTAACTTTTAAGTTGATAATTTTGTGTGGCCTGCAAATGATGTTATAAATATCCAAATGGTCCTTGGCAGAAAAAAAAAAAAATTCCCACCTAAGTGATCTAAATGAACAACTACCTATTCAGAGACAGTAAGGCTGAAAGATTCTTAGCAACAGGGATTATACCACCATTTTCCTACATACAGATTCTTGAAGGGACAGAATGAGCAAGGAGTAAGAAGTAAAACTTCTTTGAGTTTCATCACTTGATAGGGAAGTCTAAGAAATAATAGGTAGTAATTAGCGATTTTGAACGTTTGTTTCTATTTTAGATGGCAAATGACTGCTTCTGAAAAGTTTTAGTATGTTTAACCTAAATATTTCATCTTAAGTATTTTAATTGTTTATTGTTTAATATATAAACCTCAAAATATTTTATCTTAAGCATTTAAAACATTAAAAGAGTGCAAGTATTTTTTGCACTTTTATGAGGAGCAGTTTTTCCCCAACTTTGTGATACTGAAGATTAGCATCTGCTTTACAATGTTCAAATCTAGTTGTCCAGCAAAATTTACCCAAGCTTCAGCTACAGCTGGTACTGAGGGAACACATGAGCCACCTGCTTCTAGGGATAATTAGGCAGCTGATCACCAGGGGACAGAAATGGATATCAACCCTCCATGTCTCCTGGAACCCCTCACTAATGAAGCTGTTCATGTCATCACTGCATCATGTTGGACGATCACACCAACGAAGCCAAGGGCAGAAAGACTCCTCCAGGTCCTGGACTCAACAAAACCTGTTAGTTACACTTGACTTTTAGGGAATAACCTCTTCTTTATTTTGAAGTTTGACAGGAAAGTTTATTTTTTTTCCAAAGCATTATAAAAATCCTTGACAATGGACTAAGTGTAATTTGAATTCTAGGAATACGCTTTCAGATTTTTTTTAGGTATGATGTACTTATAGAAAATATTGGACATTCAAAGCTTTCTGTTATTAAAGAACCATTTAGTTTGCATTTTTGAAGCCTGCTGTCATCTTCCTTTCCCAGTTTGGGAGAAAGAGGGTAGTGAAACGGGTAATTTTGCAATATGCGAGACATATGCTGATGAGCTATAATTACATAGTGATATCTTGGGAACTGCTCCGTGGATGCTGTTTCCAGCTAATTTATTATTCTTTAAAGATGTTACATTTATCTTGGTTTTCCCCCCCCCCCCCATTTCTTTATAACTGGTTACACTGCTATTGGTTTAAATATTTCAAAGATTTTTTTCTACAACTTGCAGCCAAGCTGAATTAAAAGTTGTTAAACCAGCCAGGAAGCTAAGTCTCATTAGATATTTCGCAAAGTCTTCTAATTGCCTCATGCAGGATTTTTGCTTCATTTTTGGTGCTTACTTGTGTCTTGTACTGGTAAGACTGTCCCCATGGGTGGTCCCTTTGTCCTTTTCCTGAGGGATTGATGCTATTTCCCTCAGATACTGATCTAAAATAAAATTACCTGAATTTTATTTGTAAAAATAGTCTAAATTGTTCATTTTTTTCAGATATTTTTGAGTTTCTCTTATGAACACAGTCTTGGCCTCTGAGTATCTGACAATGTATTGGGAGGGAGACCTGAAAAACAGGGAATTACAGGAGGGCCTCTCACTTCTTTTGAGGAATTAGGAAAGGCTTCCTGGGGAAGTAACTGCTCTGTAGAGACATGGAATAAAGTAAGTGTCATTCAGAGATGGGGCCTGGGACAAGGAAAAACGTTGTAAGCGGAGGGATCAGCACATCTAAACATAAGACAGTGAGAAAGGACAGGATGCACCGGGGATACTGCAGGCTGCTGGGCACGAGCCAGGCTATTTGCAGAATGTCTTCAAATATGGCCAGTTATTTACCTCTCAATTCCGGTGTTCATTCTACTTCTTGGCATCTGTCAGTGCAATGAGCATTAGTCACTGTGAAAGAGCGGGGACAACATTTTTATTTTTACTTGCCCTAGTATGCTGCAGTGAATTGGAGAAGAGAAACAACTGAAAGTTTGCAGTGGGAATGAAAACATACAGTATTGGTGATACTCCCTTTGGGAATATCATTAGAGCTCAGCACAAAGTAGCTCAAGACAGGCCAGCAAACTGGCATTGGGCCATCGTAGTGCCTATTAGGATATCGCTTTGCCCTACACTTGAATATCTTCATTTGATACTCAAACTTTCTGTTTTCCAGAATGTGTGGTTGGGTTACCATAATCAATGGTGACCCAATTTATTTTGTACTTGAGATTTAGTTTTACTTGAGATATAAATAACTGAGGATTTGAGTGTCAATTACCCATACAAAAGGTAATTAGGCTTCAACTGGTGCCTTAAAAATAATTTGCCTAAAATTATTCTCTCTTCTGCTTTCCTCTCCTCTCCTGACTCTTCCCTCTCTTCTTTCTTCTTTTAATTTTCTCCTCCTCTCCCTGCCCTTTCTTCTTTCCCTCCTTCTCAACCCTCCTCCCCTCTTCTTCTTCTCCTTCCACCTCCACCCCCTTTTCTTTCTTCTCCCTCCTTGTTTTCCTCCTCCTCCTCCTCCTCCTCCTGGTTCTCCTCCTCTTCCTCCACCCCCATCCCCAGTGAAGGAAGATCTAGGGCTTCTCTAGTGAGGAACTCACACTTAACCAACTTGTAAATTACAGAGCCCCCAGAAAAGGAAGGTCAGAGTAATCCTTGTAGAGAAGGTGAGAAATAGCTCCCTCTGCCTGGTGAAGTCTGAGGAAGCAGCCACTACATTACATTTATGTTTTTAAAAGATGCAGAAAAAAATGCTCCTGATTTTTTTTTTCAGAGCAAAGACATGCAGTGGGCACAATAGAAACATCATTGTATAAGATGTTCAGTGCTTTATCTTTTATCTTCTGTAATTCAAATTTTATTTATTCATTCATTCGTTTATTCACTCATATAATAAATATTTATGGAGAACCTAGAATGTCTGGGAGCTGTGTTGGGTCTGGGGGTTGTGAAAACAGAAAAGTTCTACCTTCAAATAGCTGGGTTGGGGGATAGGGCTTCCATAGGAGCAATACATCCAGAGACAAGCAAATAAGCAAATGGTCATTAATAGTGGGATGGAATATGTGCTATGAGAGAGGTATACACAGGTTGCTACAAAAGCAAGAAAGAGTGTATCTAGTAGAGACTGGAGCATTGAGGCCATAGGGAATTTTTTACAAATGAAGTTGTGCTAGATGAGCCTATAACAATTTGATTCGTTAAAGTGATATGGGTGGAAGTGGGGAAATTGTGCTCACAAAGGGAAGTATGGTGCCCTCAGGAACTGTGAGTATTCAGTCTGTGTGACAGAGTATGCATGTTGATGAGTGGTGGCATCAACATGGAGGTGGGTTAAGGCCAGATCCTAGGCAGGCGAAGTATGTCATGCTTTGAATTTTATCTGGAGAGTGTTAGGGAGCTACTGAAATCTTTCCAATAGGGGGGGTGAGATAATGATATTTGCACTTCATGACAATCATTTTATGCCTTGGAGGCAACATTTATTAAATGAGCAGATGAATGAGGAAAATGGTTTCTAATTTTCAGATCATGTTCTGTTTTGAGAATATTAAAATTATCTCCAGAAAAAACAAATTTCCAGGTAAAACTATACCAATATGGTTGTAGGAGGTACCTATAAAGCTCACCCATGGATTACAGGTGGTTAAACTCTTAGCATTATCATTTTATATTTAGTTTTATTACTTTTACTTCAGTAGGATTTTCCTCAAACCTGCTTAATTGATCATGAAATTTTTATGTTAGCGTTCACATCCTCCATCCAGTTAATGAAACCAAGAGCACATTCCTCACAAGTTCATGTGCAGTTTCTCTGACACTGTCCACAGCATACAATGGGTGGAATAAATAATTTACTGAGACAGCTGTCACTTTGGGGGCACAGGCTCGGGGGATGCTGGAGTCATCCATTTGCTGCCATATTCTCCCCATACATTCCCAGTCCTCTGATAGGAGTACAAGAGAGCAAGAGATGGCTACTTCAGTAGAGGTTTGACAAGCAATAGGCAACCTGATAGAGTCCTAGGCTAGCAGGCCAATGTTTAGGGTAAGGGCACAGTCCTAAAAGGGAGCTAAGACAATACTGAGATGAGAGTGGCACCAGGAAGAGGGGAAATTGTGCTCACAATTTCCCCTCTTCCACCCAGATAACTTTAACAAATTGAATCTTTGTAGGCTCATCTAGCACAACTTCATTTGTAAAAAAATTCCCTATGGCCTCAATTGGAAGGAAGCAGCAATCAGCAGGAGGGGTGAGAGGCAAGTGGGATCCATGGCTGCCCTGCTTCCTGCCCCCACTCTGGGGTGGGTACAAGAGAAATGTGTTACCTCCTTCCTGTGCCATCAGTGGGCTGAAATTGCACTGTGCTCCTAGCTATAGGCATAACCGGCTGGGGAACTGGAGCAGGGAGGGACCTTGGTGAACCCAACTTAAAGAGCTGGGAGGAAAAAAAAGAAAAGAGAAAACTAAAAGTGTTCCATCCAGAAACTGCAGAATAGTAGCTTCATCAAAAATTTTTATTTCTTGCATGAAGCTCTACCTTTCCTTGTGGCCTAGGGGAACCAATTATGAAAAAACTAGAGGCCCAGTGCACAAAATTCATGCGCAGGGGTTGTGGGGGGAAGTGTCCCTCAGCTCAGCCTGCACCCTCTCCAATCTGGGACCCCTCAGGGATGTCCGACTGCCAGTTTTGGCCCGATCCCTGTGGGCCTAATTGACTCCTGCCAGCCTGATCAATGCCTAAATGCTCCCCTGCCAGCCCGATCACCCCCAACTGCCCTCCCCTGCTGGCCCGGTCACCCCCAACTTCCCTCCCCTGCCAGCCCGGTTGCCCCCAACTTCCCTCCCCTGCCGGCTGGTCGCCCCCAACTGCCCTCCCCTGCAGCCTGGTCCCCCCCAAAGTGCCCTCCCTCCCCTGCAGGCCCAGTCTCCCCCAAGTGCCCTCCTGCTGGCCTGGTTGCCCACAACTGTCCACCCCTTCCGGCCATCTTGTGGCCATATAATAGGATTGCTTAAATTGGGTGGGGGGAGGGAAAGCCTTTTTCAGCAGGAGGAGATGCTCTTGGCAGACAAAAATACATAATCCCTATATCTGGACTGATAGCCAGCCATATGCACTATACTGCCAAACCGGTCATTAAAAAATTGAACCGCTTTCTTACACCAAACAGTTATGCCCTTTAAACCCCTCCTCAGCCCCCACCTTAGGTTCTGCCTTCGCAGTTCACCCAGATTAGGTTCTGATTGGTCAGTTTCTATGTGAGTCAGTGTCTCTGGGCCTGTCTCTGGGCCTGACCTGCAGCCTCTGTGGCAGCTGCTGATCAGGCTTTGTCTTTCTCTCTGGGCTTTGCCAGCAGCTGCGGGGGCTGCTGATCAGGCCCTGCCTCTCTCTCCGGGCCTCTCTCTGGGCCTCTCTCTGGGCCTGGTCTGCAGTCACCAGGGCAGCAGCGAGGTCGTTAGGCCTCCAGCCCTCGCCATGACTGCCTTGCCCCACCCACCCTCCGCCGCCCTGCCCACCCGCCTGCCGCCAGCCTTGCTGTGATAGGAGCCTGTGGGCTGCCAGGGAGGGACCGAGAGGTGCTCCATACACTTCCTGGTGACCTGTCCTTTGGTCGTTTAGGTCGTGACGGCCCCTGGCCTTTTATAATGTAGATGCAAGTATAGATGGAAAAAATGCACATTTTCACAAGATAGGTAGTTGGAGACTATTGATAAGATATGCATGAAAAGGAATAAAGAAGATGGCATTAAAATCATCAGTAAACTATTGAAATAATCTACGTTCATTAACTATCGAAATAATCTACTTATAGAAAAATGTTATTCTGAAGACTTACTCTTGGGTATAATAAATTTCTATCTGGTGGTTAGTATTTTTTTCTTAATGGTAAATCGTATATATCCACCATCATGTACTCTGATAGTATTGTCATGAAAAATATGCCAATTTTAAGCCAGCCAATGCTTAATTTTGCAATAATCTTACTGTATTTATTATTATGCCAATTACTATATAAGCCAATCCTCCCTTTTCCTTATATACCAGAAAACAAGTTAAAAACAAACCACTAAATTCATTTAGAGACATATTAATCCTGTTTTTAAAAAGTTAAGGCAAATAACTGTTATTTCACTGGGAAAAATAACATTTACCTTTTCAACAAATTTTAAGTTTAAGCAACCAAAATTTAATTTATAAACCTGGTATTGTGTAACACATAAATTACAATTAAATTATGTTCTATGTAGACTAATTTTATTGTATTACCAGCATTAACTCATAATTTTATTTTAATTTATTTTTTTATTAATCCTCAGCTGAGGATATTTTTTCCATTGATTTTTAGAAAGCGTGGAGTGGGGGGAGAGAGAGAGAAACATCAATATGAGAGACACCCATCGATTGGTTGCCTCCCAAACATGCCCATCATTGGGGTGGGGATCAAACTTGCAACCCTTCTATCTACAGGAGGATGCTCTAACCACTGAACAACTGGCCAGGGCTCAACTTTTAATTTTAAATCAAGCATTGCCACCCATTTATTAAGCTTCCCTTGTGTTCAAGCATGAGCAATTCCCAGTAAGAAATGTAATAATTTAGAGCATATCCTATGGATAAAATAAGTTTTCCTTAATACATGAGAAATTTCAGGAGATGTGTTAACTCTTTGGAGCATCGAACTCAGTAGTTCTCAAGTTAAGTTTGGAAAACCATCCAGCAAAATTTGATGGATTGCTGGCACTTCTATTTGGCCTTTTCTTTTACCTATTCTTAAAAGAACTCTTGGATATGTGTGATCTGGGTTTTTGATATTCTTTTCATTTTTTCCTGTCTTTTAGCAATTCATACCATTTCTTCATGCTCTCAAATCAAAATACCACTCAGTAATAATTTGGAGTTTGGGTGAGTGCCTTGCCCAAACTCCAGTCCCAGTTGGCAACCAAATGGTCTTGGGTACCTTTCTCATCAATGAGTATATTTTCTTGTCATTGTCAAATTCCAATTTTATCTTCTAAAACCTACTTTCTCTATCAGAATCTGTCCCACATCAGGTATGTCTTATAAGGGTGGCAAAGGTTAGAGGAAGCATGCATTGACATACCAAGAGTTATAGTTGTAGATGAGGGTACTCAGTCTGAAGATGAGCCCTTTAGAAATTTGGTGATGGTGGGTAGTGTTTTTCCTTTCTTCAGTTGTATGGTTTAAATCCAAGTAGACATATACTAAGTCACTTGGTAGTGGTCTTGGGTCTCCCAGCAGAAGTTTTTGAGACTGATTAAAGGCTGTGTTTCTTTATCTAATTATCCTCCAGAAGCTGAATTTCTTGATGAGATAATTATTTAAAACGTATCCAGGAAATTACATTACTTTGTAATCTTGCCTTATTTACTAGCAAGGGTAAATTTTCTTCCATCACAGACCTTACTGATGATATTTCTGTCTATGAATAGTGAGACAATTGACTGTACATGATAGTCTGTTTTCTTTCCTGTTTTGTAATTCTAATTTACTTCCTTATATGGGTTGGTTCCCTTCTAACCCTGCTTTATTTCATTTCTCTTTGTTGTTATGTGTTTGCTTAATTGAGTGTAGCTCATCCCATCACTTTAGATTCCAAAATGACTCTTGCTCTGAAACAAGAGTTCACATTCTGTCCCTTTGTATCCTGGTCATTGTTCTCAGTGCTCTGTTTCCATCAATTAAAAGGGGATCATTTTATCCTTTTCAATAAGAAATACAGTGAAGGCCACCTCTGAATTTCCCTCTTTCATCGCTGCCTTCCTGAGATAGCAAATGACTCCCTTATGATTTGTAAGTCCCCTGGCCATTTCTTCTGATTAAATTTGAGCAAAATTCGAGCTTGAAAGGAGTGGAATGGAAGACCAGGATCCAGAGCAAATACAAATATCCTCCCTTTGGCATCTGCCACTAAACTCCTTGAAATGGTGGGGAGTAGGTAAGAGGGTGGGTAAGACAGGTGTGGCCTAGTTCTATTGCTTTTCTCTCATCTTGGCCCATGTTAAAGCTCATCCTTTTTCTCCTGATGGTGCTTTTGTAGGCTTCTTCTCCCACAATTTCATTGACATGGAACAGATGCTTTTTTATAGCCAGAGGTGGTCTCTTCCCAAATGCTAGACCACAGTACCTCCTGCTTCATTTTGCTGAGGTCTCCTCTTGTTCCAGGAGACCTACATGGATGGGACCAGTGCCTGCTTGCTCTCCTTTCTGGTTCGGATCTGGTCTTAGAGAAGCACTTGTGCATCCCTGGCCTGAAGAGTTTGGGAGCTCTGGGTCTGTCTTTAAAAAGGATGGTTGACCCTTCTCCCAGCCCACAGTAATTGATTCTAGAATCCACTTAAGGTTTCTCATGAGGTGGAAGAAGGAAATGCTACTGCATTCTAACTCTGAAGAAATCCTTTATGTATCTTTAGTCTCACCAGAGAGTTCAAGAAGTATGGAAAAGATTCCTAGGGTGATTCTCTTCCTAAATACTGCGTTGGAATTGAGGGACAGGGAGGTTGCACTCTATCCATCTTGCTCATGTGGTTATCTGAGCAATACCAGGTTAGTGACTTAGTTGAAATAGACTCAGGTAAAAATGACTCCAACACCTGGGGTCATTTATTCCACCACAGAAGATATCCCCCCCCCATACACTGTTCTCATACCATACTTTAATTTTCTTAATAGTTGGTGATTTTTCATGCACAGCCTTCATTCCTCACTGTCTACTGTGTTCTTGAGCTTCAGCTACTGCTACCATCATTCAAAATTTCTACCTGTAAGAGCATCAGTTTTTTTCCTGATGTCTAATTCATTTATCTTTCAGTATTCATGCTCTTTTGATTGTAACACAAGTATGCTATCATGGTTCTCTCTATTTTTCTAACTAGTTCTCTAGAGTGTCTCTTCTTTTCCTTGCTCCCACTTAAAGGAATAGCACAAGGACAAACTCTCAGTTCTTTGTCAGTCTTCCTGCCATTCTTGGGAATTTCCTCCATTGCAATAGATAATAAATCTTCCTCTTGGGCCGTGTGCTCCTAGCTTTCATTTACAGGCACCATTTACATGGACAGTACCCATTTCTACATAGATGGCCTGCTATTCCCAGAACTCCATATGCCCCAAACTAAATTAATTGTTGCTTTCCCAGGACATTTCTTCGTGGGCTTCCTTAATCTTTAATTAGCACTGTTTTTTCCCTGATCATTTAGATTTTACATTTTGGTGTTTGATTTCTATTCCTTTGCTTTATATAAAACCAGTTATCAAGTCTCAACAGTTCTTTCCTTTCAGTGATTTTCTCCCTTTCTTTCACTACCTGTCTTGTTCACTCATTATTTTATATCACGACTGACAGGCCTGCACAGTTTTCTCTGCTGTCAGGTTTCTTTCTGCATGTCGTGTTTTTTGTATGTTTCACCTGAAGCCATCCTAAAACATAGCTTTAATTCTCTTAATTTCAGGTTCAAAACAGAAATCTAACAATCTTCTTGCAAATTCACACTTTAATCGTAGCTTGGAATCTAAAGCTCTGCAGCCTGGCCCCGACCTTCCTCTCCTCCTTTACACTCCACTTATTCTTTTATGTAGACACTGTGCTTGAGTCAGACTGGCCTCCATGTTTTTATATGGAACACATTAAATCTACTTCCCACCCCTCTCCTCTCATTTGAGTCTTGAAAACCTTAAAGAAGACATATATACTCTAAACTTCTGTAATAATGTGTGTCTGCAGCATTTCCTCGTTTATCTGTTTCCTCATTTTATTTTAGTAGGTAAAGAATTACACGTTAATATTTTCTAAGAGTCTAAAAAACAGGCATAGTATTTTCTACTTCTTTATATATATCCCACGATAAATCCTACCAATGAAGTATATACTAGTTTAATATTAACTGATTGAGACATAATAGAGCCAGTCATAAATTGTCTAACAAGCCTGAATATGAAGTTTCCTCAGTTTTCCCCCAGGATAACTGGGACTTGTGTTTTTCTGTATCCAAATTTGCTTTGCCTTCTCTTCCAATACCAACTCCTCCTCTTTCAAGTGCTTCTGACATAAGTGGATTAAATTATTTGCCAACTCATCTTGATTTTAAAAAGTTGACCTTTTGTGTAGCATTGCTTTCTTTTGCTAGTTCAACATTTGAAGACTAATTGGTATTTGAAAAATCTTAACATTATCATAACTGCAAAGTAGTGTAACAACGTAGATAATCATTTACTCTTTGAACTTTTATATTTAGTATGGTCGTTATTAACTTTTTTGAGAGGTCATGTAACAAAAGTAGTAGTTTAGAAATTAAGGAGAGATGAATTCTGGTAATAAATCTTCCTTTAGCCTGCTAGATATTGTTGCCAAGTTACCTGACCTTTCTGTGCTTCCCTTCTTTCCTAAGACAAAGGAAAATGATAGTTCACTTGTTACATAATCTGTTTTAAAAAGAAAGGATGACAAAATATTTGTAGTGTTTGTTGTTATTGTTTTCAATTGCAGGTAAAATTTTTCAAGTAGTTAAGAAAAAAAATGATGGCATATAGCACTTGGGTTTGTCCTTGAATATTGAACAAAAACCAAATTTTAGGCATTAAATAACACTTTAAATCCATATCTCCATTCCCATATTTGTTTCTTGAAAATACAAGAAGCCTTTAAAAATGCAGTTGTGTTTTTTAAATGCGCTAATGCTATCAGGTGTTTTTTTTAGTATAATGGGTAGTGTGTTCAATAAATGATAAATGTTAGCTATTATTACCATGTTATAAAAATTTATTTTTCATGAGGGCCCTATAAAAGCCAGAAGAAATTATATAAAATATAATTTTTATATTTTTTAGAGATTATGGGTAATACTTTTCTAATTCTGAGATGTTATAACTTATTTAATTAATTTATTCCCTCATTTAGTAACCATTCTATTGAATGCCTATTATACGGCAGAACTTTGATAAGCTGCACTACTCTAAATATGGATAAGACCAACATGGTTCCTTCCCTAGTGTAAATACTCATTAGAAAGACTTTAAAGAAAGTTTCAATTATTGTTCTCTATGTTTTCTAACAGATTCTTCTAAATTTTATTTTGTTGTGGTAAGAATATTAACATGAGATCTCTCTTAACAAATCTTTTAAGTATGCAATACATTATTGTTGACTATAGGTATGTTGTCCATTGATTTCTTGCTACTCAATGGACATAAAATTTCAGTTAACCAAGATGAGTAAGTCCTACCTAACAGAGTCTAATAGAAGTGCTTATATTTACATATCACTGTAAGCTTGGCAAGACATACCTACATTACTCTTCTGGAGTAATTATTACAATAACCTTTAAGAGAGATGGTTCAAGTAGTATCATGTCTGTTTTATAGACATGATTATAACTCACCCACATTCAGGCAGGCAGTAGAAGGCATAAGGATCAGTTAAAGAAAGGGCACATGCCCAAGGCTGATTTGCCTACTGGTTGAGATTTCTGAAGAGAAGATGAAATAAATATATCTGGTGCCATTCCCTAAATGGTGAGCAACATCTTTTCTTTTCTTTCCTTTTGATATTGATTAGAGACAGTTAATAGTTTCTACATTTTGTGCAGTGAGAACAAATTGGTTTTCTAGGGCTATCATTGTGAAGTTTTTTCATTTTTTGGCTCAGATGCATTAAATCTTTTTTCTTGTGCACTTGTGTTCACAGAAGCATATATGTTTCTTCCTTAGAAAGGGAATCTAGGATATTTATAACAATGGTCCACTCTACCCAGCTTCTGTTGGGATTGAGGCAGTCTTCTTCACTGCAACAGATCAGATACATTTCACTGTTATTTTTAATATTCTTTATTTGAGAAGATATATTTGCTTTACAAAATCAGCTGTGATCAAATAATGAATGAGTGATCAAATGACACCTTTATTTGCACATAATTAAAATATACACCATAGCATGAAAAGTCTAAAGGACTCAAGGCAGTTTGTGTGGATTCACCTGATATTTTTACACATAGCTCTGTCATCTGTTGTTCCACAAAAGGCTTCAAAACTTTTTAGTTTGCCTGACTGGCATGGCTCAGTGGTTGAGTGTCAACCTATAAACCAGGAGGTCCTGGTCAGGGCACATGCCTTGGTTGTAGGCTGACAGTGTGCCGGAGGCAGCCAATCAATGATTCTCATCATTGATGTTTCTATCTCTCTCTCCCTGCCTTCCTCTCTAAAATCAATAAAAACCTATTTAAAAAACAACAACACAAAAAACCTTTTTAGTTTGATTATATTATAATTTGAGGGATTTTTTTTTCATTTAAAATTCGGTTTTTTATTTAGCTTACACAATTGTGAGTGTGAATTGGCAAAGAATAGAATTCTGAAAAACCAGAGAGGATGTGGGATCTGCATAGGAAGAGCTATTGCCTCCTGATTTCTGTTCACTGGGGATGAGCTTTTCATTTCACCTCACACCCAACTTTCAAGTTACATTTTTCAATAAAAGAAGAACTCAGGACCAAATACAGAACCCAAAATGCAGAAGGATTTGGATCCAGTGCAGATCTACAGTACTCTACAAACTCGAAGAAAATTCAGTCTCAGAGTAATAAGTGCCAGTTTAAATTTTATAGGACACACAAAGGAAGCAAACCTCCTTAGCAGTACTCTTGTTAAACACTTAGAATTTGGGGGAAACTCTGAAGCAATTGCAAATAAAGAATTAGCATTTTCTAAATATAATGTTGAGGATCTTCTTCAGGGAAGAAAACATGCCAGTGCAAACATACCGGAGGAGAATAAGAAGAGGTACTTGAGAGGATCAGTTGAATGTAGACAACCCAAGAAGCAGCAGCAGAATGGGACTTGAAATGAAAGAGTTCTCATTAACATAGTTGTCAAAGGAGTTTTACTTGTGTTTTAGTGAGAGGGGCTGTTCTTTATAGCTGTTATATATAAATATGTTCATTAATTAAAGAATTACTGCTAGTAGCTACAGTAATTAAAGAATTACTGCTAGTAGGGAATGCCTACTATTTGTCATTCCCAGGGTAAACATTTATTATAATCTCATATGCTGGATTGTTTTAGCCTCCTATAACATGTATTACATTACATTACTTTATATTAGGGCTCAGAAAAATTAAGTAAAATCAAAAGTTCCACTGCAAATGTTTGTGAGATTTTGAATGTAAACCATGGCCTGCCTGGCACCCTTCCATTTTGCCACACTTTTACCACACTGATACCCCAACTTATTTTATAGCAATAATTAGAAATTGGTTCTTTTTCTCCCTTAATTAGTTTTAGTTAAATAGTTCAATCAGGTATTGTTATAAATACATGTCAGGCCTAGACATATGACTTGGTTTTATAAAAATTAATCTATTTTGGACCTAGAACTTTTTAATTGCCAGAAGTCCATATTCATATGCAGTTACTGTTGGAAAATGTAGCCTTTCTAAAGAGTAGACTTTGACCGCACAAACTGATTTCTTGTGTATCTGTTAAGGTGCAGGCTAAGCTCCTATGACAAAGAGACTCCAGATGACAGTCACTTAAAGATAGAAATTTATTTTTCTATTATGTAGCAGTTTAACCAATTTAGTATGACTGGTTAGCTCTGTTTTGGGAAGTCATTCAGAGACCCAGGTTCTTTCCATGTTTCTGCTCTGTCTCCTTTGGGCCTTGTCCTCATCTTCCTGGTTTCAACTGGTCACTGTTGGAGCTTGTGGGAAATGAGAGAAAGAATGGTGGAGTGCATAACCTGGGTTTTATGGTCAAGATTTGGAAGTGGCATATCTTTTTACTCACTTCCACTGACAAGAACTTAAGTCACAGCAACAAAGGCTGGACATAGAGTCTCTAGCTGTGCAGCCAGGTGCCTGGGGCAATAGTAGAGAAAAAAATTGAGGGAAAGCTAGCAGTACTATTCCACACATTGGAAGGAATAGTACTAAAAAAAGATAGGATTGTTTGAACAAATAGATTTCCAAATAAAATACTGGGGAAAAGACAAAGGCTAAATATGTCAAGGGGATAGGTCCAGAAGAGACGCTACCATGTCACTTCATGGTATGGCTAGAGCTTGGCTCTTCCCGCCTGTCAGATTATTTCTGTCCAAATTACAAATTTAAGTGCATTTTAATATTAAATATGTTGAACATATAAATAAAATTGTAAATATTACATTTAAGTGTAATATTTTTCCTATTGCCTGAGGAATACTAGAGAAAAAGGAAGTGAGAGTAGGATTGGCCAGAAACTCTGTGAGTTCAAAACTTATGTATATAGTTTATATATCTTTCATAGGTATATTATTTTATTTTAGCCTCCCAAACTAGGTTATTCTGATAATGCTCATTATATAATTGCTTTATACTTAAAATTCAGGCCAATGAGAGGAAGGAGCAAGGGTTTAGTTTCTCATAATAAAAAACCACCATGCCTTGCATTACTTTACTTGGGGGTCTTAGAGCCTAAAGAAAGCATCTAGCTTACTTCTTATTTGTAGGTTACAGGAACCAAGGTTCTTTAAATCTTATATACAAAGCAAGCAAAACTTGCATGGCTTGTATAAAATTATTTTCTAACTAAAAATAAGACTTCCTGGCAGGAGCATTTGCTGGATCAGAGCTTTAGGGCTTCTCATTGGCAAAAGCTTGTCTCCAGTGGTTTGTCTTATCCTCACTGTACTCTAAACAAAATACTTTCCTTCTTCATTAAGTGGATTGTTCTGTAGGTAATGGGAGGACGTGTTGGCTGCTACTCATGGAAAAAAATTAATAATGGGAAAAAATAGGTTATATGTTTGAAATTCTTGAGCTCAAATTAGCAAAGCAGGTGGACAGGTCATATTTTCTCTAATATCATAACTCCAGGGGGATTCTCAGCTGTGTTTGTTAGTTGTCCCACTTCCTTTTGACTGATACTCAACAAAGAAATGCACATCTTTTAACTTGATTGTTGCTTCTTCTAAAGCATCTTTTCATGGTGGGGAAAGAAACAAACAGGGCTGTCATGTTTGGCTACATGGATCGTATGGGTACAATCCCTGTGTAGGACAGCCCTGGGAAAGTGACGGTATCATGTGACCCCTATAATTTTGTGTTTACTAGGGTGAATGTATATGGAATTTAGAATTATGCTTTCTTTTTTTGTGGAGTGGTTCACACATGTATGTAATCTGTTCTTTTTATGTTCAGCTGAAAAACAGGCATTGGATTGCCTGGCAGATAGAATCATTTAGCTCAGTGTGCAAGAATATCTCTTTATATCCAAGGATATGTTATTATCAATATCGTGGGAAATATAGGCTCAAATTTTTATATTTTCCTGATTATGGTTAAGAAAGAAAATCCTTACTCATGTTTGCTGGACCTTTGCATTTTTTTTCTTTTTCCCTGGGAATTATCTTTTCAGAACCCTTGTCCATTTTTGTATTGGGTTATTAGTGATTTGTAGAAATGTTTTTCCTGTTACAGACTTTAAACATTTCACTACTATATGTTTTATAATATTTCCTTCAATAAGAGGGTAAAATTATTGTCTTGTATTGTTTCTTCTAACTTTATATATTTTTCCACTGATTTTTGAATCTTCAGTCCTTCTGTAATTCAGAAATATTATTCTGTGGTAAGGGTTTACGTTTCTTTCTCATCTGCCCCCAAAGCCCAGCAACACTTACTGAATGGTTTCTTATTGGGAAGAACTGGGGGGTTACAGCTGCTAGATTTAAAAGCCATGTGTTTCCATGCTGCTACTCTGTGAATATGAAGGAAGTAAAGGAGCCAGATGTCATGAGAAACAGAGAAAATAGGTTTATTATTTCTAAAAAAAAAAAAAAAAAAAAAAAAACTTTCAAACTTACTGACAAGATTTATTCTAGTTGGGCAATGTTGCAGGACAGGTAGCAAGGAAAAGTATGTTTTTCAGAGTGAAGGCAAGCCCTTAGTATATGATGTGTAAGCCAGGAAAGCATGATTTAATGGAGCAGGGATAACAGAAGGACTGCATTTGGTTGGCCATATGCTTTCTATTCCGTCTTGAATTAAGATTGCTATACATAGAGATATTTTATCTCTGAGCCCCTGTTCGTAATCTTGCTGAGAGTTATGTGTGTTATCTATAAGAAGTATTTTCTCCCTATGATATTGTTAAAAAATAATAATGCAGGTGCAGAAGGACAGCCAGCATTTGTAGTAATATCCTTGAGAGAGGCTGTGCTTAGAGTGGTAAATTCATTGTATTCAAGTTTCCAATACAAAATAGCATATTTTGGGAGTGTTTCTTTTAAAGAAATAGTCTTTTTCTAATCGGAATAAGATACTAATATATCCTTTGTGTTTTCCTTGTGAAATTACATTCTAGACTTTTTGATCCTAATGACATGTGCTGTTGGAAGACTTTCCTGCTCCCATTGACAGTTTTTAAAGGTGCATTTTCTCAAACATTGTGTTAGTTGAGAACAGTTTCTTTTCCTGCTTTTGGAAAGTAGCTTAGCCTGAGTAAGTAAAGAATGAAAATAATTAATATGTTAGAGGGATTGCAGCAAGAAAAGGAAGTACTACGTTTTAGAACCTAGTAAAACCGCTCAGAGGTTCTTAGTCATTTAGTGGCTCCATTCATTTGTTGTGCTTCCAGAAGCTAAAGGAATCCCTTTTGGATAAGGATCTTATTTCAGATCTTCATCTGTTTTTCAAGCTTGCAGGTGATTGCTGTATTAGAGAAATGTGTAGCTAGTGCTATAAATGCCTACACCCAATTTCGAAGTTTAGTCAGCCCCATTCAGATCCCAAAGCAGAAATTGCCTGTCGTCTTCCTTAGCCTTGCTGCTCAGTGTGGTCCCTGGACCGGCAGCATCAGCATCATCTGGGAGCTTGCTAGCAGTGCCCACCCCCAGACCTAGGGAATCAAAATCTGCATTCTTTTACAAGGTTAATGTTTGAGAAGCACTATTCTGCAACATTAACTGAGCACACATAGCTTGTATCTAAATTTCTATTTTCTTTAGCTCACCTGATAAATACTACATCAGATATTTCTTTGAACAGGGGAAAAGAAGGCCAACTTGGCTAATGAAAGTTAAATGTCTACAGTAACCAGTTAATGGAAGTTTACTCATTCTAAGAACTGGCTCAGGGCTTTGCAGTCTGGTAGACCTGGGCTGGAATCCTGATTTTGTGATTTACCAGTTTTGTTGCAAGTAATTATTTAACTTTTCCTCCACCTCAGCTGAAATGAAGTGTTCTGACTCTCAATTCCATTGTCTTTTGACTCCACTCTGTTTCCCACTACAATAAGCTGATAAAGTAGTTCACAGGTATATTCTTTTCAATGAGTTGCCTTTTATTCTGTATGTACTGCCTTTCTAAGGGCAGAGACAAACCAGACACACAGATGTATAAGTGAACTAGGGATAGAGGAAATCTGTGTAAAAGCACTATTTAGGTTATTTTAATAGTTTAAATCACATTAATAAATTTCCAACTAAACACTGCTAATTTGGTCTAAAAATGAATCAGTGACCCTGGCTGTCTGCTGTATTGCCCGTTTCTATTCTAACCTGGCTTTCTGGCCATAATTTATGGGGAAACTTCTGGTGCAGATATGATGCTCTGATCCACTGATACATTTTAAATATTTACAGTGTTATGAACTGTGTCCATAAATACATCATAAAGAAAGGGAAAGGGAGTTTTAGCTTCTCTCTGAAATAGCATCTGATTTAGATATGAGATATGTAAATGAGTTTTCATTGAAAAAGATAGAGTGCCAGGCATGCTGATGAAATGTACTGTATCTCTTGTAATTTAGAATCACATCTCAGAATCAAAATATATCTGTGAGTTATGTGGAGGTAGAAAGACAAGATATACATGATAATACAGAAGATGGAAACCTTCTTTATATTCTGTACATTTTTTTGTCTCTCAAAGAGTGCCTGCATCCTGCTTTATTTTGACTTGTTCTTGGCATTTGTTAATCATTGAATTAACCTTATCTCATCTCTTAAAGCTCTTTAATATATTGCAGAATATTTTGACTTGGTGCAGCTTTTACAATATGAATTTCCTATGTTCTAATTATTTCATTTAGTAAGCATGTCAATTTAGTCAAGAGAAAAATTTAATGATGATAAGTAAAATGTTGCCTATTATGTACAAGCTGGGCATATGAATGATAATTAATTAGATTTTGGAGGAGTATAAATAGCTGCATAATTAAAATTTGCGTAGATCTTAAAAACACAATTATTCAGGTGATCTGTGTCCCTAATACTAGTTTAGAGTGAATGCCAAAACACTGACTTTTCAATACAAGTGGTCCAAAAATCTGCATATGAATCTCTAATTATAAATCAAATTATTTTGTTATTTAATTCAACACTTTACTTTTAAGATATCTTTTAGATTTGTTATTTTATATTTGAATTTTTTTGTTAATTTGCAGAGTAGGGTTTTCAAGTGTTCTATACTGTCAAATTTTTACCTTGAAAACCTTAAGATAATTAAAAAATATATGTAGTTTACGCATTGCTGACTTAAACATTCCCAATAATATGAAAACTGTGTTTTTGCTTGACTTGAGCCAGGCTACAACCCTTCTTTCTAAGAGGGGAAACGTGCCAGATGGGTTAGAAACCAAGTGCAAATACTGGTCCTGCTGAATAGAGTTTGCAGCGGCTGGTTGTCCCTTAAACATAAGTCACACTGGGATATTCCACGTCTCAAGGGGATGGCTGTGCCCTGCTCATGCCCAGCTCGCACAGGCCATTATTCCCTTGACTGATTTTGTGGCAGAGTCTCTCTGGGGCTTTTCCTGGTGCTTGAGAAAGGCATGCCAGGTCCAGTTCCCACTTCTCCACAAGGAATGTATGCCCGTCCATGTTATACCGCCGAGGCACACCGTGAGTCTCCAGGTGTCTTAACTATAGGTAAATGTGTGCAGGAAGGTCTCAGGTGAGCAACCTGAGAATGAGTCACAGCTTGACCAGAAAAATGTTCCTCACAGTGGTCTGAGTAAACAACAGGACATTACTAGGACATCCTATCCCCTGCAGCATCCCTTCCTTTAGTCCTTGTTTGGGAAGAGGACTTGTGAGGTGAGGTCAGACAGGAGAATCACAATTATGGGAGCAAATGCAGGGGGTGGAACATAGGCCACCAGCCCTGGCCACCTGTGCTCCTCACCCTGCTTTGCGTCCCTCCAGAAGGAAGGCCCAGTCAGCTTGGCGGGGAGGTGGGGGCGGGGGGAAGAGAGGGGGGAAGGGCCCTCTGAGTGCTCAGTGCCCACCAGCCCAGGCTCTTCTAATTTCTCGGATAGACTCAGTTCAGCATGAGTGAAGGAAATGTCCCAGGGCCTGCTCCAAGCTGGTGGTTCAAACACGGGTCCAAATCCCATCTCCACATTGACTTACTGCACACCCAATGACACCCAACTGAAAGAACATGTTCATACTCTTCTCCGTGTGGACTTTTTGCTCAGTTATGTCCTTTGAACCCAGGCACACTTCTAACTCTTAGTCATAGAGTTTCTTACTCAGAAGGTGAATAGCACTAGGGTACACACATGACACGGTTGCCATGGACTCCACGGGTGAATGTTGGGGACCCCAGGCAGTCTCCAGAAATGGAGCCTTTTTTTCACACCCCCTCCCAATATAGTTATACTTTATCATTTTCTGAGTTATCTTTGGTTTCCTGAGGCCATGCATTTTGTAGTTTTCTTGCTACAAATTGTTACTCTTCTGTTTTTCATTTTTATTTTTTGGTATACTTACTGTGAGGATGGGAAAAGAAATTATTTACTGGGAGAGTTGTCGGTGTAACTGGTCAACTGGTCAGCAAGCATTGATGGGTTATTTACTGTATGCAGAATTCTTCCCGAGGCTGTTGTAGCATTTTCCTTCTGAAGAGGCCTGCATTTTAAAGCCATTTCTAACTACTTTTTTTCTATTTTTTTACCCTGATCTGATTATCTCAAACCTTAAATGCAGAGATCTTGTGTCAAAATATTTTGTTGTTCACTTTAGTATGTTTTACTAGATAAGAAATAAAGGTTTACGTTATCAGAAAAATAACAAATGTTTCTTTGATTTGGTTCACCTGTGACCATAAATTTGGAAAAGAGACTAATTTAAAAATCAGATTTTATTGTATATCTTTATATATCTCTAGGGAAGTCTTTCTTAAGCTTTAAAGTACACACAAATCTTATGGGGTTCTTGTGAAACAAGGTCTGGGGAAAGCCTGACATCCTGCACATTGAATTCCCAGGTCACCTGGGTGCTGCTGGCCTGTAGACCAAAGTTTGAGTAACAAAGACTTAGAGAATTTTCAGTGGATAATTATGTTTGATTGTATTACTAGTTGAGTGATTAGATTTCTGAATTATTTATGATTTTTAATTTATTCATTTATAAAACTTGAATGACATGCTGGAATTTTAATATTATCATATATGATTAACTAATCTTATTGAGTAGTATTATTAAACATTACATAAAAATATAAATAAATCCAAAAATGTAATTTGCAAAGGAATAAGTACTACAAAGTGATTTTGTGATTTCTGTTTCAGAAATTTACTGGGCATATATGCAATAGTATTTGTCAAAAAAACAAATTTATGAATCAGATAACTATCAAATAATACATTGATTTGACCAGAAAAGAGAGATCTCACTCTTTGGGGCTCTTTTAGTATGAATGTGGACAGCATTTTCTATTTTTAAATCTTTGCTATAGATATACCTGAAATAGAATTTATGCTTCTCTGAGAATCAAAAGATTTTATTTCTCCCACTCAAACAGTTTTTTAAAGCTTCATCTAACTCTTAAAAACGTTTCTACATACTGTTTGACTATCTATAGAAAGTAAGTTGGGTTCCAAATTCCTATGCATTATAACTCATATACACCACTGGGGAGATAGCAAAACTTTAAGTTTTATAAGCTCAGATATAATTTATGAATTATATGCATTCATATATGTATACATATCAAAAATATATATAGAGCTTGAGACAATAATTCTGAACTCTTTGAAGATAGTGATATAATATCTAGGCATTTCAGAAAAATACGTTGAAAACTGCCTACTAATTTTTAAATTTTTATTTTTACTTTTTAAAATATATTTTTATTGATTTTTTTTTTACAGAGAGGAAGGGAGAGGGAGAGAGAGTTAGAAACATTGATGAGAGAGAAACATCGATCAGCTGCCTCCTGCACACCCTCTACTGGGGATGTGCCCGCAACCAAAGTACATGTCCTTGACTGGAATCGAACCAGGGACCCTTCAGTCCACAGGCCGAAGCTCTATCCACAGAGCCAGTCAGGGCTATTTTATTTTTAATTGTGTTAAAATTCACCTACCATAAAATTTACCACCTTAAGCATTTTAAAATTAACAGTTCCATAGTATTAACTATAGTCACATTGTTTTGAAATAATCACCACCATCCATTTCCAGAACTTTTTCATCTTGCAAAACTGAAACACTGTATTCATTAAACAGTAACTCTCCATTCATCCTCTTTCCCGCCCCTGGCCACTACCATTCTACTTTCTCTCTTTGAATTTGACTACTCTAGGTACCTCATATAAGTGGAAAATTGTGTAGTTTTGCAGTCAAATATGGAAAAGCATAGTTTATTTAATAGTTGAAGATAGATGCTTACAACTTGATAGGAAATCAATTAGAGGCACATTAAAAGTCAGCATGATGCAAATTCAAGAATGCAAGAGCCCAATTTATCATGGACTTCATTCATTTGTGTGTCAACAACATTAAGTGTGGTATTGAAGTCGCTAGAATTTCTGCTAAAGCATGGAAGCAGCATGCCGTCATAGCACGTCTGGCTCTGCCTCAGCCACGGGGAACTCGGATATTTCATCTACAAAATTAAGGGTTTGAATCAGAGATGACCTTCCAAGTTCACTCTTTTGTTCAGCAATTTAATTTGAGTGTTTCCTTTTGCCAGCCTCCATTACTGATGCAGGGATTATAGCTGTAAAAAGAACAGATTCAAAATGCCTACCCTCATGGAACTTTCATTCTAGTGGGGGATGCTAGTAAAAAATCCAGCTAAATTAAAAAGAATTATATCATATGTTTGGTGATGAGGAATGTTTTAGCAAAAAATGAACCAGGAAAGAGGGAGTGGAATGGTGTGAGGTAGGACTAGGGAAGCTGAGAAGGATACACCTTAGGGAGAGGAGGCGGGGACTGTGTGGCATCTCCTGCAGAGAGAACAGCAGGAGTTAAAGCTTTGAGGTCTGGTACCCTGGTCCACTCTAGGGACAGCAAGGACAACACTGTGGTCAGAGTTGAGAGTGAGGGGGGAAGTGGGAGGTGAGGAGGTTGGAGAGATGGCAGACAGCCAGAGCAGGTAGGCCTCTTAGTCAATTATACAGACTTTGGCTGCTTGACAGGCGATGGAAGCCTCTGAAGGACTTTTAGCAGAGTAATGACTTGATCTGATTTGTTTTAGAGGAGTCACCCTCATTGATGAAGGGAGCAAGAGCAGAAGCAGAAGTGATGGTCAGGAGACTGCTGCAGAAATTCAGTTGCTCTGTATTCAGTGGCTCGAACCAGAGTGGTAGCAAGAGAAGTGGCAAACCATGGTTGGAAGGTAGAGACAACAGGGTTTGCCTAAAGATTAGGAAGGATAAGTCTGCAGTTCTTGGCCTGAACAACTGGAAGGATAGACCTGTCACAAAAATGGGGAAGGCTGCAGAAAAGCAGGTATGAGAGGGAAGATCCAGAGTTTTGTTAAACTTGATAAGCCTGTTGGTCATCCAGGTAGAGACGAGGGCGAGGCAATTAGTACTGAGAATGGGTCTGGTGTTTTCAGGAGACGGCTAGGCTGGCATCAAGTCTGAAGAGTATTTCAGTATTCCACCACTGGAAGCGATCACTAGGAAGGGAGTAATTGTCCGTAGAAAGAGCAGTGGTCAAGGACTGAGCTCTAGGGCACTGGACTTAATGAGGTGCAGGGAGTATGTGTTGATGAAGAGGAGTCAGCAGAGGATGAGAGGAAAGTGAGGAAGGAGACTAGGGGCATGTGGTACCCTAGAAGCCAATGGAAGAGTGTTTTAACTTCATTCCTGATATAATCATAGCTTAGTTCCACATGTTACCTTCAGAAAGTGGGTTCTGAGTCCTGAGCATGGCATCCCTTACTCGCAGAGGCAGGCACACAAGTCTGTCTCTCCAATCTGGTGTGTCTCTGGAAGAACCATAGATGGAATCCCTCAAGTTTTTTTGAGCCAGTGACCCCTTGATTCTAATATATAATTGGATTAAAGCCTCCTTCATTTCACTTAACATATGATACACACATTTTTAAATAAAACAACTATTTTTATTACTATCCTATATAATAAAAGCCTAATATGCTAAGTGTCTGGTCGTCCACTCAACCAATCAAAGCGTAATATGCTGATGATATGCTAAAGCTGCTCAACCGCTGTCTATGATGTGCACTGACCACCAGGGGGCAGACCGTCAACAGGTCGACCAGTCACTATGACATGCACTGACCACCAGGGAGCAGATGCTCCAACCGGTATGTTAGCTTGCTGCTGGGGTCCAGGCAATCAGGACTGAGCAAGACAGGCTGGACATGCCCTGGAACCCTCCTGCAGTCCCTCCGGCTGGCCAACCTGCCATGTCCCTCCTTGGTCCCGATCGAGCACCGGTGGGGTCTTTCGTTCTGGACTGCACCCTCTTGCAATCCAGACTGAGGCGACCCCCACCTCCGAGTGCATGAATTTTATGCACTGGGCCTCTAGTCAAATAAAAAAGTAGATATTTTATTTAGTGATTCTTAATATTTATTTATGAGGACAATTTTAAAAATAAACTTTTATTGTTAATAGTATTACAGATATCTCCCCTTCCCCCCCATTTCCAGCCATCCCCCATGTCTTCACCACCCTATTGCCTATAAGTATATAAGTTCTTTGGTTAATATCCCCCCCGCCCCCCCCCCAGATTGAGATATGTCAGTCTGTTCCATGCCTACATGCTTCAGGTCTTATTTTATTGGCCAATTCATTTTGCTCATTAGATGTCATAAATAAGTGAGATCATGTTGTATTTGTCTTTCTGTGAGGGCAATTTTTGACTTTTCCCCAACTAAAATGTGTTGCATATTGCTTAACTTTGAAGTGATTGTAAAAGAGAAGTGTGATTAAAAAATTTAAAAGGACATGGTATTATGTTCATTTTTGTGACTAAATAATGTTAAAATATATATTGAACGTGTTAGGGAATCAAAAGTAGCTCAAAATTGCTCTCATGATTTGGAATTTAAAATTCTTATATAAAATCAATTTATTTATAATTCATAATTTTATGCTCTATTATTTCTATATGTCAAAATAAAAATTTAGATTGATATTTGCAAGCACTTTTCTGGAAATAACAAATTGTAGATGTGGTAGTTTTTATTCTTAAAGCCTAATTGGATATAATTCCTATTAAGTCTCCATCCAGTGTTATTAACTTTTATAATTCCTATTATATTTTGATAGGGTATATAAAATTGCAACTTACTTTTCAGGTAAAGTTGATACTGATGTGAATGTGCAGATATTATTTTTATTTTTATGCTCCTAGTCAACTTGTGGCTCAACATCACTGTAATCATTTCTTTGTGTCTTAAATCATGTAGTGGTTACATTTTAACTGAGAAGTACAGATTGGTAGTTACAAAATAGTCATGGGGATGGGAAGTACAGCATGGGAAATATAGTCAATCTATATATATAAAAGCCCAGCAACCGTTACAGTGGAATGACCAGAACGACCAGTCGCTATGACGTGCGCTGACTGCTAGGGGGCAGACACTCAATGGGCTCACAGCTGGCAAGTGCAGTGGCAGTGGCAGGAGAGGCACTAGGGAGCAGTGAGCCAAGCAGTAAGTAGTGAGCAAGAGGGTGGTAAGGAGTGAGCAGGCGGGTGGTTAGGAGCGAGGGGTCCCAGATTGCGAGAGGGATCCCCGAGGGGTCCTGGATTGAGAGAGAGTGCAGGCTGGGTTGAGGGACACCCCCCCGCTGCCCCCTCTCACCGCCCCCCCGCTCCCCATTTATGAATTTCATGCATCGGGCCTCTAGCAATAGTATAATAACTATGTATGGTGTCAGGTGGATACTGGATTTATCAGGGGTAACACTTTTTGATTGACTAATCACTGTGATGCACACCTGAAACTAATAAAAAATAATATTGCATATAAACTGTAATTGAAAAAGTACATAGTGTTAACTGTAGGTAGCTTTATTCTATTTAGTTGTAATACATGACTTCTCGATACTTAGTTTTAAAAATTATGGGCTTCATTTATTCAATCTCATATTGAAAGTAGTCTGCTTCTCTCGATTGATTACCAAGGAGCGTGGGTGAAAGGATTAGGAAAACAATAAATGTAATCCTTATATAAACCAGAGCATACTTCAGTTAGATAGTTTGCACATTAGTTTCAAGGCATTATTTTTCTATCACAATTAGTAACAACTAATCATAATAATAATGTTTATTGAGTATGTGCCAGTATTTTTGCCTGAATTCTTTTATTTAATTCTTGCAATTATTTACTCTGTGAGTTAGCAATTACTATCATACTTACTACCTGCAAGATGGAGAAATAGAGTAGGTAGAGGTTAGGTAGTTTGCCCAGTGTCTTACAGCCAGAAAGAGGTGGAGTCGGTAACTGAACTTAAGAGTCTGTCTTATTAACCTCAATGGATTGATGCGCTCTTACTCCACACTCTTTCTCTAGAAGGTTCTCATGAGTTATGAAATAGCTCTTGGACTGAGCGTAGCAGGGAGAAGGACATAACAATGCTATCTTTGGCTGGCTTGTTAATGAATTTTTAAGAAACAGTATAATGGCAAAGCATCATAATTAGGATATCTGTGTTATAAATGTCAAGCATCATTCCTTACAGTTCTTTACTTCTGTCTATGGAGATATCAACCCCACCCTCCAACTCCAACTCTGCCTTTTGCTCTGTCTTGAAATTCGTACATTCTACAATATATTAAACCTGTATCTGAGAGAGGAAGAAAGAGACGAATATGTTTAGTGGCAATTTGGTTCAACGGATTGGCAGAAATCAAAATATGACATTGCAGAAGAAAAGAATAGTGGAAAGAATATATTTTGAACCAAGATGCCCAAGGTCAGATTCAGCCTCATCACTTAAGACCTCTGAGATCTTGAAGAAGTCACTTTAACTTTTTAAGTATGTTTCTTCACTGGGTGATTAATAATTAAACCACCCCCCCATTTGGTTTGAATATTAGTAAGACGTTTATAAAATCTGGCTTCATCTATCTTTATACATTTATTTAGTAAGCTTCAGCTTATATTATTGCATTTTTCAGTGCTCTCTATAAGTATTATGGCAGATTGCAAATAAATGCACTGATTGCTTCCATCTGCTCACTCATAACTTAGAAGTTAGAGGCTTTCAGGAATAACCAATATAACTTCTTTTTGGAATAATTAACACAATAATATAAATAGTAACGAAATACACTCCCTTCTCCATTTCCACCAGTTACTGCCTACCAGCTCCCTTTGAATCTTCTCCATGGAGCTTCCTGAGACCTACTTCCCATTAGTGTGGGGTTGGACTGACTGGGACCAGGGAGTCCATCTGAGTTAATCACTCTTTCCTTTCTGCCCCCATTAGACCTTTCTAAGAACTCTGTTATAAGACTCTTTCTATTTTGACTTGTAATTATGTGTTTACTTGATTCTATCCTCTGTTAGACTGTGAGTTTTTTTTTAAAGACAAAGGTTATGTTTCAATAATCTTGATTTATTCGTGATTAGTACAACTCTTGGAATCGTTATATAAACAAATACTTAATGGATAATTGAAAGCTAATCAGTGTTTTTCTCTTGTGATAAAGCCCTTCACAGCATATTCAATCAAGTTACCCCATGCTTACCACTGATTCGTCCCCTGTCAGAACCCAACTTTCATCTGCAAATTGAGTATTCAACATCCTCCTCTCTATTTAGCCCTAAGTCTCCTATCATGGCCGTTAGCAGCCCACACATGCAGGTGAGGGAAGGGCAGAGCCTCTTTTATTACACCATAACCATGTCCTGAGAAACCCTAAGGTTGGACAGGGAAAGAGAATCCAGAAAAGGATTCTGAGAAGAATAACTGAAGAGAGCACAGGAGCACTGGGGCATGGTATCTTCCAAGCCAAGAGAGCAGTGAATTTTCAGGAACAGACAGTGGCCTGTCAGTTTTAGAATCTTTTATACCTACCATTACCAAGATATAGTGGGAGGAAGGAATACTACATAGGAATTAAAAACATAGCAGTTGATATCCTCTTTCATCATCTCCTTTCTTAGCCTTTCTTAGCCTCACTTCACCCATGAAATGGGGATAATAGTCATTTCTGACCCATTAGCTTGTCTTGGGGATGAAGGTATAGAAGTCATGTGAAATTCCCTGCATGGAGCCATGCATAAGGAAGGTGTTAAATAAACATCAGGTACTAATACTGTTGTTGGTTGTGTGATCTGAATGAAATAAGTAAAATAGAACTTGATATCATGGTGTAAGATTTTTGTCTCTAGCAAACAAAGAATATCCATAAAATCCACCAACTTGCTGGGAGTGAGAACTTGCAAGCAGCATCTGTTCCTGGCCTTAGGCTTCAGGACAAGTTGATCTCTGGCAGCCTCATCTGGGATATACATCCATTCAAGGTGGAACCAAGAGAAGCAAGCTTTTTTCTCTCCCTAAAAATAGAAGTAAGGTTAAGACACAAAGGGATATGAGTTATTTTGCTTAGCATATGATATTCTCAAGGTCCATCCATGTTGTCCCAAAAGGCAGTATTTCATCTCTTCTTATGGCTGAGTAGTATTCCATTGTACAGGGTGGGGGAAAAGTAGATTTACAGTTGTGAGTACATGAAACATAGAATTTATTCTTGTATTATTACCTATCAATTATTGTGTTATTTTTCATATGAATAACTGTAAACATACTTTTGCCTCACGCATCTTCTTTAGTCAATCATTTATGAAAGTATGCTTTGGTTGTTTCTATGTCTTGACCCATTAGCTTGGGCACCACGAATAGTGCTGCAAAGAACATGGAGATGCATCTATCTTTGTGAATAAGTGTTTTCAAAATTTTCAGGTAGATACCCAGAAGAGTGGTTGCTAGATCGTATGTAACTATTCTTAAATTTTTGAGGAGCCTCCATCCAGTTTTTCATAGTGGCTGTACCAGTTTACATTCCCACCAGCAGTAAGTGAGGGTTTCTTTTTCTCCATAACTTCTCCAGCACCGATTATTACTTATCTGTTGATAATAGCCATTCTAAAAGGTGTGAGGTGGTATCTCATTGTAGTTTTGATTTTCATTTCTATAATAGCCAATGAAGTTGAACATCTTTTCATATATCTGTTGGCCATTTGTATGTTTTCTTGGGAGAAGTGCCTGTTCAGGTCCTCTGCCTATATTTTAAATTGAATTGTTTGCTTGTTTGGTGTTGAGTTGTGTAAGTTCTTTATATATTTTGGATATTACCCTTTATTGGTGCTGTTGTTTGTAAATATCATCTCCCATTTGGTTGGTGCCTTTTTGTTTTGTTGGGGGTTTCTTTTGCTGTGCAGAAGCTTTTTAATTTTATATAGTCCGATTCATTTATTTTTGGTTTTACTTCGCTTGTCTTTGGGGTCAAATTCATAAAATAGTCTCTAGAATGAAGGTCCATAAGTTTAGTACATATGTTTTCTTCTATGAAATATACTGTTTCATGTCTTATAATTAGGTCTTGGTCCATTTTGAGTTAATTTTTATATGTGGGGACAAACAGTATTCTAGTTTCATTCTTTTGCATGTGGCTTTCCAATTTTCCCAGCAGCATTTATTTAAGAGGCTATTCTTTCCCCCACAATATATTTTTGCCTTCTTTGTCAAAAATTATTTGCCCATACACATGTGGGGTTTTTTTTTTTGGCTCTCAATTCTGTTCCATTGGTCTGTGTGTCTTGTTTTTCTGCCAATACAATGCTGTTTTGATTATCTTCACTTTGTAGTTTAATTTGAAGTCAGGGAGTGTGATACTTCTGACTTTGTTCTTTTTTCTCAGGATTGCTTTGATTATTTGGGGTATTTTGTGGTTCCATACAAATCTCATTTTTTTGTTCTATTTCTTTAAAAAATGTTATTGGGATTTTGATAGGGATTGCATTAAATCTGTATATTTATTTAGGTAATTTGAACATTTTAACAATGTTGATTCTTCCACAATGCAATATACAGATTATGTATCATAGAAGTTTGCACTTGAAACCTATATAATCTTATGTAACCCATGAATTTAATTTAAAAAAAGAAATATAAGAAGGAAGTCAGTGAGAGATAAAATTCAGTATCAAGTTTTTGAGAATATTAGTTTTAAATCAACCCAAATATATTTGAAACTATTTTTAAAAATATACTTAATTACGGAGGAGGAGGTTTTATAATTTAATATTCAGCTTGCATAGGACAGAGGTATGCTATGTTTAGAAGGCAGTAGAACAGAGCTGTTGAGTGCAAACTAAAACCTTAAGCAAAAATCCCAGCACTAGAACATATTTATTGTATGGTCATGAGAGTTTTCTTGTCTAAGTCTTAGTTTTCATATCTGTAAGATGGGAGTTATAATAGCTAATGTATTACTGAGTTAATTTAAGGATGAAATTGAATCACATTAGCAAAAAACATAGCAGAGGACCTGGTGCATAAAGAAAGATCAATCAATATAGGTATTGTTAAGATGATAGAATATGATGGATTGATTAATGGAGGTTAGATAGATAGGTAGGTAGGTAGGTAGGTAGATAGATAGATAGATAGATAGATACTCTGCAATCCCAGCAAAATAGTAAGTATTAATTAGGCAATTCTAGTCTTAACGTTTTTTAATAACATAAATCATTCAATAAATACATCTGAGTAAATTTAACCACCATCAGTGTCAGGGTAGAAGGGAAGATATTTAGACTGAGTGGTTTAGAATTCTATTTGTTTTACCTTCACCATTTCCTAAATGGTGCCCCCTGCCATATGGATTAGAATTTTAATTTTTTTGTATTTTTTCTTTATTGATTAAGGTATTACATATGTGTCCTTACCCCTCCATTGCCCCCCACCCCTCTGCTCGTGCCCTCACCCCCTCATGTCTGTGTCCATTGGTTATGCTTACAAGTTCTTTGGTTGATTAGAATCTTAATTTTTAAGCTGCTGTTGAACAACTAGAAAACACATTTGTGTTGGTAAAGAAGTAAAATTGTCCAACATACATGAGGATAAATATAGTAGGATAAAGTTAACATCACTCATTTCCAGTGAAAACAAATCATCGAAATAGGAAAAACTGCCATGAGAAAACAACAAAAAAAGTATGTTTCCATTTTGTCATTTTACAGTTAGTAAATATGAAAATGAATGTTGGTCAACATAAACACTCAATAAGAAAAGCTGGCTGTTACTCAATAAGCAACGGAGAGTGTCATATGCAAAGCTTCCCTTGTGAACATATTTCAAATAAAGAAATCTGGAAATGTCTGTGAGTCAAAAATGTGGCGCATGTTATATGTGATGTAAAACAAAGGCGGGTGGTCCACGTGGCTCCGATGCCAGATGGTTTGTGTGTCTGAGTGAATGGCACTCAGAGGAGAAGGCCCCCACCTGTTTCTCTGAGAACACAATGGGCAGAATCCTAGATTCTCACATCCCCTTCACTGATGACTCTTACTTTTCTTTTAATTGTTTTTTTTCAATTACAGTTTGAATTTAACATTGTCTTGTATTGGTTTCAGATATAGAGCATAATGGTTAATCATATACTTTACAAAGTGGTCCCCGGGTATTTCAGGTACCCAACTGGCACTGTACATAGTTATTCCAATGTCCTTGACTATATTCCCTGTGCTTTATTTTACATCCCTGTGACTACTTTGTAACTACCAAGCAGGGCTTCTAATACCTTTACCTTTTTACCCACCTAACTCCTCTTCCCTCTGGCATCCATCAGTCTAGTCTCTGTATGTAGACTTTTATGTTTTTTAAATACTTAATGTTTCTACATTACCTATATCTATTATTCTAGGTTGGAGTAAGTCCTTTTGGGGAGGCAGAGTATAAATAATTTTATAAATAGACAAGGATTAGTAAAACTTTTGACTTAGAAGCAGATGTATGACTGACCTTGGATATATTTGTGTGATGTAGACTGCTTTCTATGGTGGACACAAATTTATGATGTGTTTGCCAAAAATTAGTATCAACTTCATGTCTGACATTGTTCTAGCTATTGGTGTGGCAGGGCAGGAGAGAGGAAAACATATAAGATATTAGTTCTGCCCTCAAAGAGACTGCAAGGTAGTAGAGGAAGACACAGTATAAAGATATAGTACATAGCAAACACCCCAAATAATTAATTCTGGCTGGAGGGGAGGTTACTGAAAACTAGACATTTGAGCAGTACATGGAAGAATGATTTGGCAGATCTGCCCTTGAAGATAGGTAGATAAACACGTCTGTCTGTCACAGTTGCTCAACTTCCTAGCCATAATTTGTAAGTTCTGTAATCAAACAAATGCTGACCTGCAAGGAAAAAGTGATAAATTTTTTGAAATCAGTTTTTAATCAGTATTTTACCTCTCTCTTTAGTGTATACCCAGAGAGACTAATATCATCTAAATAGAGGTAATTTAAAACATGCAAAATGAAAGACAATTCTAAATCAGTTAACATTAATGCAGATTTAGAGCATGAAATAAATCTTTTATTTTGAACTGACAGAGAGGCATGCACTTTGAATTAATAGAGAACGATTATCTCTGAAGATCATAAAATAAAGAAAAGTAAAATAATGATTTGTCAGGGCTTGAAATTATTAGCTGGTCCAGGGTGCCCACATATCTGATCTATCCTTGAATGAGTGCATAGTAAAAAATGTAGGCAGCAGTTGCTGTACCTAGTATTACAACCTTGAACTGCTGGACAGTGAAGTACTGGGGACTTTGGGGAAGCAGAGTTGAAGGAAGCTGCTTAGGGTCAAAAGGCTTATTCATGGGATGAGGAAGGCTTTCTAAGTCAAGAGAAAACGCAGGTTGAGTTGGGAAGTGTGCTAATGTGGAGGAAAGTCTGTTATGTTTAGAAGGGCTTCTTTGTTCTCAGGTAAGAGCCAGATAATCTGCTGGGCATTGGGGGCTGAATTTAGACTTGGGAGCAGGAAGAGGTTTGAAACATTTCTGTGAAGAAAGGGAATCAGTAAGAGAGTAAATATTTGCTGCTCAGCATAAAGGACCAAGTTGAAGTACTAAAGCACTAACTTAGTTGAAAATGCTTTAAAGAGATGTTTACTTCTTTAAATGGACATTGGGAGAGTGGGAAACAATAGGATCTGTAACTGATCAATTCTTAGCAACGAAAGACATAGAACATACCACAAAAAATAATCACTTGGAGATGGAAAACCTGCCAAAATTGAGCTAAAACATTTTCTCTCTATGGCATCTTCTAAGGTAGCCATAATAATTGATCATCAAAGTATTTACTCAAAGGGATAAAACTATAGCTAATGTTTGAGTAGTTGTATCATGTCTCATATTTGATGGTTAGACTCAGTGGTGTGAGGATACTGAAAGCAGCTTATCTAATAATTTACAATCTATTTAGGTATATATAACACAAAGTTACTATCTAGAAATGCTGCCTTTAAAAATTATTATTGTTATTATTGTCTCAGTTTCAGTTGGAAAGGACCCTGAATGCTGCCTTCTCTTTATTCTAGGACAACCTGTAAAAATGATAAATGAAATCCATTAATTCACCATAGCAACCAATGTGAATCATATAATGTTGCACGAAAGAGTTAGTACCCCGATAACCCTCAACACAGTACAATTACAATAATTTCTTATTTAGAAAAAGAGATTTGCTATAGAGATACAATCATAGGAGTGATTATGAAATAATATTTCCATAATACTAATAACCTTTAATCTGAACCTTCTTTGCAAGCTGTCTAGAGTCTGACAATATGATACAGGACAGAGCATCTTTCAAACTAAGGAATGCTTGAATGTGCACTAATGCATGAAAACATTTTGGGAGATAGAGATTATATATTCCATTTTTTCTGATGGGGGAATTTACAAGATGAAAATAATTTTGATAACATTTTATTAGTTTTAATTTGTTTATATGAAAACAAAAGCCATGTGATAAAAATCAAAGTGCCCTTTCAGAGCCTGTGGAAATTCACCTCTCACTGTCCTAACAGCTGTAGCTCAATGCAAGTTCTTATGGCCATTATGCTATTCCATCATTTACAACAGAATTAAAAATAAAAAAATAATATAACGTATTCTAAAGTAGTACATTTTAGATGTTTTGCTAGTGAACTATAGGAGAATATGTAGGATAGATGTTGATGGAGATTGAAACAGGATACATATAAATTATGACAGTAGATTAAAACGATAGGGTAAGCCTGGTGATTTAAAAATGTTTAAAAAATAGGGTAAAACTCCTTTGAAAGCAGTGGACCATAATAGATGACTGCCACTGTGCAGATGAGTAAAATTATCATAATACATTTAGGTAAGAGAGGTTCTAAAAAAATTCTAGTATTTCTTAAATAATATTTAAACCACACAACTGTCAAGAGTGTCTTGGTGCCAGGGATAGCACTGAAAGTAGGTTTACTTGGAAGATACAAAAATTACTGATAATTTGGGTCCCTTTTGTATCTCCAGTAGCTATGACAGTTGTCACTCTTGCATTGACAAGCTCCCATCTCTATGTACTGCCCTCTTTTCCAGCCAAATATCTGTCTGGATCTAGTCACTGATGGTGCTTGCAAACTGAATCACAAACTACAACTTTTAGTAAAGTGGTCTTACATACACCCTTACCATCACCCATGCCAGAGTTTGGCACAGATGTGAGTGTGCGGTGTTAGCATTTTTCTAGGGTGTTTTTTTTTTCTAGAAAATTTGAAAGCTATATTTGGAAAAAGTAGAAAATGAGGTTTTCAACAAAGTGGAAGCTGTCATAATCCTGGATAGTTTAATTGACCCAGACAGCACCCCAATAGATGATGAAAGAAGCCTACTGAAAGCTGATTTCTAAATAGTCTCCACAAATGGGGTTTAACTCTATTTCCTTCATTTTTATCCTAAGGAGGGTCTTGGGCTGTGTTAATGGAGGACTTGTGCTGTAATGGATCTTGGTATGTAATCAGTACCTTTGAGGACTGTGTTCCTATCTGATGCTGAATCTCAAGAAGGACATAAATTGGAGGAGTGTTTTGGAGAGAATGATTAGGCTGGTCATTGATCCAGAGACCACATACCACAAGGATTACTCAAGGGAAACAGGACGAGTACCCTGGGGAAGAAACGTCCTGAATGAGATAGGATTGCTGACCTATATTCCGAAAGGACATAGGCTAGAAGTAGTAGAACAAGCTATTCACCTTTCTCTGAATAAAGAGTTAGAACCACAGGCAGAACATACAAGGAAAATGCTTTTAGCCTAGAGGAGAGTTTGTGAATACTAGGGCCACTCTTCTGTGGAACTACCAGGGCTGCCTCAGGAGGTTATGGCTGCCGGGGGTATTTAAGCTGGAGCTGGCAAACCATTGGTTAGACTTTCTTAAGTGGGCAGAAGGCTTTTAAAACAATGCTTCCTACTTTTGAAGTTGTATACTTTGTTGAACAAGTATTTGTTGATCATGTGTACCAGAAACTGCCCTGGAACTGTGAAATACGGTGCTGAATAGAACATAAACCCTGCAAACAGGTCTAGCAATCTAATTGGAGGAATGACATATCTAAACTGAGTATAATATGGTATAAGTGGTGTAATGACAGTGAAAAAGTCCTAGGGGGACCCAGGGAATAGCACTTAATGAATTCAGCAAATATTACACGTTTATCATGTTACTGACAAGCATTTTACTGTGTTCTATGCTCAAAGTATAACTCAGCTTCCTGTTCTGAAGACTTATTGGTATAGAGTGGGGAGGGTTTGATAGTGTACAAATAAACTTTGTAATTGTAGCAGTGCTGTTGAGTACCGGAAGTGTTATAGCTTAAGATAAAGACAGATCATTCCTGGCTCTTATTTAATTCCAAATCAGTAATAAAAATTCATATTGCCTACATAGTTAAGTGGTTAGAATAGACAATTAGCCAACGGTTGTTTATTAGATTCCCAAAATGTTCTAATTAGTAGTGTGCATATAAAAACAAAGGACAAACATTCTACCTTCAAGAAACTTGTAGTCGAGTTGGGAAATCAGCAATGTTAAGAGTTTTGTATGTTAGATTTTTAGCTCCTTAAGGACAAGGATCTAGCTTGTTCCTTTAGGATTCCTTCAGTCCTAGAGCAGTGGTAGGCAACAGGTGTAGAGTTGGCCTCTTAACAAACTTACTTGTTCTCAGTGTTCTTGAAAGAACTATGTTTTCATGAGTTTAATATTCCTCCTGTGTATTGGTAGGTTTGGGTTCATTAGATGATTGCAAGTTCTGATTTATTTCATAAAATTTCCATCAAAAATTACTTGATCTTCAAGTCTAGTTCTTTTCTAATAATAATTGTCTCCATAATGCAATTTGCTAAAAATCATATGGATGTGTTTGTAAAAATTCTGTTGTTTAACTATTTTGCACCACTTGGGTATCTAGAGTTAGTTGGACATTGGAGACTAAAGACTCATAGGACAGAAATCTTTTACAGGATCAACTGTATGTCTGTTCTCCTTCTAGTATTATGTTGCCATAACCCATTTACAAAGTACTCATAAAATGTCTTCATTTTTACAGCTGTCATCTCAATACCCATATGTACTTCCTTATTTTATAGAGGGACAGAGAGAGGAGTGTCAGGCAGATTAAGTGATTTGTCCAAGATTATATGGCTTAAGAGGGGCTGAGCTGAGACCAGCTTGCAAGTTTCAGCTTGGAGCTCTTTCTTCATGAATAAATCATGATGTTAACATGTATATTCTCATGCTGTGGAATGTGCACATGCCGTGAATTCAATAGGGAAACACATTAGTAAATCTTAGCTGCGAACATTGTGTGAAGTGCCTCTTGGTGCCAAGTTACATCAACCATCAAAATGTGCTTTTGAAAAATGTATATAATAACTTGAAAAATTCTGCTGAGTTTTAGAACAAGAACATGATCAAAAGTTTTACTCTTATGCATTAAGTAACCATATCTAGGGACTTGAATTGTATTTTAGCAAATATCATAAGTAAAAATATATTTAACATCTTGAAATGCTGGATAAATAACTCTCTTCCTCAAATTTCTGCATCTGTTTTAGGAATGATATCCAATGTTGGATTTTTTGTATGGATCTAGATTTTAATTGCTGATAACTGAAAATGAGGTTCATTTACAATTGATCTGGGCTCTAAATTGTATAACTCCTTTATTTATCTTCTCAATGACAAGTATAGCCACTTATTTTTGTTAGGAGAATTACTAAAATAAGGTTAAGTACCTCTTCTTAGTTATAAACATCTTTATGCAGAGTTGGGTCATATGATCTCCGAAGTTTAGTTTAGAATTAAAAAAGAATAAATGTGAAAAAAATTTATAAATTTGATTCTCACCCAACTTTTAGATTTTATGGAAGGGAAAATGAAAGATGTAAGGTAGCCCTAACTGGTTTGGCTCAGTGGATAGAGTGTCGGCCTGTGGACTGAAAGGTCCCAGGTTCAATTCCGGTCAAGGGCATGTACCTTGGTTGCGGGCACATCCCAGTAGGAGGTGTGCAGGAGGCGGCTGATCGATGTTTCCCTCTCATCGATATTTCTAACTCTCTATCCCTCTCCCTTCCTCTCTATAAAAAATCAATAAAATATATTTAAAAAAAGAAAGAAAAATGTAAGGTAACTTTTCCAAAGTGTACATTTATATGATTATTATTTATATTAATACCATTGTTAACAAGATTAAATTGAGATATACCCAAACTATAAAGTACAAGTTTTGTCCTAGGGTTAGGTTTGGTGACTAAATATTTATTGAGAAGATCTGAAAATTGGCTCAGATTTAGATAAATGGAAGTCTTTTGCTTTTTAATTGCCATTATTGACTTTATTCTGATCATTATGTTGGAGATATTTTATAGACTTCAGAGCTGTGAGTTGTGAGTTGGGGGTTGAGATATATAAATTGAGGGCATTTCAGTATCAGTTTCAACAGCTGACTATAACTCTCTCAAATGCTAATCCAGCCTTCCAGTTCCAGGAGGAAGTTAAAAAGTAAACATTATAAATTCTTACCTGAAGCATATTATGTTTTCTTTCATGATTGGAGACATTATGTATTCAAGTTTCAAACCAATTTCCACAACAAGTTCAGAAGGTTCAACTCTACAAGCAACTTTTACAAGATTTGAAATGGAAGAATCTCACTTGACTGTAGAAAACTAGGAAAGCACGATTAGCACAGGGTCTAAGTTAAGAATTCCTCCTCCTGTCTCTGGTATAGCCTATGTGTGGAGGGAGCAGCCCCAGGAGTCCCTGTGAGGGAATATGCCTCCATGTAAATAGGCCATGAGAAGACTGCTGAGGTGCTGGGAATGGGCGGTCTGTAAAGCAATACTGAACAACAAGCACCGTAGAGAAAAATGGTCTTTTATCTAATCTGTATACCTCTTTTGAGCAAGGGGGAATTTAAAACAGAAGAGAAACTGGAATATTATGCAGGCATGAGAAATGAGTTAATCATGAATTTGCTCTTAATTGAAAAGATCTAACCTTAGTTTTATTAAATAAAGATATAAAACATTCTACATGTTTATATTTCTGCATACTCATGTATACACTCATGTTTGTTTAATGCCACTATATTATTTTATGCAAACACACAAAGAGGGCTTTGTTGGATGGAAGGAAGGAGGTAGTTTGTGCTGTGGGTACAGGGGAAAGAAAAAGATACAATTGAAGATAATTAGCACTCTAGCTTAATTTGATGCCTTTTAAATAAAGAAATAAATGTAAGCTCTGAGTGATGGGATTTTCCCCTTAATATATCATATTTCCTTTCCTTTAAGTTTTCTTGTACTACACAGACGATTCTAAACTCTTTAAAATTCAACCAGGACTTATACACTTTCCAGTCACAAATTCCAAACCAAAAATTGCACTCTGGCTTCTAATTCTAATTCCCATGCCCAAGTATCCTCCACCAAGCACTCAGGTCAGGCGTGGGCTTTGTAGCCCTCTGTTCCTTGGTCCAGGCTGATGTGGCCAGAGCTCTAACTCTCAGTTATACCTGCTGAACAGATCGGAAGGAAAGAAATTCCTGTTCGTGGTCTGTGTATTTTATTCCCGCAGAGCTCTGGCATTGAGGAGAAAAATGGGGTTTTGATGAAATACCTTACTTCATGCTGGGATTGATTTCTTCTAGGAATCAATACTGCGCTTGCAGAGTTGGTCAGAGCTGGAGTTGACAAAGGTCCAAAAGGAGACTGTGCTACTAAAAAGTGGAAGACGTGAATGTTAGAAAGGACTTTGTTGAAACAGGGTCAGAATTTTGATCCCGAGGAGAGTTTTCTAAGCCATGTTAAGTGCTAATTTGTAAACATTATTTTTTATTCTGCAATATTGACCAGCTCTTCATAATCGTGATTGGGTTGTGCTGGTCCTGAGCCTTATCCTCAGTCCTCCTGGTTTTCACAGTTTCCTCTAATGAGCATGGTTCTCCATCCCCACCAGCCACAGGTCGCTAGTTGTGGCACTTCATCTGAAGCTGTCCCAACTTGGCTTTGCAAGGACCTTGAACTCGCTGCGGCTGGTTGCATGTTGCTTTGTCTGCAGAGCTGTGTGAGGGGGATAGGGAGTTGACTTTTGATTTACTTATGAATTATCTTTATTTTCTTAAGTCAATATTTTCTTTCCCTGATTTTCATGTTTGTCATTATTCCAGGAACTTAAATTCTCGTTTCAACAGAAAGAGTAGGCGCTTTTATTACTGATAGAATGAAATGCTATTTCCCGAGTATTGAAATGTCTACTTACCTCATTTTAAGCCAGTGATGGCGAACCTATGACACGCGTGTCAGAGGTGACACACGAACTCATTTTTTGGTTGATTTTTCTTTGTTAAGTGGCATTTAAATATATAAAATAAATATCAAAAATATAAGTCTTTGTTTTACTATGGTTGCAAATATCAAAAAATTTCTATATGTGACACGGCACCAGAGTTAAGTTAGGGTTTTTCAAAATGCTGACACGCCGAGCTCAAAGGTTCGCCATCACTGTTTTAAGCAAATATTTTTTAACACATAAAATAATTTTGGCTAGTAATCAATTGAAGTATTCTCTGCACAATGGATGTAACACTGATGTTGGGCTTGGAAATTCTGTAAAGGACTCCTGTTTCCTTTAGAACAGAAATGTCCTGCTATGAAGGTGTTAAGAGTACTTTGTGTTTCTTCTCTGGGGAGAAATAGCAGTAAAACAGTTTTTGTTTGTTTTTTAATCTTAGAATTTAGTGTAGTGCTCTAAAGTTGTCTTCAGAGACCAACAAGTTTTCTCCTCTGGGAATTAGTGGTTAGCCCATGAAGTTTTAAATTGCCATTGGATTAAGAATGTTTATAATTCAGTTTTGCATTGTTAATGCTAAAATGTTTTTTCTGTATGATGTGATGATAAAACTTTTCACATAACATTTTCTAATGCATCCAATTCTTTATATATGTTACCTCAACTCTGTTATGTAATCATGATTGTCCCCATTTCAAAGATGAGGGAGTAGGTTATGAGGAGATTGAAGTGATTTGTTTGAGGTCACCCAGCTGACAGGTGGTGTAGTCCTAGCAGCCCATTTTGTCAAGTTCAATGGTTTTCCTCAACTGCATCATACTTTCTCTCCAAGCTATGCTGAGAGCCTGGAATGAGGCACGTCATAGATTTAGGCTTTGTATTGAAAGATTGGCCTGATAGCACCTGAGAACACTTTGTATCTCCAAGTGATGTGAATACCTCTTTTTTCTCCTGTCATGCTTGCATAGATTTTAGGTTTTTCTTCCTCCTACCACTTAACTTTATGCTCCATTTAGTCTCTTAGCTCCTTTCTGTAAATATTCTTCTGCTCAGCTCATCTTCTGTTGTGCTTAAGTTCACATATCTGGGCCCATGTGGAATCCACACCTCCATCTTTGACATTTGTTTCTCTTTCCAACTGTCTTAGGCACTTAAACATTACAATGTCAATTCAAACTCAAACCATGAATAAGAACAATGCTTTAAGAAGAGGAGGCATGTAGCTAAAATAATGTACATAACCTCTCTATTCCCTTTCTCCTCAGCAATAGAAATTATCAACCAACATGTGTTGAGTATTGTATATATAACCCTGTGCTTGAAAAAAAAAATTTGCTTCCTCTAAAAAAGTCACAGTTCACTTTTGAAAAGCTTATCGTCTCAAGAACAATACAAAATGTTCTAATCAGAATTATATAAATGGTCTATAAATACACAAATGGTAGCATGGATGATAAATATGTTGCTGGCCATGGGGAAAGGGCTCAGAGCTAATAGAAATGTGTGGTGGTTTAATCTGGATGTTAGAATAAAATATAACACACTAGAAAGGCTTGATACAGCCATGGGGACTGGAAATGATTTGTATTTGAGAACACTGGCTATCTAGTAGAGTTCTTTCTACCTTTTCAGAGTTCTGAGCCAATGTGCCTGAAATACATGTTGCATTTATATTTTATTTTTAAGAAGTACAAAGGAAAAATACAAGAGCAAAAGCAGTGCTAGCTTCTTCTTGAAATACTATTTTAAAAAGCTGAAACCAAATCAGCAAATGTCAAGTACATGTGTTATATTATCAGTCTGTCTAACTCAACACTCAAGGGATGCCGATGCACCCAGGCGCACAGAGCAGGCTGACCCTGTCTGATGCCCTTTCCTGCTCTGGGATTCCCCAGCATTAGTTCTGTGCAGCTGGACCAGAGCAGTAGGAACAATGAACCTGTCAGTGTGTTTCATTTTTAGTGCATTATAATTTGCATATGAACCCAAAAGAAGTAAATTATGAAAATTTCAATTTAATGTTCCTAGAAGAGTGAATGGTGATATGCTTTTCCTTCACAGAATGTGGGTGGTGAAATTCATTTTCCACCAAAAGAGTATATCTGTTTCCCACTCATTTATTTATAGGTGAGTTGTTCTTTCAGGACTTATGGGAACGCTGTAGGCTAATGAGTAAAAAGTCTTTCCTCACCAAGTATGAACAAGGCATTCAAGAGCATATATCTAAAACAGGCTTTTTCAACCTTGATGCTATTGATATTTTGGGCCAGATAATTTTTTTGGCGGGGGGAGTGGCTGTCTTGTGCACTATAGGATGTGTAGCAGCATCTGTAGTCTCTACCCCCTATGCCAGTGGTTGGCAAACTCATTAGTCAACAGATCCAAATTCAACAGGACAACGATTGAAATTTCTTTTGAGAGCCAAATTTTTTAAACTTAAACTATATAGGTAGGTATATTGTTATTAACTTAATTAGGGTACTCCTAAGCTGGCCTTTGCTAAAAACGTCCTCAATCTGATTGAGGTACGTTCGCTGAGGTCGACCCCTTCCAACTCTCCCATCCACACTCGTCTTGTATACTTGTTTTGTCTGTCTCCTTTCCGAAAACCTACTTCTGCGCATGGACCACGAAGTTTCATTCGCACTGTACGTGTGCGTCTGCACGTGGTATTTTGTGGAAGAGCCACACTCAAGGGGCCAAAGAGCCGCATGTGGCTCGCGAGCCACGATTTGCCGACCACTGCCCTATGCCGTTAGCAGTCCCCAAGTTGTGACAATCAGAAGTGTCTCCACCAGTAGCCAGATATTCTCTGGGGGCAAGGAGGCAGGGACACTTCCAGTTGAGAGCCTCTTATTTAGAAATATAAACTGTAAATAATGAACTTATTAACAATGTGGTGTGAGGAGACCATTCCAGATGATTACCTGACTTCCAAAGGGAGTGCTAAAGGCTGGAACTAAATATTCAGGGAGTGGGACTTTGAGGGTAAACTTACTTAACTTCGTGACTGTTTTTGTCATGTTTACTGTGTGATGACCAATTTGCTCCCATATTTCATAGAAGACTGAATCCATCTTGGGGTTACCCAATGACATATCCCAAAAAAGAAAAAGTAACATTTTTGAAGCTTCTGAATCTTAAATAGTGGGTCAAATCCTCACATTAAAAATAAAAACAAAGAGTATTAAGAAGTAAAAATTTACAGTTGCAAAGTAAGTCATGGGATGTAATGTACAGCATAAGGAATATAGTCAATAATATCATAATAACTGTATGGTGACGGATGGTTACTAGACTAATTATGGTGATCACTTCATAAGGTATATAAATGTTGAATAACTATGTTGTATACCTGAAACTAATATTATATTTCATGTTAACTATTATTAAAATAAATTTAAAATATAATTTTTAAAAAAGAATAAGACAATGAAATGACTCACAAGCATTGCTTCAAAATAAACAGACCCTTTTCTAATGACAGTACTTTATTAGTTGATTATAAATAATTAATGGCAAAGAAAGGGAATTAATGAGCAAATGGAGAAAATGGAAGGGTTTTCCCAAGGAGACAATGATAAGACAATATTGTTACTATTGCTGAGGGCAACTAAGTCAAAATTACAAGTTATGCAGTGTAGTTCAAGAGAGTGAAAGCAAAGGTTAAGTCAAGGCTAAAGAGCATTCTGCAGTATGAAGTCAATGTTTGTTTCCCAACTGGTCAGTCATTTCAGAAGAGGGCCATTTTCTTTCATAGGACTTGACTCTTGAGTAATGATCTGAAATCTCACCTGCAGGCTTTCTTAGGCAAAAGGCAGCATCAGTATTCCCTCCTTTATGAGGCACGGCCATTCTAAACAATGTTTATTGGTACCAAAGACGGAAATCCCTTATAATTATAGAGATGGGAAGAATAATGGGCTATTCTTCATTAGTACAGTCTAAGGAAGCTGGACTACCTGAAGATTTATTTTGTGCCTGGAGTAGAGAGAGGCGGTTTCTCCAAGTTGATTTGACTGTCTGGCAGTCAGAAACAGATGCTGTTTAAGTTGCTTATTGAGAAAGGAGATTAAAGAATGATTCCATTTAAATTGTTGAGTCTACTTCTTCTAAATCATTAATGCCATCCTTCTAATTTATTGCTTTTTTCCTTAACATCGACAATAACATTAATTATTAAAATGTACAATATTTCAGGGTTTCTTAAGAACTTTTTCCTTTGGTCCTTGATTTCTCCGCAGCTACTCCAATATATTCTTTTTATTATTAATTTTTTATTGAATTTATTATAGTGACATTGGTTAATAAAATATAGGTTTCAAGTATACAATTCTATAATATATCACCTGATCCATGGGTTAACAACGAGTTCAAGGTTAACAATGAGATAAAGAAAAAAAAAATCAAAAGACACCTTGAAATAAATGAAAATGAGAACACAACAACCCAAAACCTATGGGACACAGTGAAAGCAGTGCTAAGAGCAAAATTCATAGCATTATAGGCCTACCTCAAGAAACAAGAAAAATCTCAAATAAACAATCTAATTTTGCACTTAGAGTTACTAGAAAAAGAACAATAAAGCCCAAATCGAGTAAAAGGAAATAATAAAAATTAGAAAGATACCATAAACAGAATAGAGTCTACAAAAATACAAAAGATCAATGAAACCAAGAGCTGGTTCTTTGAAAAGATAAAAAAGATTGACATACCTTTAGTCTAATATATTCTTAACTTTAAAGACCTATAGATGGATCTATTGACATACCCTTAAAATATCACCTTGATATATATGCTCCAGAACATTTCTTTCACCTACTATTTAAATATTTTGATCTTATTCTCAGCCCTGCCACTAGTTGGAGAAATGCAAAGTGCTTTGAAATCTACAAGTGAAAGTAATGGTCTAGGGGGAATAATGATATTTTCTAAGTACAAGGTTCTAAACACTTCCATGTATCAATCACTGTATTAACATATAGTACCCTTTAATTAAAAAGAACTAAAACTCTGTTAATATTTATGCTATTTGTAAAAAAAGGTAACGGCAGGATTCCTTGGGCAGTTCACTTTATTTAATGTACACTGATCCTTACACTGCAGAGCAGACTGGGTGAACGCTGGCTGCAGGCATGAATTGCCAGTTAGCAGGCTGCTTTCAAGCTCTTTTCTAAGAAATCTCCATCTTTGTCACTATTTCCTTCAAGGTGTTGAATAATTTTAAAAGTGGCAGTTGCAACAATACATATAAAGAAAGCTTGACAGCTGGCAGCATTCAGCTTACTTTCTGTCCCCTTCGTTGAAAGCTACTGGTGTTTCACACCATAGGGGGGAAGAGGAGTTTCAGACTTTATTTGGATTTAGTCTCAGCAGACTGCCTGGTTATAATGAAGACTCCTACCTGAGCAGAGCTTGCAAAAAGCTTTGCTCCACAGCACCTAGTGCAAGACCATCATGCTTCAACTACACTAATAGGTATTGAGATACCCATACTTTTTAGGGTATCTGCTCATTTTGAAGAGGAAGATAGTCCCCCCCCCATGATCAATCTTGTGATTAGTTCTTGTTAACCTGATTAAGGATGGCAGAATCATCCAGTTTTCTTCATTCAATGAATATTTTCAAAATTGTGCTCAGAGTAAGTCACTTATAGCTATAAATTAGTCAAGAGAAAGAGAAGAAAAATATGGCTTGTGATCTCAGGAAGCTTAAAGATCTGGTGGTAGAGAAAGGCTCATGCTGAAATAACCTCAAATCAGGTGAAGAGTGCCCCCCAAGGAGTGCATAGCTCGGGGGGCCGAGGGGGGGAGGTAGGGCAGTGGGTAGAAGGATCCAAGCTCAAGGATGCTTTAAGCTCCCTTTAGTAAGTTTCTGGGGTATTGCATTCCAGACTGACTGTGTGCAATGAATTTGCCTGATGCTCGAGGTTGAGACTCTCTCTCCATTTGCTTCTGGCCTACATTAGAGGTTTAGGACAAATGCATGATATTAAATAAACACCACCAAATGTTTTGGAGGAGGCCTGAAATTGCTGAGAAGAAAGTCCGTGGAAACTGATATGCAATAAAATGCACAAAAAGCTGACTCCTTTGGGAGGCTCATTATGGAACCCGTTATGGGATTGGAATTGGGACTGTCTTCTCACTCCTGAATATCCTCTAATAAAACAAAATCTGTTAATAAAGGGGCTCTCACTGCTCTCTTAGAAGACATCTGCGCAATTGTGAAAGGGAAATTTAACTAAATCAGAGCATTTGACTTAATTAATAGAACAGGAATTTAGGCTTGAAATAGGTAAAATAGGGCAAAATTATATGCACATCAAATTGAACTAAGAAACAGTATTAACAAAAGTAAGTCTCAACATTGAAGTCCTTTTTATGAAAATCAGTCTAAAGTGCACCCCTCACTGCTCGCCACCGGAGATGCTTCTCTTCCAGGTCCTCGGCTTCGTTTGGTGCATTATTCTGGGGTAAGAATAAAGTCCTATGTAACGTTGCCAATCTTAAAATCTTTTAGCATTAGCGTTTAAAAGAGGAATGACATTTCATTGAAAAATGCTTGAACAAAATTAAATTTTAAAGTGTACTTCTGAGGCATGCTATGTCTGGGCCCAGCAGGTGCCTGACATGCAGGGTTCCAGCCTGGATTTGCTGTATCCAAGTGGCAAAAGAGGTACCAAGCAGGGAAAAAAATCTGATTAGTTTCAAGGTAAATAGCAGACACCAAAATAATCTTGGATGGGAAATTTAAAGGCATCATATTAACATAAAAATTCTGATTAGAATGTGGTAAACAAGCAGGTTTGCAATAAATAGGCCAAGGCATTCTTTAAAATGTTTTATTAGGTAAGCCTGGGGGGCATGGTCAATCACATGCACATTTGTTTATATGTAATTTTTTTTTTGAGGAATAGGTAAATATAAGGATCTAAGAGACTTATCAGGGTATGTCATTAATTTGCTCTTTCTCCTCATAAAGTTATTTTGGCCAGTCTGTCTTTCCTGTTGGCAAAAAAAATGACTGATGTTCACATTGCTCACTTTTGCATTATAATCATAATTTTTTTCTTTTTATTGAGATAGGGGTCTTTAAACAGAGAGACAGAGACAGAGAAAGAAAAGACGAGAGGAAGAGAATGGGAAGAGGAGGAAGAGAAGCAGGGCAAGAGGGAGGAGGAGGAGAAGATAAAAGGAAGGAAGGACAGTAAAATAAAAAATAAAATAAACAAAGGTAGCCAGGATGGGAGGTTGCATTTACCAATGGTGAGATTACTTAGAGGGGTCTTAATTTCTGTCCAAGAAGTTCTCTGCCTTCTAAGGCAAGAGTTGTCTGACTACAATAGAAAGCACTGAATTGGGAGTACAGTGTGGTCGAAAAGCGGAGTATTATCGCTTTGGCTCAACACAATGGACTATTTGGGCCTTTTTGATTTTTTCCAGTTGGATTTTTCTCTACCTTGCAAAGCCCTCATTTTCCAGTGACAGTTTCCCCTAGATTGTTTTCAATGTGATCAGTTTTCGATCTTTTACTGTGCCGAATAGGATTCTTAAGATGCTTCCTTGACATTAAATTAAACATGTTTCTGTTGGTAGTTCTGAGGTGCTACATGGGCAATAGTTTCAGGACCTTGGGGAAATACACAGTTTACAATTATGAGTAGCTATGAGTCAGGAGGGACTTTAAAATAGATGCTCTTTAAAATCCATTGCTTTCAAACTGCTCACCACAAAAAGGTTTGAAAATCTGTTAATTGCACATTTTACAATGAAAACTAAATTTTATATCATAGTTGCAAAATAGGTCATTTTAATGTATTTTAAGTATTTTCATGTTAAAAGTTAAGCATTTCACCTGGCTGGTGTGGCTCAGTGGTTGAGCGTCAACCTATGAACCAGGAGGTAACGGTTTGATTCCTGGTCAGGGCACATGCCTGGGTTTCGGGCTCGATCCCCAGTGTGGGGTATGCAGGAGGCAACCAATCAATGATTCTCTCTCATCATTGATGTTTCTATCTCTCCCTCTCCCTTCCTCTCTGAAATCAATATATATATTTTAAAAAGTATAACATTTCTTTTTTCAGGGTAATCATCATATCGGGAAACTACATTTATTTGTTAATCACCCTTTCCATTTAAAAAGCACATGAAAAGTTCTTTGACATATGGAAATTTTCCATCAATTTCTTTCCTCCTGGGACTCCTATTTCCATTTAACTTTCCTCACAGAACTTAAAGTAATATATCTATTCTTGAAAGTCTTTTATTAATCATCTTTTTATATGTCTCGTAATAAAAATATTTATATAAAAAGTTTTTTTGTGTATTGGGTTCTCATAAGAATCATTGATCAAAACAATAAAATTTATAGATTTGATGATCATTAAACATCATTAAAATTATATTAAAATGCATGGGAATAAAATGTATGAGCCTTTAAAAAAGCTTAATTAGTTCATGTATCTTGGGTGAATATTACTATTGCTAGAATGAGAAAAGGTTCAGTATAAATTCCATTTTAATTTTAGTTTTAAGTGCTGAGGACACTTATATAAATGGGTTGATAAAAAGATTTACCTGTCTTTCCTCTCTTCCCTTTATTTAGTTTAAAAATTGCTTATTCTCTCTTGTTTGATAGATGCTTGTTTTTCATTGACTAGACATCCTTAATCTATCATAGGTCTTAAAGTTTGAATCAATATTGTTATGGTTTGAAATTTGACTTGATGGTGCTTACTACAATGAAAAATCTACTTTGTAGACAATGCTATACTATTCTTTTTAGGTGCCTTTGTGAGGTCAGAAGTACCAACCCCAAGAAATGCTGGCAACGTGGGCCACTGATAGCTCATCACTGTACCTCTCATTGCAATTACCCTCGGCTACTGGGAGCTGCCTGGCCCAAGGTTAAGCCTGCAGAGCTTCAGGCAGTGTCTGGCTGGTACAGAGGTGCAAAGCCTGGCTTCAGCTGGGGACAAATCTGCAGGGTCATCCTAGCTCCAGAGCTCCCTGTAGAATTGGCTGGAGGCTTCCAGAGTAACTGTGTTGAGTCTTGATTTTCATTCTTCCCAGTCCTGGCTTTTTCACATCCTTGCAGGTGTATTCCTGGGGGCTTGAGCCCCATTTCCCTTTCTCCCTCTGAATCTGTTCTCAGGAAACCCACGGGAAAACATCCATTTATTAACTTACACTTCAAATTGTGGTTCTACAGAAGGGAGAAAAAAAATCACTCTATTTTGGGTGGAAATAATATAGTGAACTTATTTCACTAGCTGTGATTATATTTGGTGGTATCTTTTTTTGTGGTATTATATAGCTACTAGAGGCCCAGCACACGGTTAAATCATGCGGGGTCCCTAGGCCTAGCT
>NW_005354010.1:2441864-2458912 GCF_000412655.1 Myotis brandtii
CCCCCCCCCATGATCAATCTTGTGATTAGTTCTTGTTAACCTGATTAAGGATGGCAGAATCATCCAGTTTTCTTCATTCAATGAATATTTTCAAAATTGTGCTCAGAGTAAGTCACTTATAGCTATAAATTAGTCAAGAGAAAGAGAAGAAAAATATGGCTTGTGATCTCAGGAAGCTTAAAGATCTGGTGGTAGAGAAAGGCTCATGCTGAAATAACCTCAAATCAGGTGAAGAGTGCCCCCCAAGGAGTGCATAGCTCGGGGGGCCGAGGGGGGGAGGTAGGGCAGTGGGTAGAAGGATCCAAGCTCAAGGATGCTTTAAGCTCCCTTTAGTAAGTTTCTGGGGTATTGCATTCCAGACTGACTGTGTGCAATGAATTTGCCTGATGCTCGAGGTTGAGACTCTCTCTCCATTTGCTTCTGGCCTACATTAGAGGTTTAGGACAAATGCATGATATTAAATAAACACCACCAAATGTTTTGGAGGAGGCCTGAAATTGCTGAGAAGAAAGTCCGTGGAAACTGATATGCAATAAAATGCACAAAAAGCTGACTCCTTTGGGAGGCTCATTATGGAACCCGTTATGGGATTGGAATTGGGACTGTCTTCTCACTCCTGAATATCCTCTAATAAAACAAAATCTGTTAATAAAGGGGCTCTCACTGCTCTCTTAGAAGACATCTGCGCAATTGTGAAAGGGAAATTTAACTAAATCAGAGCATTTGACTTAATTAATAGAACAGGAATTTAGGCTTGAAATAGGTAAAATAGGGCAAAATTATATGCACATCAAATTGAACTAAGAAACAGTATTAACAAAAGTAAGTCTCAACATTGAAGTCCTTTTTATGAAAATCAGTCTAAAGTGCACCCCTCACTGCTCGCCACCGGAGATGCTTCTCTTCCAGGTCCTCGGCTTCGTTTGGTGCATTATTCTGGGGTAAGAATAAAGTCCTATGTAACGTTGCCAATCTTAAAATCTTTTAGCATTAGCGTTTAAAAGAGGAATGACATTTCATTGAAAAATGCTTGAACAAAATTAAATTTTAAAGTGTACTTCTGAGGCATGCTATGTCTGGGCCCAGCAGGTGCCTGACATGCAGGGTTCCAGCCTGGATTTGCTGTATCCAAGTGGCAAAAGAGGTACCAAGCAGGGAAAAAAATCTGATTAGTTTCAAGGTAAATAGCAGACACCAAAATAATCTTGGATGGGAAATTTAAAGGCATCATATTAACATAAAAATTCTGATTAGAATGTGGTAAACAAGCAGGTTTGCAATAAATAGGCCAAGGCATTCTTTAAAATGTTTTATTAGGTAAGCCTGGGGGGCATGGTCAATCACATGCACATTTGTTTATATGTAATTTTTTTTTTGAGGAATAGGTAAATATAAGGATCTAAGAGACTTATCAGGGTATGTCATTAATTTGCTCTTTCTCCTCATAAAGTTATTTTGGCCAGTCTGTCTTTCCTGTTGGCAAAAAAAATGACTGATGTTCACATTGCTCACTTTTGCATTATAATCATAATTTTTTTCTTTTTATTGAGATAGGGGTCTTTAAACAGAGAGACAGACAGAGAAAGAAAAGACCAGAGGAAGAGAATGGGAAGAGGAGGAAGAGAAGCAGGGCAAGAGGGAGGAGGAGGAGAAGATAAAAGGAAGGAAGGACAGTAAAATAAAAAATAAAATAAACAAAGGTAGCCAGGATGGGAGGTTGCATTTACCAATGGTGAGATTACTTAGAGGGGTCTTAATTTCTGTCCAAGAAGTTCTCTGCCTTCTAAGGCAAGAGTTGTCTGACTACAATAGAAAGCACTGAATTGGGAGTACAGTGTGGTCGAGAAGCTGAGTATGATCGCTTTGGCTCAACACAATGGACTATTTGGGCCTTTTTGATTTTTTCCAGTTGGATTTTTCTCTACCTTGCAAAGCCCTCATTTTCCAGTGACAGTTTCCCCTAGATTGTTTTCAATGTGATCAGTTTTCGATCTTTTACTGTGCCGAATAGGATTCTTAAGATGCTTCCTTGACATTACATTAAACATGTTTCTGTTGGTAGTTCTGAGATGCTACATGGGCAATAGTTTCAGGACCTGGGGAAATACACAGTTTACAATTATGAGTAGCTATGAGTCAGGAGGGACTTTAAAATAGATGCTCTTTAAAATCCATTGCTTTCAAACTGCTCACCACAAAAAGGTTTGAAAATCTGTTAATTGCACATTTTACAATGAAAACTAAATTTTATATCATAGTTGCAAAATAGGTAATTTTAATGTATGTTAAGTATTTTCATGTTAAAAGTTAAGCATTTCACCTGGCTGGTGTGGCTCAGTGGTTGAGCGTCAACCTATGAACCAGGAGGTAACGGTTTGATTCCTGGTCAGGGCACATTCCTGGGTTTCAGGCTTGATCCCCAGTGTGGGGCATGCAGGAGGCAACCAATCAATGATTCTCTCTCATCATTGATGTTTCTATCTCTCCCTCTCTCTTCCTCTCTGAAATCAATATATATTTTTAAAAAGTATAACATTTCTTTTTTCAGGGTAATCATCATATCGGGAAACTACATTTATTTGTTAATCACCCTTTCCATTTAAAAAGCACATGAAAAGTTCTTTTGACATATGGAAATTTTCCATCAATTTCTTTCCTCCTGGGACTCCTATTTCCATTTAACTTTCCTCACAGAACTTAAAGTAATATATCTATTCTTGAAAGTCTTTTATTAATCATCCTTTTATATGTCTTGTAATAAAAATATTTATATAAAAAGTTTTTTTGTGTATTGGGTTCTCATAAGAATCATTGATCAAAACAATAAAATTTATAGATTTGATGATCATTAAACATCATTAAAATTATATTAAAATGCATGGGAATAAAATGTATGAGCCTTTAAAAAAGCTTAATTAGTTCATGTATCTTGGGTGAATATTACTATTGCTAGAATGAGAAAAGGTTCAGTATAAATTCCATTTTAATTTTAGTTTTAAGTGCTGAGGACACTTATATAAATGGGTTGATAAAAAGATTTACCTGTCTTTCCTCTCTTCCCTTTATTTAGTTTAAAAATTGCTTATTCTCTCTTGTTTGATAGATGCTTGTTTTTCATTGACTAGACACCCTTAATCTATCATAGGTCTTAAAGTTTGAATCAATATTGTTATGGTTTGAAATTTGACTTGATGGTGCTTACTACAATGAAAAATCTACTTTGTAGACAATGCTATATTATTCTTTTTAGGTGCCTTTGTGAGGTCAGAAGTACCAACCCCAAGAAATGCTGGCAACGTGGGCCACTGATAGCTCATCACTGTACCTCTCATTGCAATTACCCTCGGCTACTGGGAGCTGCCTGGCCCAAGGTTAAGCCTGCAGAGCTTCAGGCAGTGTCTGGCTGGTACAGAGGTGCAAAGCCTGGCTTCAGCTGGGGACAAATCTGCAGGGTCATCCTAGCTCCAGAGCTCCCTGTAGAATTGGCTGGAGGCTTCCAGAGTAACTGTGTTGAGTCTTGATTTTCATTCTTCCCAGTCCTGGCTTTTTCACATCCTTGCAGGTGTATTCCTGGGGGCTTGAGCCCCGTATGCCTTTCTCCCTCTGAATCTGTTCTCAGGAAACCCACGGAAAAACACCCATTCATTAACTTACACTTCAAATTGTGGTTCTACAGAAGGGAGAAAAAAAAATCACTCTATTTTGGGTGGAAATAATATAGTGAACTTATTTCACTAGCTGTGATTATATTTGGTGGTATCTTTTTTTGTGGTATTATATAGCTACTAGAGGCCCAGCACACGGTTAAATCATGCGGGGTCCCTAGGCCTAGCTGCAATCAGGGCCATGTCCGCTGCCCAGCGTCACTCCTCCACCTCCGTGCCCCCTGCCCCGTGAACCTCCACGCTCACAGCCCCTTGCAAGGCTCCTCGGCCTCAGCCACCCCCACCCCGCAAAACTCCTTGGCCTCAGCCGCCCCTGCGCCACGCCGCTCTTACACCTCAGCAGCTCCAGGATGCTCCATGCTTGCCGCTCCACCACCACTGCCCCACAATGCTCCTTCGCCTCAGCCACCCCAGGAAGCTCCATGCTCACAGCCCCCCACCCCGCGAGGCTCCTCAGCCTCCGCAGCCCTGCCCCACCACACCGTGAGAGCCGGACTGGTCCTTTGGTTGTTTGGGTCCACAGCTCCCACTCCCTCAGCTCGCTAGCCTGGTGTTTGGTCGTCCGTCTGGTCGTTTTGGATGTTATGGACCCTGGCTCTTTATATATATAGAGATGTTCAGTGTTAGATACTGTTGAAAATGTGACTCCTTTATATTTTCCTAATGAGCCAAAAAATATTTTGGCTATGCCTTTTAGATGATGTGTTTTCATTCTGGTGTGAGAGGTAGGGTAACATACTCAAATTTAATAATTTAATATTCCTCAAATTAAAAATGCCTCAATATAAACTACGTTGTTGTTAAAGACTTGGTTTTTAACAGGGGACATTTACACACATACACATATTCCTCAGCAGCATGGAGCCGAGGGAAAAGCTCACTACAGTTCATGAATAATGCAGAATTTTGCTGTTTATGCCATTTCCATCTGTTGTGTACATGATATTTATGATATTCTCAAGATAAACTGATAGGAGTGTGTGCTCTGCTAATATGTATATTTTTAAAAGCCTTAATTACTGTTTTTATGGCAGAATGATGGCATGTGCTCTGATGCCAGGGATATGAGAATTAGGAAATAGAACAGCAGCATAAACAGCACAGACACCTTTGAACAACCAGGGATTTTATTTTTAATACACATTCTTTGATTTGGGTCTTATCCCATTGCAGGGTCTCAGAGTATTTGCCAGCATTGGCTTCCGGCTGCATGCTAGACGACAAAGGAGAACCATCTGAGTGCGGGGCTCCCATCTTCCCCTGCCCACTTCCCACCAGCACTGCTTCTCAAGGGCTGTGTGTGGACTCAGCTGAATGAGGAAGGATTACTGTTTTTTTTTTTTTTTTTCAAATGATATTTTAACCTTGGAACTTACCTTGGAAATTAAAGTTTTAATGAAGTGAGAGTCCCAAGAGAAAACAACACAAAAACACATTTTTCTTCTTCATAAACCAAAAGCACAATCCCACAAGAAAAGTACAATCTCTCCCAATAAAATTTTGTTAAATCTGTAATCTAGAGCTTTTCCGATTCAGTGCTGTTAGTGGAAAGTAGCCCTGACAGAACAACCAGCTCTTCTTTCACGGGGTAAGAAAAACTACGATTCACCATGTGGTTATGAGCAGGTCATTTAACCTCTTTGAATGTCACCATGGTAATTTAAAAAATGCTAGGTTGGATTAGATGATTTCAAACATTGTTTCATCAAAAACATTTTAAAGACTCTTATATATACTTGATTTTAAAAAATATATCTGTATTGATTTTAGAGAGAGGAAGGGAGAGGGAGAGAGACACACATCAATGATGAGAAATAATCATTGATCAACTGCCTCCTACACACCCCCTACTGGGGATCGAGTCCAGAACCTGTGCATGTGCCCTGACCGAGAATCAAACCATGACCTCCTGGTTCATGAGTTGACGCTCAATCACGGAGCCACACCGGCTGGGCTATATACTTGATTTTCACCTTCAAGACATTCATTTGAGAGGCTTTCTAGGTCCATAAACACTATCTAATTTTTATAAAAACTGCCTCTCCTTTCTTTCTTAAGGAGCAATTTTGTAAAAATTGTTAAAATGTTATTTTTTTTAAGACCAAATGTTTTCCAGGTATTTTGATTTTCTCTTTTTTTAGGTGTGGAGTGGAGTGGTTAATAAAATAACTTGGAACCCACCTCCCTCATTTTGGGGATAATAGTTTCTATTGAAAATTTTTATTTTTGTGTACCTTGTTTCCTATTAAGCATTTCACATGCACCATTTTATTTAGTCCTTCCATCAATCCTGTATGGTTGCTATTAGAAATAATCCCCATTGTATAGTTGGAAAAAACAAGATTCACAGAGGTTAAATAACTCACTCGAGTTAACACACGTGCACTTGTGTGCACACATCCATACACATACACCATTGGCTCATGCCCAAGACCTTCTTCTCTTAGTGTCTGCTGGCTCCATAAGCAGGAGGGAAGAAAGCTATTTGGTTACTGTCTTCATGAGGGCACTGGAGGTAGTGTCTGCAGAGAAGGCAAATACTTCCAATCTGATTTGCATCAGTTTTTCTCTGAAGTACAAAATCAACCTACTATATTCCTATACTTCCTTGACCACTAATGAGGTGTGGCACGCAGAGGTGGTGGAAGTGAGGTTTCTCAGTTCATATGAGATGTTTGAGATGGTAGGCAGGGGAGTGAGGAGGGCAGGGGGCATGTCTCCTGGGAAAATGGCACTAAGTGGGCTAAGAAAGAGCTGGTTTTGGGCAACCATGTGGTAGTGTGACAGCTTGGCTGAAGCAAGTCCGAGGGGCAGAGTGCCTAGCTACCTACCTCCCAGCTTTACCTCGGTCTTGTGGAACCTGACTGAATTTGCAAGCTGAGTCATCACACTTTTGGCTATTGCTGCCCTGGATTCAATTTTCCCTGCTCTAATTGAAAAGTTTTAATAGGTGCATACTATGGAAATCCATGTTCTGCAAGACTGGAGAACTTATACCCACTTACAGTACCTGACTATATGGTCTTTTCCACTGAGCATAGTTAAGCTAGTTGTTCTTGCAGAAGTCACTTACCTAATTAAATGAAAAGTGCACAGTAGGTAAAAATTAAAGCAGTTTTCAATTGCACAGTCAAACTTTAATGGTGGGGGAAGGGAAAATGGTCTCACTGAGTTAAATTGTATTTGCAAATTGGTGTCAAAACTCTGTTAATTGGGAGGAAAAAAAATTGCAACCTACTTCCGCAAGAGAAAATTAGACTCCATGAAGTTCACTTAAAAGCAAAGTGGAAAAGTGTTTAAAATTAACTGTTTCAATATAATTTTACTTTTTAAACAGCAGCATCCCATATTTGATACTTCTAGATTCAAATTATAATATAATTTGGTTCCACTAATGTTCTTACATTGGTCTCATTCTTTATGAAAAACAGTTAATTATGTTATGTATTTTCAAAGATTTAATAGGTGAATGTTACTAAAATTTAATTTGAGTATATGAAAAGAGAGAGCCACTCAGTGCTTCCCTCCAGAGGGAATGACAGGGTTGCTTTGATATTTTCCCAAAATTATTCAGGATTTAATTTTTCCTTATAAAAACTATGCCAAAATTTTGCATTGCATATATCATCCAATTTGAGATTTATAAGTATATATTTAAACAGCAGACTCTCTATTGTCACCACTCAGCCCTTTGAGAAGCTACCTCACTGCACTAGCTGTTGATATGTTTTTGGAGAATGCAAACTGATTGATTATAGTATTTGCTTAAGCAAAGTATAGTTCAGAAGGCAAATCTGCTATCAAAACAAAGGAAAAATACAAGCCCTATTATAATGTCTAAGGGAAGTAGAATTTACCCCATGCTTTGGATTATTTTGGTCACAGCTCTTTATAAGTATGCTGGAATAGGGACTCCTATCATACCTGTTCTATCTCAGTCTTGAACTCGCTTAGGGAAATCCTTATCTGGTTGTTAGTTATCTATATGGAGATTGAAGGAATTTCAAGGGTGGGGTGGGGTAGGCATGGTATAACATTTGGGTCAGTACTGCTTTCACAGCTGTGATAAAGAGACCTGTGAATTCCTTTCCCCATTCTTCACCTCTCACAGGATTTTGACCAAAGCATGAAAAAAAAATCAGCATTTCAGTATTCTGACTCTAAACCCTTTTGTTGCTGGTGGTCAGAGTAATGGCATGAGTTTAGAAATGGAGATTTTTGCCAAATTGTCTACAGCTTAAGGATAGCATGTCTCTGCAAATGTTTTTGTGGGTCTGCAATTAAAAGTGAAAAACAGTAACTCTAAAAACAGCAGGGTCAGACCTTTTTCTAAGATGAGTTTGCCTTCACTAGGGAGCTTATAAAGTCAGCAGTAGCCAAATTGCTAGGATGATAAAGTTTAATTCTGAAAAACAGCTAAAAGTGATTTTTTCCCAATACAGCAGAATATAGTCTGACATAAAAAGAATGCTTTCCCTGTAATATTAACAACAGACTAGAGGTGATTCAAGAAGTCTTGTAATTGCTCCTCTGCCCTCTGGCTATCACCCTTGCTCATCCATTGCTCATCCCAGAACTCTATGGTATGAGGTATCATTTTGCTTTTTGCTAATGACACTCCTGTTCTTGGAGGTGAACGAGTACAAGTGCTGTCAACTTCAGCACTGCCCTTACTAGTCAATGTCTGCATTCTTAGAGGCTCTTTGGACCAACTGAATGTTACAGGGACCATGATAACTTTACTCAATACACTGGCTTATGGGAGGCCCAGCTGTTCATGTTGTCTGTCACTAGTGACAGGAAAAGGGAAATGCTGCTCTTCAGTTTCTGATTTTTTCCTCTCTTTGGAAATTTGTCCCCCCCAGTATTCTCTTCAGCTTCAGGATCATAGCTGTGCCAGCTTATTATTTTTAAAACATTTTTCACCACTATCTTTTACATTTTGTCATATGAATCATGCTCAATCATTCATCATGGAACCTCTGGACCATCCAAGATTTAGCATCCTATAAACTCTTGCTCAAGAATCAGATGCATGTGTTCAAAAGAGATTTTGTGGTCTGCCCTGTAAAGGGTCTCCAGTGATACAACAGAAGAATTAAGATCGCAGTGTTGTGCCTCAGATAATTTTTTTCAGTCAAACTGTATTCTTAAGGAATTTGTAAATCTTGTGGGGGGATATGAAAAAGATGGTAGCTGCTTTTGTGGGGTATAATTAGGTTATTTTTTTTTTCCTGTGTGCTGATAGAGTTTACTAATCCATTAGGTATGTTTCTTATTATCTCCTAACCTTCTTTATGTTCTCGATGCTTGTCAAATCGTGGTATCTTAAAGTAGAGATGGATTCACAGGTTCCTAAATAATATTTAGTAGCATGGAGAAATTGTTACCAGATCTTAAATTTCAGCATTTTCATTTTAAACTTGATAAAGAAGACATTGATCTTTTTTTAAAAAAAAAAATGTGTGGTCTTCTCAATGCTGTTGTTTATATCTGCTCACAACTTCAAGTTGTCAGTGTTGTTTTGAATTGCAGAAGCACCATCCAAATGTAGTTGACACTCCACCCACTTGGTGCTTACCACGAACAGTGAGTATATTCTCTGAATGTCATTAGTAGAAATTAAGTCCGATTCGTCAAATAAAGCGTTGACAGAGCAGCCTGGTTGAGGAAAATATCTCCGGTGATAATCAGGAATTTTGCATTTGCTGCAGAATAGTTGGCTGGTCACTGATGCGTTTCTCTATCCTTTACATTTTTCTAATGTATAGTGTGGGAATAATGGATTTTCCCTAGGGGGTCTTGGAAAAATTCTTCTTCAAGTATTTGCTGAGTATTCTTTATGTTGTATAGTACTATGTTATAACCTGAGAAGGAAATCAATAAAAAGTTGCTACTCTCTAGAAACCCAAAATCTACTTGAGGAAATATATACCAGTTAAGACACAGTAATGCTTTTTTACCTCTTCAGATAATTTTATAGTTTTCAAAGCTATTATATGTGAGTACAAAATTACATGTACATATATTTGTGTATAAATATTGTATAAGGATTAAATGAAACATACATGTATGAAATTATTTCTCTATAAACATATACATATATTTATTTGTGTGTATGTCTGTACATATACATATGTGTATTTGTGTGTATTTATAATGTTACTTAATCCTTATAGCAACTCTGTGATACAGAGTAATGTCTCCACATCATAGATATAAACCCTGAGGCTACATGATATTAAGTAAAATTGCAAGTAAAACTAGAATTTCAGCACAGGTCTCTGGATTCTAAGCTCTCTGGCCTTTCTATTGAAGCATAAATTCTTTTCTTAAACCAGTATAAGGATGAGTTCCCAAAACATAGCATAACCAGTAAATGCTGTGGAAGGCTTACCTGGAGAAAGGGGGGCATGAAAAGAACCTTGGACATTTCAGAGGAAAGGGAACCTCAGACAGGGAGAGGAGTGTGCAGTAAGGTTTGGAAGGTGACATATTGTGAAAGAAGAATTTTACTCAGTGTTTTGAATGGAAGTAGCATGATCTGTTGTTTCTGTACATGGGGTCTGAACATGGAGGGCATGTGAGTTTAGATTTTTTTTTCTGAAGGATTGGACTACCTGAGTGACTATAACATAGTGCAGGATGAAACCAACACTTAGGAAATTTAGGGGGGACTGTATGTGGAATGGAGTCAGAGAGGTGAGATATAGGACTTTTGTAGCAATGAGGAAAGGTGACTAAAAAAAGGCTGGATAATAAGGACCCCTAATTTTGTGACCTGGACAAGTTGTTTATCTTCCCCAAGTCATAATTGTTCCTGCTTGATTGGTTTGTTTTGATGATTACTGAAATAGTCCACATAAGGCTAATCTCAACCCCATACCTAGCATTTAGTAAACACTCATTAACTGTTAGATATGTATTTGGGGAGAGAGAGAGAGAGAGAGAGAGAGAGAGAGATTGATTGATTGTTCCACTTATTTATGCATTCATTGGTTGATTTTTGTATGTGCCCTGACTGTGGGGATCAAACCTGCAGCCTTGGCTTATCGGGACAATGCTCTAACTAACTGAGCGACCTGGCCAGAGTAAGAGGTGAGATTTTTAAAAAATGACATTTTGCACGAGAATGTTTGAATTCCTTCAAGGAACAATGCTCTATCAAACCAAGGCACTAGACTGTTTTTACTAATAAGCAACCAATACCTGCCTTCTCTGTGGACAAGATCTATTTTCATTTATATGGATTATTCCTCCCATGCTGCAATATTAGTGACTCATGAAAAAGATAATAAAACTAAGAACCACCTACACAGCTTACACATCTTTAGAGGTACGTTGTTGTAGGATAATAGTTTTTCATGTTTTCGAGCCAGTTCCTTCAGTTGAGATAAAAAGATATTTGTCACTGTTGCAACATTTAGACTTAGGAGAATCATGTGGGCCTGTATGGAGGTGACTTCAAATTAGAAGTTTTGCAAAGAAGAAGTGCTTTCCACTTGCTCAATGAAATCAACGTTTAAGCCCTATGGGAAGGCTGAGGATGTCTATTAGGTGTGTCATCGACTGTATGAGGACAACATCAAATAGTAGGAAAGCTCCTCTCCTCCCACAGGGTCAGGATTTTAATGATTTTTAAAGAACTTGAATAATCAAATCGCCGTGGCAGATTTTCCTCTCAATATTTAAATGACAGTCAATTCCAGGAGCAATATTTTAAAAGTCCAAAAGGATATAGAATTTGTCGGGTGGAGTAGAAATCTTCTCTGGTCTTCCGAGGGAGGAACTAAAATTACCACCCCCAGCTACATTTTCCAGTTCATTCTCCTATGGCTTCCCAAAGGCAATTTGAGGAATAGGCAGCTGCCAATAGAATATAATGTTGGTGAAAGCAGAAAGGCCCACATACCTGAAATATCCTCTCTTCGAATTATTAACAATGATTAGGTCACCCTCTCTAGAAGAAATTCATGTGTTATATTTTGTGTTTATGTTGTAAGAGCAGGAGAAGCAGAGTATGCTCAGTTGTGGACTCTTTTCAGAGTAACCCCCTACGCAACCCAACCAGAGGCTGATTATGGGCTGTCCTCCACCACAGCAATCTGAGCACTCCACTGTTTGGATAGCATTGCCGTGCAGAAAAGGATCGTTTTCCTTTCCTAAATCTTTTTCCTTGAATCCAAGTTTCTTCACAATTGACTCATTTCTTTTTCTTCCTGCCCTTGCTCTCTCCTGTGAGCTGTTCTGGGCAAAAACAGCAAATGAGTTTAACATTTGCAGCCAGTGGCTGGAGGCCACAAGACCAGGACACTTAATATGATACGGTTAGCTTTGCTTCAAATTAAAATTGGAACCAGTAAGGTCTTAATTCTCTTGTCTAGACAATTGTCACGGCTGTAAATTATCATCATCATAGCCACTGAATGGTTTATAATGACCTTACCAAAACATTACTTGCCAATCTCATAAACTTTCTGAACATGCTATTTAGTTTATCATAATTAATCTATTAAGAGACGACATATGCATCCTGCTTCCTCTCTCCATAGTGACATTTGTGGATTCAATTCTTTTCTCATTGTTAATGCTACACTGTGAACTCACTGCTGATCTAATTCCATTCTCTGTCTGTCTGCAACAAATTTAATCAGAGAAATCATTATCCAAATGTGATGTTGTTCTTTCTGTGTATGAGACAGTGGCCTTTGTATGTTCTTGGTGCTGTTTCTTTTATTTGATTAACAGCTGTTTACACATATTTTGTTCAGGGTAGGGATGGTAGTATAATGCATAGGCTACTAATAATTGTGTGCAGAATGAATTTAAATGAACTCTTTTCAAACAAGAACTTGAAGAGTTCAATGTTTAGGAGATACACTTGAACCTAAAGGCCTGTATTCAAGTATATAAGCACAGCCTTTAAACTTATCTGAGTAACAAACCAGGCCATCTTAGAAGTAGCTAATTCTATAGTTACTAGAGGCCCGGTGCACGAATTTCTGCACGGGTGAGGGGTCCCTTGGCCTGGCCAGCAATCCCAGCTGATTGGGGTGGCAGGAGGTTGGCCGCGGAGAAGGGCTGTGGGAGGTTGGCTGGCTGGGGGTAGGGCCCATGGGAGGTTGGCTGTGGGAGCGCACTGACCACCAAGGGCAGCTCCTGCATTGAATGCCTGCCCCCTGGTAGTCAATGTGAGTCATAGCGACCGGTCGACCAGTTGTTCTGTCATTTGGTCGCTTAGGCTTTTATATATAGAGAGAAGCTCAGCTAATATCTAAATTGCCCATGCCATGCTCCTGTGTGTGTGTGTGTGTGTGTGTGTGTGTGTGTGTGTGTGTGGAGGGTGCAGGAAATTAAGGTAGTAGAGAGGGAGAGCAGATGTCAAAAGGCATCAAGAAAATATCTGAAATCCTGGTTGTAGGACTTCAGTTCCGCTGGTCATCTGAAAGGAATGTTCTTGTCCTTTCTGCCTGGGGAATTTGAGGTTATCCTTTGTGTTGTCCCCCTTCCTTTACCAAAGCTCTCTCCATTGAGACTTCTGTTATTAGATGGCTACTATTTGTCTACTTGTCTGTTTGTACCAGGAAAATGTGGTCTCAGCAGGGGCATTATCCCTGTTGGTGGCCAGGAAACCAAAGGATCTGGGATTGAATTCTATTTTTTGCTGCTTTTTTCCCTGTTGGGTAATTTTTTGCAGGTTTCCTTGTCACCATAAACTTGATTTTCTTATCTTGAAAGTCAGGGGTAAAAATAGTATCTGCTTCATAGGATTTTTGTGAAGGTTATCTAATTTTAACTATGGTCATTACTATTATTATTTCATATTTATGTTCCTAAAGTCATTATAAAACACATTTTTTTTCCAACAAAACAAATCACTTCTTTTTCTTTTTATCAATCAATCTTTCAATTCCTCCCATTTTTTTTACTAATGTATAAATTACATATCATAAAATTCATCCTATTAAAAACATTTGATTTAGTGGCATTTACTATATTCAGTTATGCAAACATCCTAATTCCATACATTTTTGTCATTCCAAAAAAGAAACCCTTTCTGCATTAGCAGTCACTCTTTGTTCCCTTGTTTCCCCCCCAGCCCATGTCAGCAATGAATGCTACCTTCTGCATTTGCCTACAGTAGACATTGCATGTTAATGGAATCATGCAATATGTGATCTTTTCTGTTTGCTTTCTTCCACTTTGCATAATGTTTTCAAGTTCATCCATATTGTAGCATGTATCAGGACTTTATTTCTTTAATGGCTGAGAAGTTTTGCATTGTATGGATATACTACATTTTGTTTAGCTATTCTTCAATTGACAGACATTTGTGTGTTTTTTCTATACTTTATCCTTTTTTAAAAAACCTTTATTGTTGAGATTATTACAGATGTTGCTCTTTTTTCCCCACATTGTCCCCTTCCACCCGGTTCCCTCCCTGCCCTAGGCCTTCACCATCTTATTGTCTGTAGGTAATGCATATATGCATTTAAGATCTTTGTTTAATTGCTTCCCGCCTTCCCCCATCCCCTTCCCTCTGAGAATTGTCAGTCTGTTCCTTTTCCATGCCTCTGATTCTATTTTATTCACAGTTTATTCTGTTCATTAGATTTTTTATTCTTTAATTTTTAGAGCCAGTTGTTGTTAGGTATGTATTTGTTGCCATTTTGTTCATATTTTTTATCTTTTTCTTCTTCCTCTTCTTAAAGAATACCCTTCAACATTTCATATAATACTGTTTGGTGGTGATTAACTCCTTTAGCTTTTTCTTGTCGGTGAAGCTCTTTATCTGACCTTCAATTCTAAATGATATCTTTGCTGGGTAGAGTAATCTTGGTTGTAGGTCCTTGCTTTTCATGGTTTTGAATATTTCTTGCCACTCCTTCTGACCTGCATAGTTTCTGTTGAGAAATCAGCACTCCTTTGTAGGTAACTAACTGTTTTTCTCTTGCTGCTTTGAAAATTCTCTCTTTGTCTTTTGCCCTTGGCATTTTAATTATGATGTGTCTTGGTGTGGTCTTCTTGTTTGGGGATCTCTGTGCTTCCTGGACTTATAAGTCTACTTCTTTCACCAGGTAGGGGAAGTTTTATGTCATTATTTCTTCAAATAGGTTTTCAATATCTTGCTCTCTCTCTTTTCTTCTGGCACCCCCATAATTCAGATGTTGGTACACTTGAAGTTGTCTCAGAGGCTCCTTACACTATCTTCATATTTTTGGATTTTTTTTTTCTTTTGCTCTTCTGGTTGGGTGTTTTTTGCTTCCTCATATTTCAAAATCGTTGATTTGATTCTCAGAATCCTCTACACTACTGTTGAATCTCTGTATATTATTCTTTATTTCAGTCAGTATATGCTTAATTTCTGACTGGTCCTTTTTCATTTTTTTGGAGGTTTCTAAAAGATTCTTGAGTAACCTTATAACTGTGGTTTTGTACTCTATATCCAGTAATTTGCTTTCTTTCATTTGTGACATGTTTCTTTGGTCTCTGCATTTAGCTTTTTTCCCTATGTTTGTTTTTATGTATTGGGTAGAGCTGCTATGTCTCCTTGAGTTGGTAGAATGGCCTTGTGTAGTAGGTGTTCTATAGGGCCCAGTCACCTAAACTGGACCCTCTAGGTGCACCCCTTTGTGGGCTATGAACACAGTCTTGTTGTAGTTGAGGCTTGATTGCTATTGGAGGAATTGACTTCCAGGCCAATTGCCTGTGAGGACCAGCTGAGACTACAGTGGGAGAGATGCTGTGTAGGAGACACCCCCATGGAGCAGGACTTGCTTCAGTGGGCCTTTGGTGCTCACTGAGTCTGCCCCTTGAGTGTGGTGCTTATGGATGTGTAGCATTGTAATCCAGTATGGTCTGACACTGACCCCTGAGTATACTGGCTCTTGGGTATTTAGGGAGGTGCAAAGTCAGCCACTGCCTGGGGCCACCCAGCAGGAGCTACAGAGAGATATGCAGATTCCTCCTCTTTGTATTGGGTTTGGAAGTGCCCAGATAAGGCCCAGCTATGAAGCAAGGCAGGCTGGTGCTGGTGCCGGGTCCTGAGCCTTTTATTGATTAGTCTGGGGCTCCCTGATCCAGCTGCAGCTTGGTTGAGAGACTTTAGACTGAGCAAGGGCAAGCCATTCATCTGCAAAAGCTGCTGCTCACATATTGGGTGGGGTTGTAAATTGGATGAATTGGGGTCTTAGGGCACAGCAAACAGAAATGGCTGCCAGTCAGTCCTGCAACTGGGGAGGTCCCAGCATAGGAACAATGATCTCTGTGAGCACCTCAGTCTGGGAGAAAGCCACCTCCAAGTTCCTGCCCTGATACCAGACAATGCAGTTCCTCCTCATATGTGTCTGTGTTCCACAGAGCCTCACCCTGGTGCTGGAGTTCAGAGGAAGCAGGACCTTATAAGTTCAGTTCATGGTGCTGGCCTTTTAAGAGGAACAGCTGGGTCTCCAGAAGCTTCTGTGTCACTGAACCCCAATCCACACTGGTTTTTACAGCCTGTAGTTCTTATTTCCCTAGGGACTTCTTTTCCCAACTCTGGGACCCTGGACTGGGCTTCTGGTATGGGGCTGGGACCCCTTCATCCTCTGGGTGACCTCCACAGCAATGATCTCCTTCCTGATTAACAAAGTGGAACACATGGGGGCCGGACCAGCCCGTTCCAAGCCAACGCATCTCTGCATCTCCTGTCAGTCTCAGTGTGCTTTTTCTTTACTTCTCTAGTTGTAGGACTTCCATTCAGCCAGCTTTCCAATGGTTCTAGATGATGGTTGTTCTGTATTTTAGTTGTAATTTTGATGCGGTTGTGGGAGGTGGCGAGTACAGGCATTTACCTATGCCGCCATCTTCCCCATATTCTATACTTTATCATTAATAATGCTGCTATAGCCATTTATATACAAGTTTTGTGTGGACATATCCTATCTAATAATAGACAAATGTGGAAATTGACCGTACCTTTGCTACGCCTCCCATTGGCTAATCAGCGAGATATGCAAATTAACCCAACCAAGATGGCGGCCAGCAGCCACGCAGCTGAAGCGAGCAGGAGGCTTGCTTGCTCCAGTGATGGAGGAAGCCAAGGTTCCCCGCCTGCCGCGGCCCGGCTCTGAGCTCCGAAAGCAACAAAGTTTCAATTATAGTAGCTAAACAAACCCCATATACCTGCTTTCAGCAGGCCATGGCCAGAGAGCTGGAGCGAGCAGGAGCCCGGCTCTTAGCTCCAGTGATGGCAACAAAGTTTCAATTATAGAAGCTAAACAAACCCCAGATACCTGCTTTCAGCAGGCCGTGGCCTCAGAGCTGGAGCAAGCAGGAGCCCGGCTCTCAGTTCCAGCGACGGCAACAAAGTTTCAATTATAGAAGGTAAATAAATCCCAGAAT
>NW_005354010.1:2459659-2506776 GCF_000412655.1 Myotis brandtii
GAGTGCACAAATTTTTGTGCACTGGGCCTCTAGTGTTTTTAATAATCTTGGGTGTAAACTTGGAGTGTAATTGTTAAGACATAGGGGTAACTCTATATTAACGATTTCAAAAAATTGTCAAACTCTTATCTTTCATTGTTTCCTTTTATCTTTTTTTATTATGGTAATTAATTTAGCTTTATGTTCTTTCTGAGCTTAAAGCTAATGTGTATACTTGTAGAAAATTTGGAAAAACATGAAGAATCAGAAAATATGTGTTCCTAATTCCAGCAATAATAATTTCTTGATGTATTTATATCAATACATTTTTAGCTTATGTGAGAACATATGCTTTCTTTCTTGGCATTTTTAATGTTATTGAAAAGCCTTCATTTTTAACCCATTGTACGCCATAAGCATCTGTAGACGCAAGCAGTAGACCTTCCCCACACGCCAAACGCGTCTATAAAAAAAAATGTTTTCCCTAAGTGGCAGTCCTGACCAACTTTAAAATCATTTTTCGTGAGAATTTTCAGCTGAAAATATTCAAGAGCACCCAAATTGTAATATATTTTTAAATTAAATTCAAAATATCATGGCGTGTGGGGATGGTTTCCATTTTGGATGCGTGGCAGTTAACTGGTTAATGACTACAAAGTTCTCCATCATATGGATATAATGTGGCTTTATAAAGCATCCTAATATTGAGCACTTGAGAGATATCCAGTTTTTCACTATTGTACTACACTTCTGTACGTAACTTCTTGTGGGCACTTTGGCTTATCTTCTCATAACTACCTTATGGTAGTTTCTAAGAAAAGGAGGTCAAAAGATAGAAACATTCTAAATTATTTTGACAAGTATCACCAATTGCTTTTTAGATTCTTACCAATTTATACTTCTGTTATCAATGTCTGAATGCATCTAATTCACTTGGCTCTCATCTGCATTAATATTCTTGATAATTCTTTGTTCATTTGATAGGCAAACATTGTATTGCATTGATTTAATTTGTATTATTAAAAAATATGGACCATTTGTTTTGCTCATACTTGCTAGCCATTTTCTTCTCCTTTTGAATACTGTCTAAATCAAGCATATCAAACTCAAAGGCTAACACAGGCCAAATAAACAAGGTTTAAGAGTATGTGGGCTGCAAAAAAACAAAAGCTTCAATTTTCATAGAAACATAGGTTTATTTCGATAGATACATGCTGAATACAAAGGACTAAAATAAATGAGTAATCGTTAACATAAAATGATAGAACATTTTAATAAAAATTAATATTTTTTCTTGAACATTAACTTACCAGACACTAAATAATTGCACAAATTAATAAGCATAATGCAAATAAACCTATTTTTCTTGTTCTCCAACAGCGAAATATTTCCTGTTGTGCACACCAAACAAGTCAGTCCAAGACCAATGATGTGGCAATTGGCTGCTAAAATATTCGCTGCTAGTATTAGTGGAGAGAAATGGCGTGCCTGCGCATAAGGGAAATGAATGCAACACGATTATAGTAATCAGACATTAGCGAACGTTGTAGTTCATTATTAATATTTATGTATAACAGGATATTGTAAAAATTAAGTTACAAAATTTTTATTGAAATGTTTCTTACATACCGTTATATTGTCTGGGTTGCAAAAATATCCATTGTGGGCCACATGCGACCCATGGGTCACGAGTTTGACATGCTTGGTCTAAATCATCTTCTCCATCACCCTTTATCACCATCTACCTCAGAAAGATAGAATTATTTCAGTCATAGAGCTTGAGAGCCTAATTGAGCATGATTCAACTCCTCACTATACATAAGAGACTAGCTGGATGTGTAGCCACATTATACATGTGAGTTTAGGGAGTGGACCATCCTATGGGTCGCGAGTTTGACATGCTTGTTCTAAATCATCTTCTCCATCACCCTTTATCACCATCTACCTCAGAAAGATAGAATTATTTCAGTCATAGAGCTTGAGAGCCTAATTGAGCATGATTCAACTCCTCACTATACATAAGAGACTAGCTGGATGTGTAGCCACATTATACATGTGAGTTTAGGGAGTGGACCATGATCTCTTGGGTAATTAATAGCATGCGCCTACATGCTTCATACTTGTCTTTATTGCTCCTCTCACCCTTCCTTTTTACTTGTTCCCTTTCTTTTTTCCATGCATTTTCCTCACCATTTTGTTCTCTCCTCAATTTAAAATCTTTGGCAGCCTGGTGGTATTCTGGGATTAGTAGGCTTGCATGAGGCTATGGAAATAGACGTCAATATTTTGCCTTTGTTCCAGGTTCTCTAAAGTGCCATTCTGCCTTTCCGTTACATGTTTTCACCATCCAGGACAGTTCTACCATGTGTGCATGTAAAGTGCCTATGCATACAGCAGGGGCCCCTTTGAGACAGAAACCTAGTTAGTGAGAAAGAAGCATTGTTATTATTATTATTTTTTACATTTACTTTAGCTCCTTCAAAGACGTTCATGGTGGTTAGATTTTACTGAACACCTATGCTAAGCCAACTGGGCTCCCATGTGCTTTCAGTCAGTCCTGAAAGCAACACCATGGATTGCTGTGATCCTTATTTTACCTCTGAGCTCTAGGAAACTGTGGCTCGGCTGTGTTGGGCCATTTTCTCACTGTCACATAGCTAATAAGGAGAGTGAATTTGAATCTGAGCCTGACTGATCTGTAATCCATGCATGGCCTCTCTGCTGTATTTCCTGAACTATCTGGTAATGGGTGGGGAAATATGCGCTTGTGCCTGTTCTCTGCTAAAGTGGCACTCAGACCAACCCATGTGAGGTGGGTTTGTGTGGGATGAGGTGAGGAGGGAGGGAATAAATGTCAAATGCACCTTCTGTTCTGCCAGCAAATGGCTGAGTTCATTGAGGGGCAGGGGCAAGTCTGGGTTTCCTGTTCCCAGCACATGGTGGGCACTAACAACTATTTTTTATTACTGAATGAAAAAACTTTTTCTTTAACTTATCGTCTCTCAAATGAAAGCAGGGTTCACTAGTCTGTAGGGCAGGGACAAACTGACAGTTCTTATCAACCCTTTCTTAATGACTCAGCCTGTCTTCAGCAATCTATTTATGCTTTCTCCCAGTTCTTCAAAATGAGGCTATCAAGTTCCAAATAATGTGATTAAGATGAGTAAGTTTTGAACTCTCTGAATAGATGATTAATAAGTAAAAATAGTGTTTTATTTAAATTTACTGGTTATCTAACTCATAATTTCTGGATTCTGAAGCAATCCTTAGGGGAAAGAATTATGATCATATTAATGCTGAGTCTCATTATTCAAAGAGGAAAATATTTACTTCCCCAGTCTTGCACATTCCTATAAAACACATAGCTTTTATATAGTGTTTGCATCCCGCCAGTGCTACTACAAAACTACATGTGGGCAGGAATAGTGTTATCTATCCATTTCTCTCGGTCAAATGGGCTTGCATGTGTCTCTGGAAAGAGAAGTGAGTACGCTGACCTTTGACTCACATGCTTGCTGTGCGAATTGCACTTATGGTGACACATTACAAACTGCACAAATGAATTTTAAAAATGAATAACTATAGTTGCCTTGGCCAGTGCTGCTAAATGGTTAGAGTGTTGGCCTGAGCACTGAAGGGTTATGGTTTTGATTCCCGGTCAAGGGCATGTACCTGGGTTGCAGGTTCGATCCATGGCCCTTTTGGGGCATGTGCAGGAGGCAATAATAGATGTGTCTCTCTCACATCAATATTTCTCTTTCTCTTTCTCTTACTCTCTCTCTTCCCCTTCTCCTTCCCTTCCACTCAATGGAAAAAATATCCGTGGGTGAGGATTAACAACAACAAAAATAATATCTTATAGTAACAGGGAATATGTTTCTTCTAATTCTTTTTGAGATCTACAATTATGCAACTCTATACCATAAATCTGCATCTCTAATCTGAACTTCAGTACACTATTTAGCAAGAAATATTGAACAATGTAAGATCTATATTTTATTCATCTTTTAAGAAACTTGAAACTTGCTAACACTGAAAACTAGGGGTCAGCAAACTTTGTACAGAGCCAGATAGAGAATATTTTAGGCTTTGTGGGCCAAAATGATAAATCGAAGACATTATGTAGGTACTTACATAACAAGAGAGAACACAAAGTTTCACAAAATTTTGTGAAGTTCAAATAATAACAATAATAATGATAATTGAGTAAAATAATTTTTATAATATAATATTATTGTATCAGTTTTCTATTGCAACCACAACAAATTGTCAAAAACTTGGTGGCTTAAGCAATACAAATATATTATCCTACTGTTCTAGAAGTCGGAATTCCAACACAGGTCTCACTGGGCTGAAACCAAGGTGTTGGCAGGGTTGTGTTCCTTCTGGAGGCTCTACTGTAGGTGTTTCCTTGCTTTTTCCAGCTTCTAGAAGTTGCCTGCATTCTTTAGCTCATAGCCCCCTTCCTCCATCACCAACACCAGCAGCATAGCATGTCTCTAACTCTGCTTCTGTTGTCACATTTTTTTCTTCTTACCAAAGCCTGGAATGGTTTTCCACTCTTAAGGATCCACATGATTATGTTGGTTCCACCTGAATAATGCATCTTCTCATACCGGGTCCATGAGTTGGTTTCCTGGGGTTCCTATAACAAAGTATCACAAATGGGTGGTTGAAAACCCTTATTCTCTCACAGTACTGGAGGCTAAAATTCCAAAATCAAGTTGTCAGCAGGGTCATGTTCCCTTTGAGCCTCTACATAGAATCCTTCCTTGCCTCTTCTTAGCTTCTGGTGGTGACCATCGGTCCTTGGTGTTCCTTGCTTTGTAGCTGCATCATTTCCATATCTGCTTCTGTTATCAGATGGTGTTCTCCCTGCGTGCCTCTGTCTCTTTTATTGTGTCATAAGGGCACCAGTTCTATGGACTAGGTCTCACTCTAATGACCACATCTTAACTTGATTACATCTGCAAAGACCCTATTTCCAAATAAGATCACATTTACAGGTAGTGGGGATTAAACTTATCTTTTTCTGGATGTGATTCAACCCATAACAGTCCATTACCTTACTTACATCTGCCAAATCCCATTTATTTTGTAAAGAAAAATATTCATAGGTTCTGTAATTAGGGCATGGACATTTTGTGAGACCATTATTCTGCCTGCCTCACCTACTATAAGAACATTAAAATTATTTTCCTTGGAAGATTACATGTGATTTAATTGGGATTTAAAATTAGTCTTTTGCATCATCAAATTGATTGTAAATCTGGAAAAACCATTCTGAGCTATGAGTCATACAAAAACAGGTAGAGTTGCACTTGGTTAGCAGACTCTATTTGCTCTTACTTTAAACAAAATATTATTTAGACCAAAACCTATGAGTGTGTTACTAAAAATACCATTTAGTGTAATGATAAAATTGATTTTAAAAATATATTAGAAATTCTAGACCTAGTCCGGCTGGGATACATATGTGGGAATGATCCCATAGTAAAACGGACCCTTTTGAGTAGTTTGAGGAAAGTTTCCAAATTTAGGATGCTTAATATTTATTATTGATTTATTTCAAAGGAATGCTAATATCCTACACCTGTGAATACAGTGGTGGGGCACAAATAGGTTAATAATAGTAATAATAATAATAATAATAAAAAATAGAATAATTACTAAATGAATAACAATACAAGGATAAACTGTATTTCACATACTCACAACTGTAAACCTACTTTATCAACCCCTGTATTTCTCCAGGCTAGTATGTATAATTCAGAATTTCATATATTACACACATTCTTCCTAGGCACTTACTAGAAAGCAGGATAATATGACTAGACTGTTCACTTAGGAAAAAAACTACCTAATTCATAAAAGCATGTATATCTTATATAAAATAGCTAATTCTATTTGGTGTTCAAAAACTTTAATATTTTAGCAGAATTGCAGTATGGAAATGATGGTAAACAATCCTAATTAATGTGTATACTGTCAAAAGGAAAACATCATCAATTTCAAATAGTGTGTTTTCCAAATAAGGAAATTACTATATCTGTTGACATTTAGCTGTCTAGCCCTTGGTTCTGCCTTGGAAGTCAATATTATATAACCTTCCTCTCAACAGATTTCCATGGAAATTCTATAACCTTTTGCTAAAAACATATTTATTATTTTTATTTGCATTAGTAATAAAATGTGAAGTTAGGGAGGTCTAATTTGGATGGGAAATATTAGGTAAACAAATGAAATGATTATATTTATAAATCTGATCAAGGTTAATGGGCGAATATAATTTAGAATCCACATGACAAAGAAATGAACCAATCCCATTCATAAGTCTTTCTTGAGGGAGGAATTATATTCTTCAAAAATTTAATTTTATATTTGGACTCTTTTAAATTTATTATTTAGCTTTATGAGTTGTGACAAAATAGTGATAAAGAACATGGTCTTTGGAGCCAGACTGCATGGGTTTAAATCTGTGATCTACTATTGCCTAGCAGGTCACATAACCTCTTTAAGACTTGATTTACTTCTCTGTGAAATGGGTATAGAGATAGTATGTGGGTATATAGTGTTTAAGAGAGTGCCTGGCATGTGTAAACATTATATAAGTGCTCTTTGCTTTATTATTATCATTATTAATTGTGGTAGTTTGAGAGTAGTAACAGTAGTAGTAGTGTGGTGATGGTAGTGATACTAGTACAGTGCCCCTTATCAATAAACAGATGTGTTAAGAAATGTAGAAGTCAAGAGCTATTTTAAGATTAGGTAGTCCTCTAATCTTTAAGCATATATTAGATAGGTGAGAGACCCTGGCTTGTCACAGAAACACCTGAACCAGGACTGAAGGAAGCCTGCCGGAGAGGGAGGGTAGGCCATCATCAGCACCTTTGTGGGGATCAGAAGCATGCTGGGTGGCAGAGGAGACTGTCACTGGGACTGCACAGATTCTCAAGGCAAACTGGATATTTGTCCAGGGTATTCCTATTTCTTTACCACTTGCTGTAAACCAGGAGAGAGTGGGGAGTTCATGTTACATCCCCTCTGCTCTGCTGTTTGACATGTGGTCGCATTGTTGCTATAGGCTGCATTACTGAATTTCATTCTTTGGCTACATTTGGGATTTCTTTTAGCTTTCCTTTCTCCTCTATTTCTTTTTTAGTATCCTTCTCTAACATGGTTTCCTTGGTATTTCTTCCTCATCACTGCTTGTTGTTGACAAAATAGCAAGTCCCCAAGGGATACATAGTTTTATGTTTACAAAAAGTGAATTAGATAAAATATTTGCATTTGAATTTAAATGATATTGGCCAATGCACTTTAAAACTGAAGTTTAAAAAGTAATGGGTGAGTATTTAGTAGTCACACTGGAGAAGTAGGGATTTCATTGGAATTGGTGACTCAAAGTCAGTTTTTAGTAGCCATTGCGGCAATGGTTTACACTCTGGGAGGAGTATGATTTGGTTTGCAGAATTTTGGTTCTCCAACCTTCTGATCCACAGTAGTGTCTCTGTAATCCCCATTGGCAGTTGCTGCCTTTCCACAATCCTCACTTGGCTCTCTCATCAACCTAAGCAGAACTGTGGCGTTGGGCTTCGGGCGTTTCAGAAGTCAGGACTCTGTGCTAGGAGACGGGCTGAGTCAGTCAAGATACCAGGGAAGCCAGAGAAGCTGGTCAAGGACGCTTCGGCCCTATGTTTTTGCTGGAGATAAAGGTATGATGTTGAGCGATTGCTGACCTAGGATGTCCGTGTGATGTATGATATGTACTGTCAAGGGAAGCACAGGGCATGAGCTGAGAGACAAGTGTTGGTGGTGTAAGTGATGGACCAATATCATGGTTTGTGTTATTTTCATATATGCTTATTGGGGATATGATTAAATATTTATCTATTTTCTTTAATAGCATATTTAAAGAAGTATAATAATACTAACTTTCATGTGGAAATTATTAAATGAATGGCATCTTTTTTCTAAGATGGAAGTTTTTTTTCTTTATAATTTCTTCTGTCATTCTTGCCTTGACTAGCTTTTGGTGATAGACTCCCCTTGGCATGAATGTGGGATATTAATGAACCATCAGGTTCTTGAGAAATCACTCAAGCAGACATTGAGAATTTTGCATTTTTTCCTGCAAATAACTTGCTGACAAAACAGGTTTGGATAGATTTGCTGCACAAACATCAGCAGATGCAAAACTGGAAAGAAGAGGCAATGCAGAAACATAATGATATTTCAGAAAAGTCAAGTCCCTGTGGCAAATATTAACTAAAAAAGCTAGTGACTTTCCTTCAGAAAAAGAATTGAACATTGTATTAATTTTTCAGTAAAATGAGGAGCTTGCAGTCTAGGGGATGACAGACACTCCAGGAACCTGGAGAAAGGACAAAGGACTAAAGCCATTTGGCATCATTCAATGTCCTATCAGACAGTGCGGGGCTTTCTGAGGGAGCCGGCTACCTAGACTCCAGGTCTCACTATCCTCTCTATACTGTCAGTGAATGGGCAGTGCATTCATTTTATGGAAAATTTGAATCTTTCATATAAGTTTGTTTTATTATTGAACTCCAAGCTCCATAAAGACATATTTCCCACTGGATCACACTCCTTAGTAAGAACCAATGGGCATGCTTTGGATTTGGGCTAAGTAGACCCAAGTACCTGTACATGCTTCACCATGCAGTCATTCACTCATCAACTCAGGTATTGTTCCATTGCTGTTCTTCTCATAGCTGACTCTTCCTTTGTTAAGACTGAAACAGAAACAACACATGATAAGCATTAATTTAAAAATGAGGGGACAATTAATACATTATAGATTTGTGCAAGTACTTAAAAAACCCATGTTTATGTTGCCTCAAATATTATGTTTTTATTCCCAATTTATGCTTTCTTTTGAGTTGTAGGATGCTCTGAATTAAGGAGATTCAAGTTGATGAAATATTGTCCAGGGTTCATGTGTGGCTGATCTGCCCTTGTTGGGCTGTTCTGGTACTTCATGGCCAGCAGAAGATGTCTGATTTCTGTGTCTACCTGTTGGTAAATATGTTAAGTATCACTTGTGCTGGGTAACTGACCTGAGGGGAGTAAGAGATCAACCGAAGGACTTGTATGCGGACCTGACTAAGAGAAGAAACTTGCCTGATGGCACTTCCAGATTATGTGCTAGGTCACTGAGATGTGCCTCTCTAATTTTGCTACATATTTGCAAGCTGATCTCTAGCTCCAGGCAAAAAGTACAAGTGTATTGGTGGAGAAAATGTCTATTTTGTGTGAACAAATAAGGTCCTGTCAGACTGACACTCTTCGGTGAGGGTTAAACACATTGAGAGAGGTGTGAAGAGATGCTGAGCTAGCAGGGCTGCCACCGCAGAGCGTCCTTAAGACATGAGGTGATTCAAGGGCAGAGTGTCAGGAAGATTAAACAAGAGAATCGTTTTTCAGAATAACTGACCAAAGTTCCCCAGCTGATTCAAATTCAGGTACCAGGGGAGTGTGAATCTATGTTACCATGTTACTGGACTAGACACTACACTACCCTCATCTCCCCTTTTTTTCTTTATCAAAATGTCTCAATGTTATCTCTTACAATATAACCTTCCTATTCTTGTGTCCACCCTGCCCCAACCTCCAACAGCCTTCCAATAGTCTATACTCATGGGCACCCTGATGAAAACAGTATTGAAGGAAGATCATCCCTAACTAGGCTGGGGAGAGGCTAGGTTATTTGAATAGAACAAATTTATAAGAATTGACTCAATATTTACATTTTTTTCTGAAATTTGATATAAGTATTTTATCATAATGTTTTAGAAACATATACGTTTAAGTAAAAAAGGTAAATATATAGTGATAATTCTTTGCAAAATTTATTTTGAAATCTTTTGAAATATACAGTACAGCAAAAACCAAAAAAACAAAGACAAAAACCCAAAGTAGAAAACTGAGAGTTTGTGTTTTTATTTACTAGAGAGTAATTGGAAAGTTGACAATGTCTAGTTATCAATAGATGGTGATATCTTGTGGTGCTTTTTAAGACTGTCATTAAAATGTTTCACTAACTGGCAACATAAATTATTTTCAATATGGATATTTTTTAAAATTCAGCAATACATAATTTTCAGAATAAAGTAAGCAACTTTTGCAAAACTACTTGTTGCTTAAATGATTTTATTCATTTTATACAAATAGTTAAATATTTTTCAGCAAGATTAAAATGAGAAATGAAAGATATTAAGGTTTGCTGTTTTAATATTCTTCTGCTTATTCATATGCTAAAAATGAAGGTTAGATTTTTTGTCTCTCCCTGGAAAGATTTTTCAAATAAGGAAAAATTAACTTGAAGTAAGAAAATTTCTTTTATTCCTAGCTGAAGAATGCAATATTAAAATCTATATCATTATTTGTCATTTCTTATGAATTTAAGTGGTTAATTGCCTGATTTCTTGAAGACACTATTAGCAGATCTCTTTCTCGAATGCTTCACCATGCAATCATTTATTCATCAACTCAATCATTGTTCCATTGCTGTTCTTGGGAAGTAGTGTCTTAAAGCTGATTTTACCTCTTTTAAGATAGCTACTGGGACAGTATGTGTAAAACACTGGTCTGAAATACATTACATCTTTGTACAAGTATTTTAAAAAATGCCCATGTCCACATTGCTTCAAATATTATACATTTATATCCCCAGTTTATGCTTACTTCTAAGGTATAGCATGCTGTAAATTGATATCATCCTCTAGTTTTATATTTTACTAAAATAGCTTTAAGAAAAACAATTATTTGTTAAAATTCTTGCATGCATTTGAAGTTTTTCATTGTTAATGTTTTCTTTATTTCCATCACCATTTATCTCCCCTATACCCTGCCCCCCTCCCTGCAATCACCACACTGTTGTCCATGCCCATGAGTTCTCTTTCTTTTTTCTTTTTTGCTCAATCCCTCCACATCCCCAGCACTTGCTCCCACCCCAACCCCATACACAGCTGTCAGCCTGCTCTCTATGTATGAGTCTGTCTTCTGTCTTTATTTTGCTTGTTAGTTCAGTTTGTTCATTTGTATTGATTTATTGATTTCAATAAAATTTTTTTGTAATTCACTATGCTCTGTGAGTTATTCACATGAAGCCTTTTTCTTTCTTTCTTTTTTTAAAATATATTTTATTGATTTTTTACAGAGAGGAAGGGAGAGGGATAGAGAGTTAGAAACATCAATGGGAGAGAAACATCGATCAGCTGCCTCCTGCACATCTCCTACTGGGGATGTGCCCGCAACCCAGGTACATGCCCTTGACCGGAATCGAACCCGGGACCTTTCAGTCTGCAGGCTGACGCTCTATCCACTGAGCCAAAACGGTTTCGGCAGTGAAGCCTTTTTCAACAGAAGTTGTTTATAATGTAGATGCAGATAATCCACAAGTTAGAATAGAACAAATATTACAAGATGCAGATGTGCAATAGCTATGAAGAGCTTGGAAGAATAATAATCCATTACTCCCTGCCATTCCAAAAGGCTTCCCTTGGGTTTCCATGGTGTGGAAGAATATAATACCAAGAAGCTGAATGTCACTGAAAGTTCTTTGTTTTGTTTTCCAAACAATTATTAAGGAACTTCTTGCTCCACCTATAATTTAATGATAACAGAGGCTGCCTTATGTTTTTGGTCAGTGTAGGTCTTTTACTGAACTGATTATAAAATAAATATTATTATGATAGAAGATATATTTAGAAAATTCATACTGTGCTTCTTCTGCTATATTTGTCTGTAAGTGGCTTTATGCTCAAGTTAGACCATGACCGCATTTGCTTGGGTAGAGGGCACAAATAGTAGCATTGCTATAAAATGAGAGGAAGGAGACAAAAACAACAACAATAGGAAGAAGAAAAAAAATGAGCCAATATTTCTTATAATAGAATTTTTGTTTCCTCATCAAGGTAATAGACATGAAATCCAGGGTTTATCAAAAAAGTAAATCCTGATCTAAATATCCTTACCACTTCTTTTAACTTACCAGGAGCCAACTTTATCATAGAGCATTAAGGAATGCTCGGTGATAGAGGAGAATATGCCAAAGAAGGGGTGGTGGCAAGCCCTAGCCTGCTTCCGGCCCAGCCCACTGTTATAGGACAAATGGGGACAAGGATTTTGCTCCTCCCCAACTTTATGACATTGCATCAGCCACACACCCACAGGGACATTTAGGTTCTATAGCTGTGCTGTTCCATTTAGCAGTCAATAGCCACACGTGGCCTAATACATTTAAATTAAAATTAGAATCCACTCCTTAGTCTCACTAGCCACACTTTATGAGCTCAATAGCCACATTGAATCTAATGGGTATGGTGTTGTATGATGCAAGTCTGGAACATATCCATCACTGCAGAGTTCTGCTGGACATGGCCCCTCTGAAGCTTCCACAGTGAAGCTGAGCATCTGAGAGGACTTCCTCTTTTTGGCTGGGATACAGTTTAAACCATTAGGTTACTTTTTATTAGGGTTTGAAAAGCAGGGTTAAATCGGTTAATAGGAAACAAGGAAACTATATTTTAACTATATAAAAACAAGAAAGTTATTTGTATTTAAAATAAATATATTTTAAAATGTATTTTATATATAATTTATTTTAACTATACATGTTTAGAAATACATATATTTAATCTTTATGTTTTATTTTACTAGTAATTATATATACATTTTATTTGCACATCTGTGTGCAGCAGTGTGAATTTGGTAATAAAACTTTAAAGAATTGGATGATCTCTTTTTCCCTGCAAAGGAGCTTTTGTTGTTATTACTTTCGCTTTCTGGAATGTCTAATGGGATGATGCTTAATGACGAGTGCTCTCCTTTCATAACTTCCCATTTGGGGCTTATTATTTCCTTTGCACTTGGTTCAGTTAAGAAACACATGTAAAACTTGGTCGGATGATCTGGTCCAAGTTCTCTCCTCAGGAGCCTGAGTGAAACTCGCTGCCGGACCAAGGACAGGTGTCTCAGGACAGGTGTCCCCGGGTGACCAAGTGTGGGGTAGAAGGGGCGATTGGGAGACTGGAAACAGAGTAGGAAGTGAGAGCTGTTGGGCTGAAGACATTAGGAAAATACTGTGAAGCAAAAATAAGGACAAAGAAGCTCCACAAATGAGGTTGAGAAAGAGCCAAGCTGTGATGAGAGTAGGCTTGCTGGCTTAGATGCATTGCTTGTGTAATGTAGTTGCCTGAAGATTACACATCTTCCTGAAATCCAAAGATAGGATCTGGAATGAATGATAGAGCAGTACTCTCAGTCTCAGAGAGGTAAGGGAGTAAACTGTGAGTATGTATTTTTTTCTCCTCTCTGCATTGTTCAAGGTATAATTGAGCATCTAACTTACTCTGAATCTCTGTTTTTCTCCTAACTATATTCTAGTAGCTTAAGCTCAAGGATCAGAGCATACACTTCTCTGGATCTTCCTTAGCATAGAGTAAATCTTTCTTGTGTGTTGTTGACTCAAACAGTCCAGGAAGGGAGTAGACATTTGGCCAGGGGTTACTCTCTCCTGGGAACCGCCTCCATTTCTCTCCAAAGGCTCTCTGACATATGTTCACTGGATTTGGTTGACCTCCCTTTGTTCATCTTGAATCCTCCTTACCCTGGCTCAGCTGTGGACAGCAAGGGTCTGTCTAAGCAAATATGTGGTTTTGTTGATGCCCTCAGTCATTGTCAGAAGTGAAAGGAGAGTGTCCTGACAGCCTCGGGTCTGAGGGAAAAATTTATCTTTATTGTTGAAAATATTACAGATGTCCCCCTTTTATCCCCTGTTGACCCCCTCCACTCAATGTATTTTAAAGATAAGATATTTGTGTCTATGGTTTATTAGAAGGTCAAAATAAGGAATTCAGTTATTATCGTGGTATGTGCATTGCATTCATACAACTTTGTAAAAGTACTTTTCATTTTCTACAGACTGTTTTGCCACATTAATCAAAGGGTAGCTGTGCTTTAAAACCCACCATTTAGTCCCAAGAAAAGGATTGCTGTAATTGCATTGATGTTATATTACCCCCCACACTTTGGAAGGCTTATCAAATATATGCTCATTGCTTCTAAAAATAATAAAATGAAAGCAGTTTCTGGTTCTCTTTTACATACCGTCCCCCCCCCCCCCAATAATGAAGGCAGATGATTTTTCTAACGAAAGCAAATATATCTCATTTCCCGTGTTTTCTGTCACTGATCTGGGTTATCTTAGTGCAGCAGTCGGGTGGTAGCTCTTCATTATTCAGTTTGATTTTCAGTTATGAATGTTTCCACTGCCACATTAAACACTTTGATTTTGCACAAGTTCCTTTGGGTGCAGTATAATTCTCATAGGAGAGAATAGCATTGATTTTTAGAGCTGAAGCCTCTAATTCCACAAAAGGAAAAATAGTATGCTGTGGAAAATTGGGTCACATAAAAAAAGAACAAAACACACACCTTATCTTTACTCAGAGCATAGCCAAGCTGTGTCAAAATTAGCAATAATGTCAAAGGTAAGGACATATGGATGGCAGTTCCCTGAGAATTGTGATTGAAGGTGAAGTGGACCAGCTTAACCTTTATTGTATGTGCTAATAGCTGAGTAAGAGGTCAATATAGTTTATATCTTAAAATATAAGCTTCTGTAAACTTGAAAATGTGGTACATATAATTGAAATCTTCTTGTGGAATAAGGGATAGATAATTGCTTTCTAAGTATGGTATACACAAGACTCTTAGCTTTTGGGGAATCAAATTGCTGACTACCATGCATTTTGAATGTGATTTCAATGTCCCATGATATATGGCAATGTGTATTATTGTTGCAACCCAAATTTGAATCTTGAGTACTTCCAGCCTGGTACATAGGAACACACCTCTTAGTTGTAAGTGACTACCATGCATCATCATCTCAATTTGCTTTACTGTTTTGATACATTAGTTAATGTAAACCACTTTAGTAACTAAAATCCATATTTTGCTTCTTGGGGCAAAAAAGCAGTAGTAGTAGATTTAAAGAAAGTAGTTTGAGTAGGCATGCTGGGAAATTTAGTTATGGGTGGCTTTTTTTTTTAAAAGATACCTTATTTAATAAATATTGATTAATTAACATTGCAATCATGGGCAACAATACTATAACTAGCGATTTTCACCCAGTGTGCTGTGGCAAGAATTTTAAAAACATGCCATGCCTGACTATTTAGTTAGGGACACTGACCTCTTTTCCCTTCGATTGTCAAATTTAAAAAAATGACAACAACCAGCACAACAGTAGCTGTCCAGTGGGAATGAATCAAAAGTACACCTATTTTTTCAGATCAGCAAAAATATATATATATATATGTTTTGGTGTGCTGCAGAATTTTAGTAATTAGTTTCTGTGTGCCATGAGACGAAAAAGGTTGAAAATTGCTGCTATAACTTACACTTGAACCAAGCTTATCTAACACAGCTGTTTTCTCTGTAAGGTACATTACAGCTTTCTCTCACTTAGGAACACTAGACAGCACTCCAGAACTGCACTTGGGGGCAATTTGCAACAGTGAATCACCAACAAAAGAACAAAAATGCAGAAACATGAGGCCACATAGATCACAGAAAGGACACTTGTTCACAATATGAGCTGAAACAAGAAAGTGGAGTTGAATCTCAGCTGGGAATGCGCACAGCCATTGGCGGACTTATTTTTCTCCAGTCTGCACATGTCTCCCAATGACCATGAAAGTATAGAGAGTATTGATGTTGAGGGTTACAAATAATTTTAATGAGTGAGTACATCTGCATATACAGAATTGGCAAATAATAAGAATAGTATTCTTTTGTTTTTATTCTTACCCTCACATTATATTCTAGGTCCTGGTTATTCATTTCTAGGTTGCTGCAAAAACCCCTTCTCTCTTCTCTTCTCTTCTCTTCTCTTCTCTTCTCTTCTCTTCTCTTCTCTTCTCTTCTCTTCTCTTCTCTTCTCTTTCTCTCTCTCCTCTCTCTCTCTCTCTCTCTCTCTCTCTCTCCAGCCTTGTCTCCTATATAGTCTCCCATCTTGCTACTCTTTCAATTATTTTTATATTGTCACTGGCCTTTTCAAATTTTAAACTTTTGAAGTTAAATTAAACATTATCTTGGCATTCAAGGACTCTCGTTTTGTATTTGTATTTTATATCTCACTTCTCCTAGGCCGGGGCTGCCCAATATAACTTTCAGTGATGGTGGATGTACTGTGTCGGTATGGCACTAGTGACATGTGACTAAAAAGCGCTTGAATCATGGCTAGTGCAACTGAGGAAATGTTAAAGTATTATAGCTGGACTCTAGCACCAGCCAACGTATTGGACAGAATCAATATCAATTATTATCAATTGTTAGAAATGGTCTGCTTCTTCTATCCCAAAGATGGTTTACACATTTTCTCTTTCTTGCCTTTGACCATATAACTTTACCCTCTTCCTGGTCCCCATCCTGATGTTTATTGCCTGCTCTCTTCATTTTTCCCTATTCACATTCCACCCTGATGGAAACCAGCCACTCATGACCCACCCCATCCTGGTGGTAGGGATTTCTGAATTCCCAAAGATATTGTTCTGTTTAAAGTCAATTCTTCCTACCATGATTGTAGACTCTCTAAGGTTGAAAACTTATTGGCAGAAAGCACAGTATCTAACATTCAAGTAGATTTCCAGTAAATATTTATTAATCAATTGTGAGCAGTGCTTTGCAAGACATAAGTATAAGAGAAATAAAATGTCTGTTGTTTTGGGGTTGAGGAGCCAGGCTAGACTAGCAACAAATCTCAGCGGCATACAGAGACAGAGACTTACTTCTTGTTCATGCTCTGTACTCCATGGCTACATTCAGGGCCTCGGCTGCTGATCAGTCTCTTGAAATGTCTGCCTGTCAGTGACAAGGAACATTTTATTGTCCAAAGCAAATCATCTGCCCACTGCTGGGGTCAACAGGGAGGAAATGTATGATTCTTCTACATGGGGGACATCAGATGTTTGCTAGGCTTCCACCATTTCCCCCGGAATAGCTTCATTAACCCATCTCTCTGCATTTCTCCCTGCTACAGCCTATCTTTTAGGTAGCCTCCAGAATGTTTTCCAGGGCACAAATTGGATCATTTCCTCATTGTATGCAAAGGCCCTGGAAAGCTCCCTATTTTGTATATGAAAATCCTAAAGCCTAGTGTTTGTGAATCTTCACAATCAAGCCCCGTGTTGGTCATGTTCCCACTGTACATCCTATGGTTTTTCGCCCCAAATCTCCAGTCTTTGGAACCAGCCAGTCACCTACTAGAATACTTATCCCTGGTAGCCACCCTGCAGAGAGCTAGCCCAAAATGACCTCTGAGAATTATGGCCAGCAGCCCTGCAGAGAGATTTGCACCCTCACTGGTGCTTCCATAAGATACGGTCCACACTTCCTGTTAGGTAGCATTTCTTAAACTGGTAGTATTCATGGGTTTACATAGTTGTCCTCCCACTTGCTCTAAAGTCCCTCAGTCAGAGCCTTGACACTACTCATCTTTATTAGTGTGGTGCCCAGAATGGTGTCTTCACAGCTCATGCTTAGTATAGCCTTTCTCTAAGGAAGGTGAATAGCAAAATTCCTTCTCTGGCGCTCTGTGCTAGAGGATAATTGATAAAGTTAAAGCAGAATGGGTATAATACACATAAACTACCCAGTATGCTCTTGATTGTCATCACAGATAGAATTTATGTGTAAAAGGTTATTTGTGGCATTGGGCAGAAAAACACTTAAAAGTATTTACATTATTGGGAGTTTTGGCTGTGTGTTTGGTGAGCTTTTAAAAAAAAGAAAATAAAATGTTTCATTTATTCAGGGAAAGTTCTATGAATCCCTCCATAGAAACTGTAGCTATTGCTTCCCAGATAATTACTCCCTATTATTTCCATTTTAAATTAAGCTTCACTCTCAATTAACACATAATGAAGTCTCATGTTACATTTGGAGATGCCAGAAACTTTATTGGTTATAGTCCAAGCTCAGGGCACCTGTCCAGTAGTGCATGAAATATAACTAATACTTGATAGACTCTTTCGGTTTCAGCCTTTGTGATAATTTTAATGACGCAAAGTGCTCATTCATAAGATTAGATATTAGCCTCTCTCTTCTTGGCTTTCATATAAAAGAATTGATTTTTTGATATAATGTTCATTTATATTAATTGCTTTGGAAATTTGCTTTATGGGCTTCATAATGCCAAAGACCAGAATAGCTTATGGCTGCTTTCACCAAAAATCTGTTTTTCTAAAAGACTTTTCTTCAATTGCTTTCCAGTAAATGTATTTTTGTGACCCATTCTTACAATTTATTGCAAAATGCCCCAAATAGCAGGCATTGTTCGCCTCTGACCAAGAGATTCTGTGCTTGCTGAAACTTGAATTGCTATTTAAAACAACACTGTTTGAATAGCTAAAATGTGTTACTAACTAGCTTTTGCTTAGCTCCTAGTTAAGAAACCTGCAACTGATTCTAGTCCCTTCTCTTAGTATCTCTTATAAGCCAAGAGATCACATTCTTAAAGCTGCCTGTAACTAAATGTCTTAGAGGTATTGGATTGTCCTTGTTTCATTTTGCTTCTGCATTTAGATTCTAAGTTATAGATAGTATTAAAATAACAGAAATGCTCTTAGCCTGGCCTGAGTGACTTGGTTGGTTGAGCGTCACCCTGTGCACTGAAAGGTGGCCATTTTGATTTCTGGTCAGGACATATACCTGGGTTGCGGGTTCAGTCCCTGGTTGGGGCATGTACAGAAGGCAACCAATCAGTGTTTCTCGTATCGATGCTTTTCTATCTCTCTCCCTCTTCCTTCCTTTCTCTCTAATGTTTCTTGAACCACAACAATTTACCTTTAGGATGAAGAAATAAATGCAAGATTATGCTTTTTCTTAATAAAATAAGAATCAATGTCCAGAGTGAGCAATATCATTCACTCATTCATTCATTTCCATGCTAACTATCCTGGGGGTGAACTTGGTGGTATGGCACTTAACTGAGCTTGAGCATCTTGCTCTGACAGTATCTAGGGGATGTCCTGGGAAGAAGAGATGATACCAGCAAGGAAGAGTGGGTGAACCATATGTGGCAGGATCTGAAGAAGAGTGGAGGATCCTGGGAGGCACCAGGACTCCCACATCAGGGAACTGTACATGGGGTGCCCCTCAGAGGACTTGCACATGTGTTTCCCTCGATCGCCTGCAAGGACTGATAAGGAGAAAAATAAGTATGTACCTATTCTTCCTTCCCTTCTCGGAGCCCAAGTTTTGGAGCCTAGAGGAGTGATGAGGAAGTGGGTGTGCCATGAGCAGAGCACTCTGTGCAGGGAGAAGGAAAGCTTTGATTGGAGATGAGACTTAAGTTTTAAATTGGCCTGGACTAAGTTTTAATGACCAAATATTCTACCCCATATGAAAGGAGGATTTGACATAGCATATTTTTAGGAGTGTTGATGAAGAAAATATAAAATCTTTTAAGAGATGAGACAGTTCCATAAGCTGGTGACAACTAGTAATTTTCTTGGTGTCTGATAGAGAAAACTTTTAATTGTAAGATTTCTTACACTACAAATTTAAAAGAGGAAATGAAGCCTTAATAGAAATTCAGCCAATACAGAGCAGCTGGCACTTAATTAATCAAATGTGTATTAAATTCTACTATGGGTCAGGTACCATGCAGGGTGCTTGGTGTACAAAGATAAATAAGTTAAAATTTCATAAAGAAATAATAATATCAGTATGCTAAAATTTGATGGGTACTGTAAGAGAGAAATGAAAAATGAGCTATATCTTTGATTTTATTGTTGATATGTCTTCTGAAGATATAAAATTTCATTATTTCATTTTAAGCTTGGTTTTCTGAGAACCCATTCAAGAATAATGGAGGAGAATTGTAATTTTCTTTTGGGAACTTTCTAAACTATAATTACTAAGGAATCATATCAACCATCTCTCAGTTCTGTACTCTATACTGATGTTATGTTCTTCCTGCTACCCCTTCTCCTCATTTGGAGAAAATCAATTTCTCCTTTGAGGCCCAGCTAAAATGCCAACACCATGAAGTTTTCCTTGACAATGTTACATTCATTTAGTGCCTTATTTTATGCCTTGATAATAGTTGTTTTTATCACAAATTATTACATTTACCATATTCTATTCCATATTATGGCTAGTTTTTCATATGTTCATATGGAAACATATGTGTGAACTCCATGAATTTTGTTCATAATGGGAAATAATACAATTTTGATTGAAATTAAATAATTCACAGTAATTTGCCAGTCTACTAACTGATTCACAATATAAAAATTATAAATCAATCTGTAGAGTCTCAAAAGCAATTTTAGAATTCTTGAAATGGAGCCACTATTTGATCTCAAAGATTTAACTGTTAATAATAAGAATCACATTCTTGTTATTCTTCATGGAAACCATATAATGCAAGAGCTAAAAGCAGGATGTCAAGACAAATCCCACCTTTGATTGTTACCTCTTTAAACATAAGTTTTATTTCCTCAGAGCTAGAACAGGTAGAAGAACAATGCCTACCTCAAAGGATTTTTCTGGGGATTAAATAAGGCAATGTTTATAAATGTTTAACACAGTGCCTGGACATAGTAAGGAGTTATTAAGCACTAGTTGTTATAGTTCCTTGTAAGATTATTTATGATTTTTCTTCTTTATCATTCTCTGAGATTAGATGAATTTCTAACTAAAGGAAGGAAAAATAGGTTATTTTGTGTGTTTTGCTGTACAAAGTTGTGTTAATGCCCTCTCCCCCATCCCCCCACCTTCCCAGTATCCTCAGTGGGAAGAAAAATGGAAGCCATTACAAGATTGAGAATCCTAATCTACATAGTGGTAAATTTGTTCCTTAAAAGAGTATCAGATATACATACCATTCTATTTGAAAGCACAACCTTCACTTAAACTTTAGGCCACATTTGGAGTTGGACTAATGGTTGAAATATTGTGGTATATGTTTAACTCCTTAGAATAGAATTTGTCATCCAGAAAATAAGTAGAAAGTTGTAGAAAATGAAGTCTTAGCTGAAATATATTACTAGTCAAAATTCTTTTCAAAATGGTGATAGCTTCCATTGACGTCACACACTCTACCTTCGTTGCTCCATACAAAGCCTATAAAATAAGCAGTACTGAGATGATTAACCACTCTTCTGTATATGAAAAAGTAAATATGAAAGAAGTTAGTAATTTGCCCAAGGGCATGCAAGAAGCATAGGCAGATTTGGGCATATAATCAGATTTAATGACCCAAGCACCAAGTTCCTTCTATTTCTGTAATGTGTTGTTGTTGTGTAGATCAATTGACAACATCGCCCCCCACCCTGCCCCCCGAGAAAAACAGATATGTATGGCAGGGAGAATTTACAGATAAAATTCTAGTTCTTTTTCATTCTTTATTCACAGAGCAGCACTACTTGGCAGTTCCCTTTTCTACGCTGTTCTTTGTCTCTCTTCCAGCCTTTCTCAGAATTTGAGAAAATGTCAGGTCAGGTATATTTTGAAAGGCTTTGTCTTATTTGAGATAATTCCAAATTCAGTTAATCACTTCATTACATAGGAGACCTTCAGGTTAATGCACCTAGAAGAAAGGAGAGCATGGACTGCTCACAGCAAGCCCTCTGAAGCTGATATAAGCAAGGACCTGGGACTGCAACGGTGCAGGTGTAGGAGGGAGAGTGAAGTCACATAGAAAGGCAAAAGGTGGTTTCCCAAGCAGCCAAAAACAGACCTCTCGAACAGCCCCCTCACATCTTTTAAAATTAAATGTTCAGCAGAACTTGAAGCATTAGTAGATTAACTTGTCAATACATTTTCCACATCACTGCACAAAGCTAAGCTCTAAGAATGAAGTGCACTGTTTAGGTATTTTTTTTTAACCGATTAAAACAATTATAGGTGAAAGCAGAACATGGCATAACTCTGCAAAGCTCTATTTTGGAACTGAGGTTTTAGCTATTCATAGGCGAATGGTTGAAATATTGTGGTATGTATAAGTTTGTGGACTATTTTTAGCTCTAAAAAATTCCCTGGCACCAGTGTTATGGGCTGAATTGCATTTCTCCAAAATTTATGTGTTGAATTCCTAAACACTAGTGCTTCAGGGTGTGACTGTATTTGGAGGAAATTTCCTTAAAGAGAAATTAAGTCAAAATGAGGCAAGTAGGGCAGGTCCTAATGCAGTATGATTGCTGACCTTAATAAGAGCAGATTAGGACACCCACACGCAGAGCGGAGATAGTGTGAGGACACAGGGAGAAGATGACCTACTCCAAGCTTCAGAAGAAGGCACCTTGATCTTGGACTTTCAGCCTCTTGATTGTAAGAAAATCAGCTTCTGTTGTTTAAGCCTGTGGTGCTTTGTTATGGCAGCTCTAGCTAACTAAGACAAGTAGTGACCAGAGCCTTGGCCATGGTGTTCAGTAGCTTGGCTACATCTTAAAGTTCCAATGAAGTGATGAAAGGTTGGCAGCAGTAACACTAACCTAGCTTTGGTGAAGAAAACCCGCATTTTCATTTTCAGGGGTAGAAAACCAGCATTTGTGACCCTGAGCATGGAGTATGATAGAATATTGTAAATGCTATCAGAACTTTCATGATTTATGTTGGGCATTGTGAACAAGTAGCCACTTGGGAATCGGGATTTGTTTAAAGACTCTGAGCTGTGTGAACTTAAACTTTCTGGATGTTGTCTCACTGGTAAAATGGGCTAATAATGTATTATAAGATTGTTGTGAGAAACAGGCGAGCTAATGGCTATGAAAACAGCACTGTGTAAATGGCAGTTATATAATTGTCAATGTTATATAAGAGTTATATAACAATATGAGTCATTATTATATGTGGACCCTTCCGTTGAAGGTAAAAGTAGAACTGGAGGCATTTTAAGCTCAGCTCATCTTAGGCATATGATTTAACATTAGTATGGATGTTAAATTCCTCATTTTTTTCTTGACTTTTCAAATGAGGCTTAAGATGGTGGGAAAGTCCCCAGCAAAGGTGAGAAAATGGGGTTCACAGCCTTGCTCTGGAAGAATTGGGCCCCCAGAAGCACATAATCAACATGACCCCACAGCTTCCACTTCCATTTGGATTTAGAGATTGGTCCATGAATTATAGCTCAGCACAGTGGAAAGGAATCAAAGATCTTGGAAATTAGCCTCATGATCATCTGACTCTTGGTGTTCTATTATTTTAAAAAGCCCTCAAAAGCAATGGACTTTTTCAATAGCATTTCTTTCTCTTCTTTACCACATAGTAGGGAAAAAAGTAAAAGTAATATAAATTCATTGAAAAGTATTTTAAGATGCAAAAGAGCTCAAGTAATAGAAAAAGTTTAGTACCCACAATTCTGTTACCTACTGCTAATGCACCCTTTTTCCTGTAGTCAGCAAACAGCAAACTCAGGTAGGCAGAGTTTCTCAGCCTTGTCACTGCTGACACTTGGGGCTGAATAATTACTTGTTGTGGGGGCTATCCTGTGCTTTGCAGGGTGGTTAGCAACATCCCTGGTCCACCTACAAGATGCCAGTAGTATCTCTTTCCTCCATCTGTGACAACCAAAAATATCTCCAGACATTGCAGAATGTCCCCTGGTGGGGAAAATTACCCATAGTTGAAAACAATTGGTCTAGATGAAGGAAATTATGCTTTTAGGACTCTCCGAGAAGAATGTAAAAATGAGATGAGCAGGCTGATGCCAACATTTGGAAAAAAAATGCCCTTTAGTTCTCCTCCCCACTCAGAGCTTTCACTCTTCCTTACTGCCTTATTTCTTGACTTGTCATATTCAAGGGAGGCAAGAGGAATCGGGAGTAATGGGGCAAATATGACCACAAAGCATGGAGGGAGAGTGTGACTTGGAAGATTACAGGTGAGAATGGTGGACACATGAAGAAGCCAGTGTACAAGTAGCTCTATGTAAGCGAAATAATGGAACAATTTGAATTGTATTGTTAATTACTTACATTGTAGCATGTCTTCCATATAGGTATTATCTTCCACACTTCATACCACAGTATTTACTGCTGCTATTTGAAAAACAAGGAAACATTAAGCTCTAGAGAACATAGACTATAAGGATGCCATAAGACAATAGACCATCCAGCCACATCGACCTTTTACTGATGAGCCCTGCGAGGTTCAGTGATGTTAAAGGACTTGTCTACCGTCACCCAGAAGGTTGAATCAGTACTAGAACAAATTTCTCCATTCCCTGGTCACTCACTGATCTTCCCATCATCCTATGCTGCTCAATCCAGGGCAGCTTTTCCCTTTAATTCACATTCTAAGATGTACCAGTGCTTACATCTCAATGAGACCAGTTCTTTTACAAGTGTGTAACTGATGATTTTTGTCTCTGACTCAGTTTTCAAACTTCTTTTTAGTAAAGTAAAAGGCCTATGCTTTTTATCATGACTAAACAGAGGCAGTAGACAGGTGCCTGTGATTTTCCGTTATCCCCAGTGAAGGAAAGAGGAGCAAACACAGCAGAGTAGGGCTCCCTTTATTTCTCCATCCCTTAACTTGATTTTCAAGGCCTTTCCTGATGGGACCTGGCCTGCTTTTGCCTTCTTATCTCCATCTATTTACCTTGTGCTGCCAGGCAATTTGACATTCCTTCTACCCCCATCATTCCCCTCTCCCTCTATCTATCAATCAAATTGAAAGTCTCCTTTTAAACACATTTCAAATCTAATGTCCTTCTGGAGCATGGCTCTCCCACCTGACACTGACATGCGTTGCATTTTGAGTTTCTGTATTAATGTTTCCCACAGGGTTCTCTGCAGAACACAGTGTTGGAGAGATGCTTTACAATGTAGGGTGCACTTTGGCCCGAGCATGGAGTCAGGTTCTGCAATGTCTCCCTTGCAGAGTTCCACAGGTAGTTGAATAATAAAGGCTTTAAGAAGTGCTATGATGAAAGTCGTGTTTGACTTGCTTTGCCTTATCCTTTCTTAAACTTATTTGCCATCTGTATTAGTGTTCTTTGGAGGTGAACCATTAGGCTATATATAGATGTATAAGAGGAAATTTATTGTGGGAAATGGCTCATGCAATTGAAGACTGAGAAATCCCACCATATATTGTCTGCAAGCTGGAGAAGCAGGAAAGCGGTGGTATAAATTAGTCTGAAACTGAAGGTCTGAGAACCAAGAGAGGCAATGGTGTGGGGTTGGGGAAGGGGATAGGTTGGGTAGGTGGAGCCCTGGTATAAGTCCTAGAGTTCAAATGCCTAAGAACCAGGAACTCTGATGCCCCAAAGGTAGGAGAAGAAGGATGTCCCAACTCAGAGAGAGAGAGAGAGAGAGAGAGAGAGAGAGAGAGAGAGAGAGAGAGAATGAATTCTCCCTTCCTTCTTCTATTTGTTCTATTTAGGGCCTGCAATGGATTAGATGATGCAGCCCATATTGGTAAGAGCAGAATGCTTTGCTCTGTCTACTGACTCAAATGATAATCTCTTCTGGAAACATCCTCAAACAGACACCCAAAAATAGTGTTTTATCAGCTATCTGGGCATCTCTTTTTTTTAAAAAATATATTTTATTGAGTTTTTACAGAGAGGAAGGGAGAGGGATAGAGAGTTAGAAACATCGATGAGAGAGAAATATCGATCAGCTGCCTCCTGCACACTCCCTACTGGGGATGTGCCCACAACCAAGGTACATGCCCTTGACCTGAATCGAACCTGGGACCCTTGAGTTCACAGGCTGACGCTCTATCCACTGAGCCAAACCGGTTAGGGCTATCGGGGCATCTCTTAGCCCAGTCAAATTGATAGATAAAATTAATCATCATTGTGTCTATTTTTTAAAAATGATACCTATTAGTAGTCAAAGAAAACGAGTGTTTCTTAGAATCCACCATAGGAGACATTATTTTATACCAATAAATCTTTAAAACATATATTTGGAGATCATTTATTTAAAATAATGACATGATACTTTAGACATTTCTTTTTGGACCAAATTACATTTTTATAATCAGTGAGATAATCTAGGTAAAGCATTGAGCACATATCCTGATCCATAATAGCTACTTAATAAATTTGAGAAATTTTTGATAATAAGCTGCACTTTTCTGTATCTCCATGATCAATTTATTCACATCCTAATATATATAAAAGTGTGTTTGTGCATGTGTGACACTACTGTGCCTTTAAGGTATATGTCTGTCAGTGCACACAAAGAGCCTCACCATCTAGATTTCAATTTAGAATCTATTCCAAATAACCAATACTTGTTTATTTGTTCAAAGTATTGTCATGAAAATAGAATGTATAGCATGTAGAGCAAATTGTGCCTTATGAAACTTTTCTCTAAAACTCTATTCCTAACACAAGCTTGAGCCCCCACTCTATGTTATTATGATTCTTTCATTGAAAAATTATAATTACATTGAAAAACTATATAATATAAAATTCAGATAAAAATTCTTCCTGTTTATAATCAGTACGAGAATTAAATTTTATATTTTTCCTGTAAAAATAATTTATTACTCTATCAAATTCTCCCTTTGAAGTTTTAAAATGATTTGTTTTTCCCTCAAAATTAAGTTGACCTTATGTATAAGATTTTAGAAAGTAACTGAACAGAAGATAAATGAGCTTTTTACATAGAGTAAAACTTTCATTTTTGATTCAGGGACCATTAACACATTATCCATTTTAGCCTTGGAGGCTCTATGCTTGGAAAAACATTTCAGTTCAGATTTATTAAATAAAGATTTTACTAAAAGCCACATACCTTCCAGGTATGGCAGAATTGCTGCATGTTGGGCACTTGCCAAATTTTGAAGAATAATTATTACTTATATTGTGTATGTGCCACAGCAATTCTCTAAAGGCGTGGTCTAGCATACATAATAGACTAACACATGCACAGTTTCTTCACTATTCAACAAGAGAAGCAGTTTTGGCACACAAAATCTTCCTACTGCGTGAGCACAAAGTCACTGACAGAAAGCTAAATTCAGTGAAGTTTGCCTTCTTCTTGGTCTTTTCAGCCTCTTTCCAACCCCTGCACTTTCAGGGAACCATGCAGATGAGCCCCCCTCAGTGCCAAGACTCTAGGATACTGTGCTGGAATATTTACATTTTATTTTTATTTTTTAGCAATATATTTTATTGATTTTTTTACAGAGAGGAAGGGAGAGGGATAGAGAGTTAGAAACATCGATGAGAGAGAAACATTGATCAGCTGCCTCCTGCACGTCCCCTACTGGGGATGTGCCCGCAACCCAGGTACATGCCCTTGACCGGAATCGAACCCTGGACCCTTCCACTGAGCCAAACCGGTCAGGGCGGAATATTTACATTTTAAAAGTCTTAAGTAGGTAGACCAATGATCATTACAAAAGAGTGATATTTTTGATAATGAGAAGTGATTTTTAAAAGCTGTCCTGTTGGTAATCTTTCAAATTACTGCATTGTCATAGTACTTACCACATATTGTGGTGGTAATGAAATGTCTGTTTAGTAATGAAATGTCTGTGTATTTGTCTTTCTCCATTTGTCACAAAAGTTCCTTGAAAGCAGGCCCTGTCTTATTTATTTATATATATAACACACCCTAACCAGTGGACCTACTGAATAAGTAGCTTGCACAATAAGTATATGCACCCATATACTCACAAAGCCTGTCTGCCTTCACAACAAGCCTGTGAATCTTATCTGGACAAACATAGGGTAGAAGAAAATATGACCTAGAGTTCAGAAACCCAAATTCAAGTCCTGTCAGTTATTCCCTGGCTCACATTGGGTCAGTCTCATCACCCTGATTGTTATTTTCTCCATCTGCTATTAAAGAGTCTTGACTGGACATAAGTACATTTTTTTCCAATAAATACTTGCCTAAGCGTGATCTAAAATAATTCAACAAAACAGGGCCACTAAGTTGATACCATAATTCATTCTAGGGAGTTGCTATGGTGCTATTTATTTGTCAGTTCAGCTTGGGTTCGTATGCACCACTGGTAACACTTTTGATGTCAGAGTTCAAGCCACAACCACTGGCAAAAGCTAAAATGAAGCCAAGGACTGATAATTAAGTTTCAGCAGCACATTGGACTGTGTTCTTTCCCTTCATGGCTGCTGTTATTTTATGTGACGTTCTTCGCTGCATTTTGCACAGTCCATTTTCATTAATGCTCTTCATGAATGAGTCAGACCATTAGGACTGGCTTGGAAAAATATTTCATTCTTTTAATGTGAAGCACGTGCTCTTGCTTGGTGAAGTTGAACACAGGCAGTGATTTGCAGGATTTTTATTATTGTACTAGTATAAGCAACATGGTGTGGTTGAAAGAGCAGTGGCCTGGGAGGTGAGGAGGTTAGAATGGAGTTCTGATGTTGGCACTAAATGCTGTACTGATGTAAATTACTTCACCTCGTTGGGCCTCCATTTTCTCACTTATAAAGAGCTCAGTAAAGGTATTTTCTAGCTACAATATTTATTCTTTTATAATTCTGTCATAGAGACAGTCTCTAAAGTATTTGTTGGATGAATTAGGGAATTAATGAAATATTGCTGTATTTGTGTCCTCTAGGCCAGTGGTCAGCAAACTCATTAGTCAACAGAGCCAAATATCAACAGTACAACGATTGAAATTTCTTTTGAGAGCCAAATTTTTTAAACTTAAACTATATAGGTAGGTACATTGTTATTAACTTAATTAGGGTACTCCTAAGCTGGCCTTTGCTAAAAACGTCCTCAATCTGACTGAGGTACGTTCGCTGAGGTCGACCCCTTCCAACTCTCCCATCCACACTCATCTTGTATACTTGTTTTGTCTGTCTCCTTTCTGAAAACCGACTTCTGCGCATGGGCCACGAAGTTTCAATCGCACTGTACGTGCATGCGGTATTTTGTGGAAGAGCCACACTCACGGGGCCAAAGAGCCGCATGTGGCTTGCAAGCTGCGGTTTGCCGACCACTGCTCTAGGCCATAGCAAGCATAGAAAAAGGGTCCACCTTTCTGAATGAGTCAATGGACATGTAGTGCTCTCATGCCATATTTATGTTTATCTTAGAATTAATATGACTTTTGTGCTCAGCCCACAAAATGCCTGGGCAACCACCAAAATCAACACTCACCTTTGTTAGGTAGTTAATTCTTCAAAGCCCTATGAAGAGCTATTAAATCAATCTAAGCTACCATGTACTGCATGTAAATTACACATTTCACTGTAAAGGGTAAAATAAAACAGAAAAAAAACCACTCTCTTTCCCCATTGACATTGACAGTCAATGTGAAGTAACTTTGGATAAGCAACCAGGATGTTTTATGACTCACAAAAAACGCAACAAGACTTGGAGGGTATGAGAGTTCTTGAGTAATTGATTTCAGTAATTTGCTTTGCTTATCAGAGTGCTAGGTTGTACTTACTGTTTCATGATATACTCACTGTTTTTTCCTAATGCAGAATCTTTGGAGTCTAAGTAGAACATTATTAGAAAATAAATAGGAATGCTTTTTGCAAGGATGTTTTCTCGTTTGTTTCTTTTACTCTAAATGGATTTCATATCTCTTGTACTCAAGTAAAATAATGTTTATATACTTCTCTAAATACTCTCTTTCCCTTTTGGCAGGATTTCTTGTTCCAAAATGCATTAGCATAACCAATACAATGGTTAATTTTATTAATGTACCAATGACTCCAGAGCTGGTTTGTAGCCTTATTTAGCTCTTGGGAGAAGGTATATCACTTCTGCAATTCATGAGTATCATGAAAAAACTACAGTGACTCTGAAGTATAAAGAATGTTATTAAGAGTTATAACTGATCTACTGAAGAGTATTTTTTTTGAATATACATGGGTCATATTATTTAAAATATTTTTAAAATGAAAAATCAGAAAATCCAACTAAAATTGACTTAAATATAAATAAGTCTGGAGGTACAGAAGTTCTAAACTTGGTAAATTCACTAGTTCAATGACATTCAACTAAGATCTATTTTTTTATTTTTCCACTCTGCCACCATGGCTGTCACTACCGTTTTCCCACCATTTTTGCCTCATGATGGTAAGATGGCTGCAGCAGGTCCAGATGTCACCCAGCAATGTCCAAAGCACTACCCCCCCCCACTACAATCCCAGTTGAACTTATATAATGTGTTGGCCAGAATTGTATCTCTTGCATATTCGCAAATCAGTCATTGTCAAGGAAAAACAGTGATCAGGTTGTCTTACCTTAATTAGGGTTCACATAGTAGCACTAGCAAGGGTTCCTTCTCCTCTGGTGGTACAATTCATACTTCTACCCACAATACCTTGAACATAATTGAGGTTCTGTTAGAATTGAAGAAAGGAAATAATGGCTGTTGGCAACCAAGATCATTTGTCACACTAGTCAAATAACATAACATCTGAAAATGTTAATTCTGAAATTTTTGTATCATGTGTTTATTGGAGAGTTACTTGATAATCCATATTCATTTTACTTAAAATAGATGATAGATCGATGTTACCGATGCTCATCAAAATGATTTAATTTTTCTAATTTAGCTATTTTTAGAATCTGTGTTTTTTATATTTGTGTGATGCTCATTTAGATGAGAATTGTTTGAAATACTTTTACTTTTGATGTTGGTTACTTAAGCTTTGAGTTGCATAATATCAAGAATAGAGGGTAAACTGTGATGAATTGAGAATTGTACTCAAATTAGAAAGTATTATTGGGATTTGTTGAAGAATGCTGCACTTACACATACATGTGGCTTAGCTAGGATACTTAGATGGCCAGAGAATAGTAGAAATGGAAATTGGTATCATCCCATATTGATCATCCACTGATCATAAAAGCAATATTTATCATTTCATCTAAGGGTATTCAAATTGTGCTTCAAGAAATAGTATAATTCTGAAGAGATGCTTTAAAGATTCTGCTATTACTATATTTTAATTTATTTTGAAGCATATTTTAAAAATCTACTGAAAACTATAATAAATATCACACTAATATCAAATAGTCTCCTATTTTAACATATTGGAGCTTACCAACTTGTGCTAATACTGAAATCATTTTGGGGGGCAAAACTCTTAAAAATGACTTCAGATATTGCCAGGGCTGACCAGCAGACCCTGAGTGATGGATGAATAGATTACTCTGACACACATTTCTGTGAAAGAGAGGCTAAGGAGCTGTTTTGCTTTAGGGGCAAATAGCCTAGATTGCCTGCCTCCTTAGGCTTTTATTGTAACAACAGCTTGAACTAAAATTAACCTCTAGATACAATCATCAGGGTAAATATCCTTGATAAAACACATGCTTCTACAAGGTTGGGTCTTAAAGACTAAACATAGAGATTCTAGCAAAACACCAGACTTGTTTGGAAAAGTCAAGGTAGGGGCTGCCGCCTTTGGCAACGTCCCTCCAGAGGCCTCCGACCTTTTGGAGAATCCTCCTTACGGAATTCCAACCAAGTCCCATGCTTCCCCATAAGACATAACAGCATATAATTGATTTTCTGATAGGCTGTGGTTAATTATAGAAGTTGTGATTCTATGTTGCTCTCACTTACCTTGACTTAGGCTTACCCATGTTATGTGTGTAATATGGCACAATTGCTACTATAGTATATGTATAAGTTGCTGAATCAAATGCTGGACAAGCCTTAGCACTTAGTGTCATAGTCCATGTACACATTATGAGATCATTGTAATTTAGATGGCTGGGTGCATATTTATGGTTTTAGATACTTGTCTTTTTTCTTTATGATGATTTATTAGTCTACTAGGGATTCTGTAACACATGCCATAGACTTAGTGGTTTAAATAACCGAGATTAATTTTTTTCACAGTTTTGGTGGCTGAAAGTCTCAGAATCTAACATGGTTGGATTCTGGTGAGGGTCCTCTTCTTGGCTTGCAGAGCTGATTGCTGATTTCTCACTGTAAGCTCACATGGCAAGGATAAGAGAGAGAGAGAGAGAGAGAGAACGAACACATGAACACATATTAGCTCTCTGGCATTCCTCTTTGTAAAGACACTAATCTCATCATGATAGCATCACCCTCATGACGTCATCTAACTCTAATTGCCTCCCAAAGGCCTTGAACTACTGTAACATTGGAGGTTATGGCTTCAATATATAAAATTTGGGGTGACACAAACATTCAGTCCATAGCAGATGATAAAGAATTATATCAAATGATAGATACTATAATTATTCAATTTATAGATTAAAATTTTCCTATCAGTCTTCTCAGAGGCTTCTGGATCAGTATAATAGAAGACTATTCTGTTTACAAGGCAAACTCTTTGAAAAAAAAGCTATTACAATTTACAACTACCTGAATGATTCAGGATTTTTCAATTCTCTACAGCTAAGATACAAGACAGAAATAAACTGGAGAGATAGAAGGAAGACTAAGTATTTAAATTTATTTTGTAAATATGGACCCTTTTCTCATTTGTTTTATCAATAGCTATCATAAGATGTATAGATGTAATACATTTATAGTAAAAATGCCACCTTCATCATTTTACATATCATAACAAACAAACAAAACCAGTTCAAGGCAGAAAAATATGTATCCTCATGTAATCAACTGTTTTAAAAAGAAACCATGGAGAATGATGGATGCAATAGAACCCACCAGAGACTAAGTTGTAACATGATACATTCATATTATTTTATTCCTTAATTGTAAGTTGCATGATGCATGATGTTTGGGTTTTAAGACTTGAGGGCATTTCCATGATAATTTATAACACTTACACTTTGCAGGAAACTATTTAGTAATAAACATTGCTGTCTTAGAGAACCTAGATAATACTATGAAATTTATAAATTCGGATGCTGCAGGTGTGACAGCCAAGACGGAGCTGGTATTGACCTAAGGCTCTGGAAGGAATCAAGCTACCCTCTGCCAGCTGGATTTTCCATGGGCATCTCTGCTGTCTATCAGAAGTCCTCATGTCTCATTTTTCTCCTTGCTGTGGGACTATTTAGGGAAATTAGATACTAAGTCCTGCCTCCTCTTGTTTGTCCAGAATCTTCCTAAACTTCACCATTACATGAATACTTAGACTTTCCCTCCACATGAAATCCATTGCACCCAAAAGAGAAGCAATTTTTGTCATGCTTTTTGGGGATGGGAATCTCTTAAACACAGTTTCTTTGGGGTTTAAAAATAATTTTGAAGTCAATATGACTATATCAAGTTAGTAGAAACATGGGTTAAAGTTCAACTATTTACTTAAAATTGGTTTTCAGATCCAGAAACTACTGGGCCTGTATAAGCTGCTTTTTATCTCTTCAGTGGGTCAGTGTCTTATAATACTAATGTGTAAAATGAAAAACAAGAGTGTTGTTGTTTTTTTCTTGAGGTAGGTGGCTTGGTTATATTTTAGTAGATGGTCATGATAGGTTTCAAAATGTTTGCCATGCCCTCTCTGTTTCCTTGAAGGTTTGTTGATGTTAAATACATATAGAGATATAAATATAGATAGAGTAGATACATACATTTACATATAAATTACTAATATATTAACATATATTGTTTATATATAATGCATCATTATTAACATTATAGATGTGTGTGTATATATATATGGGCTTGTGTGTGTGTGTTTTGTGTGTGTGTGTGTGTGTGTGTGTGTGATATTTGTGTATTAAATGGCAAATATCAAAGTCTTTGTAGGAAAAGTAATAGTACTTCTGTCACATAGCAGCAGGTTGTGCCCCTCTCCTCATACCTCTGAAATTCATCAATACCAAGAAATCCTATAGGACAAAGCATTTGAAAGTATTTGGTGGAAGAAACTCTACCCTGGGGCTCTGATTTGTAGACAAGCTCTTTCAGAAAATGCATACTTAGTTCTATGTGGATGCGTGTCAATGGGAGGATAAATGTGTACCTGTATCATAATCAACATTTCCTGTGGACCTGTCCCTGTTATAGAAATGAGCCATGGTGGAATCTCAGGTTGGCATCAGGAGGAAAGTGACAAAATCTGGAGCGCAAAAGGAAACAGGGTTTGAGTAGAGGAAAGCGTTTTCACAAGGTATAAGGTTTGTTGCTTGTGGCATGGAAAATTAAAACAATGCTGTTTTAGAAGGAAACATCAGAGGGGACTAAACTGAGCAACTCTATGAAAATCTCTAACTCATTTATAACCTTGAAAATTGGTGTTGTATATAAATTTCAATAAGATGAAGGCAATCTATATTGGAGACATTCTCGAATTAGCAATTTGAAACATAACAGGGGGGAAATCTTGATATAAAAGGCATAGAAACTACCAACCTGCTATTTTTATACAATTCATTGAGGCATTTTTTTTCATCATTGAATTCACATCATTATGACCATTTACCTTGCTATCCTTTTTCTACCTTAAAAACATCTCAGCAAACTTTGTGCTCAGTTTGTTCTGTTTTTATTTCTAGTAGAATAATTAGTTCTAGAATATTCTTCTTCCCTGTAGAATACCCCAAAGTAATAGGAGGCATCAAACCTTACCATAGTTATTAGTATTTGTGAAGCACCCAGGGTGACAAGATTTGGGAGCATTTGCCTTTTCTGGGGAAGTTGTTTTTCTCACTTTTTTTTTAAATGAGTAAAACAATTGGTGAAGAATGAAAGTATCCTACAAGTCTGACTCAAGCATATTATTGTGTGAAGATAGCAACCAAATCATATCCTATTTTTACCATAGTGCTGCATTTGCTAAGAAGATATTCAATGTATACCTGATAGTTACAAGATTTAGAATCAGTTTTGTGAACTGTGCTGATTTTAGGCGAGAATTACTCCAAAGATTCTAAGTGTGGTTTAAACAACTATAAATAGTTTTGCCAAATTATGGCATTTTTGCCATGTTGCTGTTAACAGTATTTTTATGTTAGCTTATTCTTTGATAATAATTTAACTTCCATAACTTTGTACGTCTAAAATTTTATGAACCAGAAATATTTCTTATTCTCCTCATATATGAATTTTTTGGGGTGGGGGTGGGGGTGGGGGAGGGGGGGAGAACAGAAAAAAATGGTTCATGGTTAAATGTGGGTATATTTTGATTTTTCTTTTCACATTTAAAGAAAACATGCAATATCTACATATCTTCATTCAGACACTATTCTAAATAATGGAATTTTGTCATTTTCAAAACCCCTTTCCGCAGAAAACAGCCTTATTTGTGCCCTCTAGTGGTAGATGCATAAATTTTTTCAGTAAGTTAGAGAACTCTGACTTTTTCTTTCAGTATATAATGATTCAGCATCTAAATAATTGAATAATGTTACCCATACACACACTTAGAGAAAAAATCTTATGTAATTGAGTTTGATATATTTTCAAAATGCATCAAAATTATGTATTGAAAAAATAAACCACCATTTAGCTAGAGAAAGATCTTAATTCACAAAAGTATATTTTCTCATGATTTTTATGGTTCATTTGTTCAGCAAAATTCTGTGATTCTTTGAGGAAAAGTAAGCACATTTTCCAAATGCATTTTTTCTTCTAAGAATTCACTTTATGAAAAACTCTTCTAAGTTGTTGCATTAATCCATAACCTGTGTCTTATTTTTGTATTGATGATTATCTTGAAAGAACTGCATGGAAAAGAAAACTTTCTTGTTTCACGTAGCAAGAGTGGACTCTCTTAGAAATTTTCTATCTACATAGAAGTAGATACTGGCATCATGGCTCTGCTAGACTTCTACTGGATTGATACCCTGTTCTTTTTCCTCTTCCTGAAATTGCCACTGCCTTCATCTGAAACATCCATTTTCTTACATGCCCAAAGTGATTATAGGAATGGACTCTTTATTTAAACCAAGCCAGTAAGAATCCTCTCCTAGGGTTTTTGAAACTAGAACTGAGAAAGAGCGCTAGTGTATGTCTAGTATAGGAGACACTAAAACATACGGAAACAATGGTGGCCATATTAATTGCTAAATTTTAGTAACAGATGGTAAGTCAAAGATATATTCCTGATTTCTACTTCTACTGGGATCCAGCTATCTTCCCTTTTCATATCCCTATAACTTTTGTTCCTGTTTTTAATCTATCCTTGGATTTTGTAATCCAATAAAATCTTCGTTGTGCTTAGGTAAATTTAAATTCAAGTTTGGTTTCTATCACTTTTCACCAAACTAATATAATACCACAGGGTATCCTGTCAAATTTTTCTTCTCAAATTTTCTCATATACCATTTTATAGATTGAGCAATGAGAGAGAAATTGGAGGCATAGTTTCTGCTAAAGTAGCAGGCAGTGACCCTCACAAAATTATGATGTGTTGCATGATCATTACAGATGTTTACGAAGTCCAATTTCTGCCTCTTCACTCCTAATTAAAAGCACCCCAACCCTCTTATTTAAATACCGATAGTATTATTGCTTTCTCACTTTCCCTTACTAAGACTATGCAATACTAAATTACAAGCACACTGGAGTTCGTTTGTTATAATATGTTACCTCTTCCAGGTAATTTTTAAGCCTTTTATTTCTAAAATTGTGGAATGGTAAACTTTGTCTTTTTTTTTTTCCAAGTAATTTTGGAAAGGAGAGGAGGAAAAGTATAAAAATATTTGGGTTGGTTGAAGGCATACTTCTTTTACCTCTGAACTGATCCAACACTAAGTATGTGTCTAGTACATAGAACATTGATAAGTTTTAGTGAAACATATTAGCAATGTTTATTGTGTATATATGCCAGATGATATATAATCATTTTATTTATAATAAGTTTTAGTTTTTACAACTTTTCAAGGCCTCCATTATTATCCTTATTATAAAAGAGCAAAGTTAGAGAGTTTGCCCAAGAACATACAGCTAATAAGAAGCTGAACTGTTTATAAATATTTCTACTCTGTCACAGTTTTCTACCAAAGCATCAAACCTGGATAAGTGATCAGTTCAGAGGATCTTAAGGATTTTGGCCTGAAGCTACCACCTTAAAACTGATGTTGCTTAAGATATGCATATAATAAAATTTGTGTGAAAATTTCACTCCACTAAATTCAGTACAAGACAGTGACAGTAGATTGAAACAATTACGCTTATGAGACATTCTTGGAAGGTATGCCATGCTTACCTACGGCTCAGTTGTTAGCAGGCTACCAGGCTGAGAGACTGATGGGTGAATTAGTTCCAATAGCTGGCCAGTTCTGAGCACCAACCTGCTGTGGAAACATTTGTGACACAGAGACTTCCCGGTCTTTCCTCCTGTAACTGACTGCTTTGGATCGTCTTACTGCTCTGCCCAAGTACCCTCTGACTCTGTAAATTAAGAGTCTGTTCTTGGTTTGATCCTTTCATCGTTAACTAGGATTCTTTCGCCTCCCCTTATCAGTAATCAAGCAGGCATCCATGGGGCAGAGCTTCTGGGACATACCAGGTAATGATGGGGACAACTTCTCTGGATTAGCACTATAACCTTACCATTTTTCAATGACTTTACTAAGCATTGAACATATTTTATCTCTAATCTTCACACTAACTCTACCAGGTAGGTGGTTTTTCCCATTTTATAGATGAGGAAACTGAGACTCATAGGTGTTACAAGCTTTTGAACTTCTCTAAGTTCCAGTTGGAAAAACCAAGATTCACACTCAGGTGTGTTGACCTCAGGGACTCTCTATCTTGATAGTAGTATCTGCCTTTGCCTTCAAAAAAGGCCACAGGGGTTATTTGAGTGCATTACACAGATGGAGCTTACAGCCAGGCCGTCAAAGGGAATTAATTATACAGAGTAGAGGGCAATAGAACCATGATTTTTGTCTTACAATGTATGTAGTGATAAATAATTAAAAAGCATGTGGTATACAGGAAGATTGTGATTTTAAATTTGATCCTGGATCCTGGAACAATTACAAAGGAAGAATTGAAAAATTAAAAAGTGCTTTAGCTGTATAAAAACACCACCAATTACAGTCATTCATGTAAGCTGCCTACCATTTGTGAACAGTTCCTATGGTTCACAATAACTATGCTTCATATAATGGCACAAGCCATTCTTGGATTTATACTCCTGATTTCTAGAAATTCGTTTCCATTTCAGTAAGTCCCACTACTCCATTCAGGGACAAATGTCTTCTCCTTGGTCCTGCTCAGGCCACTAGAGGGCTGCCTCAGGTAATGAAACACTAGAGGGTTTGATGCCTCACAAAGTACCCAGCCCTCCACCTTTGACCACTCCTGCTGTTGCCACACTGGTGTTGTATGGCAGGCACCTAGCTCTCCACTGTTTTTGCCAAGTAGGTTCTGAATTCCCACATTACAACTAGCAATGAGAAACTATGGAGATGTCTTGTGATAATGAGGGCAGGTTTTGTTTTATCATGTCTCCTTTCTCACCTTTGGACTCTCCTCCATGTGGCAACGGACAGTTCACTTTCCCCCATAATGACATCTCAATAATACTTCATTGTCTGGGTCAATCTGAAATAGGAATCCCAGGTTAAGTACTTTTTGTCCTTGTCACCCTAGCTTAAAGCCAATCTCCTGTGTTAACATGTCTTATCCCAGAACTCACATCTTTCATTGACTGACAACGAGACCATCCATTCCTTTCAAAGTCTCAACCCACCTGATGGGTGGTACCCAGCCTATGGCCCTAACAAGACAATAACATCATAGTAAAATATGTGTTCAGTTTTCAAGGTTTATATCATCAGACTTGAAGGATACTGATGTATGATGACTATGCAATTCATTCACTAAATCAAGATATTTGAGAGTGAATAAGGAGCTATTAACAACTATGTCAGGAGAGTGAACAACAACTGGTATGTATGCATCCTCCTACAAATTTGGGATGTTGACAGTCCAGAACAAGTGGGGTTATACCCAACGTAAGTCCATTTCCTCCCAAGAACTTATCCAGGACACACCAAGCCTATGAACAAATACCTTGGTTGCATATTATTTATTATGATGCAGTAATCTAAATTCTAGACATCTGTGAGCATGCAGCCTCCAAATATTCTTGCTCAAATAATTTGTTTATCCAGAGTGTGTCTCTAGAGGATATGATGACAATTTGTGAAGATAGAAAACACTGTTTAGTCATAAATTTTGACTTTTAACCTTTGTCATTTATCTAGATTTGGTTGCCAAGAGAGATAGAAGTCTGAAATGAGGCTGCTTCAACATAATTACATTGCGATCATCAGAAAAACAGTGTAAAAATCTAGTTTATTCAAGAGTGTCAGATAGACAGTGGGTGCTGGAGGAATGATCACGCGGCTGTATACAGCTCAGAGAAGCAATGGCACCATGCTAGCATCCGTTATTTTGTTTTTATCAGGAATAAGCCAAATATATATGAGCTAGTTAAGGTAATAATCATGGGGAAGGATATGTTACTTTTTTTGGCTTTTTTTCCCTAACTGGACACAATAAATTTTCATATTAATATTAGTCATTTTTATTGGATTATTTCATGTGCTCAATCTCAGTTTATTTTATTTTTTTTCTTACTTAAAATGTATTTATTTAATCTGTGGGCTGCTTTAAAACTAGGCTTGCTGTCTGTGTTGATCCTAGGAGAACTACTTCCAGTAGGACCATTCTGGTTGCTATAGTGCTTTTTGAAATTAAAGTTTTTTGGATAAGAGGGCTCATTTTTAAAGCAATGTAGTGGGTATATTGGAGTTGACTATATTCTGTGTGTGTGTATGTGTGTGGGGTTGTTGGTTAATAAATGAGGCAGATTAGTTAGTGTAACAATCATGAGATCAAACTTGTAATGAGACTACCTGATTTTAGCCTTCAGCTCTGCCACTTAATGTGATCTTGGACATGATATTTGAACTTTCTGTAATTCAGTTTCCATGTCTATAAAATAGAGGTAATGATGATTATAATAATTTCTACTTAATAGGGTTGCTGTTAGGATTGCATGATCTAATAAGTGCATAATAAATAAATTGCATTCCAGATATTAGTACTATTTTTATTGCTAGGATGTAAACTGATATGTAATGGAGTATTAAAAGACTATTGTTGGCTAGAGATATGGGTCGTAATGTGATATATTTCCCTTTTGGAGATTTTACTTCTTTCAGGGAACACAGCTCTGCAAAGCAAATGCATTGAGATCCATTGAAATAAGAGGAAAAGAACTAGAGCAAAAGTCTTATTTAAAATTCCACTGGGATTGAACTTCAAATTCCACATATAGAGAAGTACTGTTTCCAGGCAGTTTTGTAAATATCATAGATTTCATTATGGAACTGCCATCCAAAATCCTACTATCTTACCCATTTTTATATTACCCTTTATGCTAGTTTTAATAAAAAAAAACCCCAACCAGTTAAAGAATTTTTTAATGAAAATTAAGAATATAGCTCAGATAAAGTTCTGTTGTAATTGCTTTCCTGCAAACCTGCTATTTGTCTATATGACATGTAGAAACTAAATGCCATTGAGCTTTTTCATAGTGCAAGTGGTCTTAGTTTTAGATAAGTGGCTTGATACCAGATCTCTGTTGAATCTGATAGAAGCAAAGATTCTAAGAGGAAACAATTGTCATACTTTTTTAGCCTGTGTAGAAACAGTTTCTAAGAAATTCCTTCTGTGATTCTTAGTTCAGAGAAACTTGGCCCATGGATTCATTGAAATGGTTTGCATTTTAGAATTTAGATATATCTAGAAAATAGTTGTACCAATGGAGGTTTTTTCCATTTGATTTAATGGAACAGAGTGTGGAATATCAGAGGGAAGGCGGAGGAGGGTGGGTGGGTGGAAGGTAATCAACCAAAGACCTTGTATGTATATATACATAACCCATGGACACGGCCAATGAGGTGGTGAAAGCCCGGGGCAGGGAGCTGGGATGGGCTGGAGGGGTTAATGGGAGAAAAAAAGGGACATATGTAATAATTCAACATTAAAGATTAAAAAAGATAAAAAATAAAAAGCCTTAATTTAAACAACTTTGTAGAAAGATAACCACAAATCATAAATTTTGACTTCCATTTCAGATGCCATTTCAGTCATTATTAAGGAACATTCTTGACTTTATCTTGTTGCGTTTCAGCATGGTTCCCCAAACAGCCACTATTAATTAGACCAACTTGTCATTGGAGAGGAAACCTCTTTGCCAGGTTACACTGTGAGTTTGTCCTCACAATTTCTACACCAAGGTGATTAAGACTGTTCACTCTGTCATGTGCAAAGGCATAAATCATAAGACAGGTTAAATAATATTTGATGCCCTTGATTACTTTAATTACTGAGTTCCTTGGGAGTATATACGTGTGCCTGTGTGCATATGCCAGTCATAGGGACTGCTTTTCTGTCTACTTCACTTGATTATCTGGACGTGGCAGATACATGTTTGTGTCATTCTCTTGAGCACATTCAGGAAAATTTCACAGGTCTGGTCAAGTGATGTTGGCTGGATCTTCTTTCCCACTGGAAGGAGTAAGGTGGCATGGAAACCAGGACGGAAATAATCCAGAGCTTGATTCATTCATTGCTTTTATTTTTTGATGCTTCAGATATTTGCTAATTGTGCATTTTTCCAAGAAGAAATTAAGGAAAGCATGTTGTGTCCACTATCCCATAATCGATAGTAAGGAAACATGTAAACAGTCCACTCCCTCTGCACTGTGCCAGGCTGTTCTGTGTTCATGACATACAGAAGTTAAACACATGCTTTTTTAATGAGGCCCAATAAAGCTGTTAACTAAGCCTGTCTCCTTTAAGTCAAGTGTCGGTTAACAATTAATTGATCAAGAAATGATGGGACTATTTAGAAAGAAATTAAGGAAAGCATGTTGTGTTCACTATCCCATAATCGATAGTAATGAAACATGTAAACAGTCCACTCCCTCTGCACTGTGCTAGGCTGTTCTGTGTTCATGACACACATGCTTTTTTAATGAGGCCCAATAAAACTGTTAACTAATTAAGCCTGTCTCTTTTAAGTCAAGTGTCTGTTAACAATTAATTGATCAAGAAATGATGGGACTATTTTAACTAAATTTTCAACTTAGTGAATCATGATTGATAGATTAGAATTATTTTTTCCCTCTCTTTTAAGGAAATGCTACTTTCTCAATTTCTAAAGTCTCTTACTTTATATATTTTTCTCTATAGAAGAGTAATATATACCATATATTGTCATATATAGTCTTCCATAGTATAATGGATATACACTGAGTGGCCAGATTATTATGACTGGCCAGATTATTATGACCACCCCATCAGTACTTCATTGACACTTCCAAAAATACTGAATATTGAAAACTTCCTAAGCAAATACTCTCAAGGTTTTATTATTATTATTATTATTTGCATAATTAATTCACTTCATTGTTCTGATGGGGTGGTCATAATGATCTGGCTGGTCATAATAATCTGGCCACTCAGTGTGTGTGTGTGTATATATATATTATATACTTTAATATGTATATAAGAAAACTGATTTGGCATGGTCTAAATTATAGTCCACTTTAGTAAGACCTTGTAAATCTGATTCTTTTTTTTTCTTTGAAGTGTAAACAAACTTTTCTATATATACTTGACTAACTAGGAGAAACAATTCCAAACTGGTCATGTTATTCTAAATTTTATATAATAACTTCGAACAAAGAGCTATTTGGGATAGTTTGTCAGATTAAAAGCAGTACAGCTATAGAATCACAAATAAAAACAATTACTTAAAAATAACACTCCCATTAAAATAGTATTGTGCTTTGTTTGTGGGAAATTGTTGATGAAAATAAATGTGTTGAGGGTAAAAGCGAATGGTCAGCAATGCATTTCAATGTAATTGTAGGACATGGAATAGGAAAGGCCTTCTCTTTTGATGGTTTTGATAGCAGATGCTTCAAAGCTCCCTGCTGACTATGTTTTCAGGGACAAATGCAACTGCTCAAATGGAAATGTATTTGGGTCAACAAAACACCTGAAAGTCTTTTCCAACAGTTTTACAAAACATTTCATTGGTCATTTTTAAATTCAAATAAAGGCAAGTAATGCTATTTTTAGTAAAAAAATAAACCATCTTGGGGGACAGAAAATTACTTATATCTCTTAAATAAAGTCCTAGAGTTTTTGTATCTACATCTGTTCATCATCACCTTTGATTTGGATCTCAGATTGAGTTCATCAGGCTTCAAATTTAATAGCTCTATATTAAAAATAGTCTTTGTAAGGTTATCTATCTATCTATCTATCTATCTATCTATCTATTATCTATCTATCTATCTATCTATCTATCTATCTATCTATCTATCTATCCATCCATCCATCCAATACCTATCTAGTACAGTATATATATAATTTATATATCTAGCATCTGTCTAATTTATTTAATCTACCTATCATCTATTTAGTTACTATTTTCCGCTAATATACACATCAACTGTTCTTAAATACACCAATAAGTAATGTTTTGTGTGTATATGTTTTAAATTTATTAAAGTAGTATTGTGCTATAAATTTTTGTCTTTTTTTTTCATGTTCTGTTTTGAAAGTCTTATCATGTTGCTGCTCTCTGCCGCCTACTGTTCTAAAGTGGGCTTCCAGTATATTCTACTGTTCTTCCAGAATATTCTACTGTTCTACCTACAAGTTCCTATTACCACATAAAAGGCCATGGTAAACATTTTCATTCATGTCTCTGATGAAATTTGTGAGAATATATTGGGATATATATCCAGGGGTAAGATTGCTATATCTTAAGGCAAAAAAATTTCTTAATTTCATAAATCCTGCTAATTTTACATCCGGAATTTATATACACACATACATAAAAATTCTTGATGCCTGATATTTTTATTAACAGTTGATAATATTGAACTTTCTAAATTCTATCATTTTGATGGTTCCAATGTATTATTTTATTATTTTCTTGTTGTAATATATGTTTCTGTGACTACTTGTGAGGCTAAGAATTTAATTCTGTCTTAAATACTGGAAGAAAGACAAAATAAGATGTAGGATTACAATATGTTTGAAGATCAGAAATAACAGCAACACATAAATTAGCAATCTGTGGCCTAAATACTATAGGAATTTGGAGTCTGAGATTAATGTGTATTGTAGTATTTGACCAAGGTTTCATTTAGAAATTGGGATCTGGATATTGTGATGGTTTTGAGAAAATAATCTAATTATAGGCCAGATAACATAAGCAAGATCATGAGAGTGGGAATGAATTGACCATATGTCTGAGAAGGTGAGCAGACCAGACAGGGAAGAGCAATTCTTGCATTCTACTGAAATGAGTCTTTCTGATTGATTATGGATTGTGATTGTGGTTAATAATGAAAGTTGTATTGGATACAAATGACATAATTTTAATTTATTGTTTATGTTTATTAAGCTTCTACAATAAGCACAACACTATGCTGCACAAAATCTCAGTTCATGTTTTCAAGCAGCCTCAGTCCTGGGCAGAGATGGTCAGGTCACCAGTAGTAGGGATCGAGTCAGGGGCAACAAGAGCACAGATCTCTAGGCCATGGGGGTCAGAGGAGCTTTCCTAGAGGTAGTTATGTCAAACTACATATCTTGAAGGTGGTATGTTATGATAAGTTGTATCAAACTACAGATCTTTAGAGCAGAACCCAGAACCAGTATGGTTAGTATCCAGTGGCTGATGGAGACACTCATACATCAACAGGTATTATGAGCCAACATTTTCTTTCTACCTATAACAATTCAATGACAAGTTTTCACAAGTGAAGTGTTTTACCTATCACTCTTTGAGAGGTAGAGCTCCAATTCTAAATAATGATCCATAACAGAATGATCCATAACAATGGCTATCTGTAGGATGAGGAATTGTGACTTTCTTATACTTTTCTAACATTTTTACGATGAGAATGTAATATTTTCATAATATGAATGCACACATAACAAGAAAAGTTGAAAAAGCTTTGCTGTTTTTAGAAAAAAGAAATCAATTGACTAATAAACTGGAGAACTACCATGACAACCTTGGCAAATAAATTATTAGGAATGCAATATGGGGTAAGTTTGATCAAGATTACATATTAAACAATAATATCTGAGGGTTTAGTTTACCAAAAGAAGAAGCAGTCAACAGTTTAAAATTTTAAAAAGAGGTAAACTGAAAACAGTCGCAACATCTGATGGAAAATATTGCTATTTTTTTCTACTTTGAATTATTGGGATTTTATGTAGTTTGCTAAACTTCAAAAAGATAACCTGGACAAGCTGAGGCATGTTCTGAATACTAAAGTAAATAGAATAGTATTTCTAAGAGTAAAGAGTAAAGGAATTATTATATTTTTAAATATGTAGAGAAAAAGAGGCTAAAGGTAATATTATTATTTACCATCATAATCTTCTTTGGCTAAAATGGATGCCAAAAGATTTTTTTTTATGAACACATATAAATACAGAAAATAGAAAAGGTATGCGCTAGCCCTGCAACTCTTGGATGAGAAGAGGCAAGAGTCTTTCCAGCAGATCAGAGGACTGGACAGGTGACCAACTCGGAGTGCTTCTAGATGCGATTGTATACTGGTCCGTTCTAAGCAAAAGAGGAGTCTGATTTCCTTTTTGCTTTAAATCTTTTCAATTTCAACTAACAATTATTAGTATAGAAAATTGCCTTCTCCCATAATTTAATAGATAAATGTTCCATTGTTTTCTGCTTTTGCTATAACAGAACCCCAATATGGCTCTACCTCAACATTATTTCCATCTTGGTGGTCAAAATTAATATTATTTAAAAAAACTCCATCTAATTTTCCACTCTATTAGTTACTTTTACCTATGCCATCTTTTGTCCCAGATCTTCATTTCACAGCCTACAGTAATTTTTCAGGTTTCTTTTTTTAGTAACCCTGTTAATACTTTCAATTTTAATTTTTAGTGATTGTTAATACTACTGTCTGTTCTTCCCTCTTTTTTATGATGCATACCTTGTTCCCTAGAATTTACCTGAGATGAACAGCTCTCATTCTTGCTTTTTACCCTCAAATCCTTTTCATGTCACCATTTTTTCTTATCCCCACCCCACTGCTATTCCTTGGATTTTGGAGAATTCGGCCAGAGAGTATCTTTTATCCACATGCAAGTCTGCCTAACTTTGAAGGTACTTTGTGTCCTGGAGAAATGTTGAATGATCATAAACAGAGCAGTATTTCTATTGACTAAGGTCACTTATGAGTATGTTTTTAGGTCCATAAATACTTCTACTTTAAAATATTTAATTCACACAAATGACTATTGTTATTGTTATTGTTTCATGCCTTTTATGTGCACAGACTTGCAGGAGCTCTTTAAAAATAAATCTAACACCAAGTCTCAGTATGCGAAGAGTTTAAAATCTGGTTGGGGGTGGGGAGGGGGAATGAGATTTATCAAAAACTACTTACCTTTAAAACTGTTGCTGACATCAGCTGCATATAGTTCAAAAACTCCTTAAAAATGTGGAGTGATAGAGATCAACCAAAGGACTTGTATGCATGCATATAAGCATAACCAATGGACACAAGACACAGGGGTGCAGGGAGGCTGGGGGAAGGTCAAGGAGGAAAAAAAAGGAGACAAATGTACTACTCTTTGTAATATTTTAAGCAATAAAAAATGTGGAGTGATATGAACACAGAAAAGTAATGGGGGTGGAGGAAAAATAGGAGAGCTTTGAAAGCTCAGATTGTTTAAATTTGAAAAAGAGCAAAGCTTTGATCATCTGGGTTTAAAAAAATTATTATCATTTCTTTCTTCACTTCTTGATGTTCTGAATATCGGTGTCTCTCAAGAAAAATCAATTTTTACTTAATCTTCCTCTCTGGGCTAAATTCCTGTATCAGCTGCATTATATACATTTTAATGAATTGCTCTAATGCTTTTCTCTAATCCTTTTCTTAAACAAAATTTCATTTTCTACCTTTATTTTATTATTGATTAACCTTTCATTCTTCCTCCTGCCATCTTTGTAATTTTACTTAGCGAAGTCCTTAAAAGGAAAATGCAGCTTCTTCTCAATCTAGTAGCAGGCATGGTCGGCTGCATATGACCTAGAAAACTGTTACAGACCTGATTTTTTGATCTTCAACAAGTCCTTTAATCTTCCTGTTCTTTGGTTTCAGTATACTTACTGGTAAGCTACTTGACATGGAAGTATCTTCTTAATTAGTTTATTTTTACCA
>NW_005354010.1:2506872-2517646 GCF_000412655.1 Myotis brandtii
CTTCCTTCCTTCCATTCTTTATTTTTTTCATCTTTCTTCTTTCTTCTCCTCCTCCTTCTTCACCTTCATCATCATCATCTTCTTCTGTATATACATTTTAAAAAAATGCTTCAGACTTTAGAACCAAATCCCAATTACTTGGTGGCATGAAGCATTCTGGTCAAGTGAATTTTATGGGTGACTCAGCATCATTTGATGGGTAGTAGGATAGATTCTGAAGTCAAGGAATCTGAGTTTGAACTCTTGCTGCCTCTATAAACTTGAGCAATTTAATTAAACTTTCTCTTTATCTTATGTAAATTGAAAAAAATATATTAATACCTATCTCACAGAATTATTTGGTGGTCAGATCCACTAATAAATATGAAATATTTAAAAGCGATCTTGGGGCATTTAAGTGATTAATCCATACTTGCTGTTATTATTATTAAAAATGTTTAATTCAAAATAATTTAATAGTCTTTCCAAAACCAAGTTGCTCATCTCTTGCCAGAGGGGCTATAACTAAAACTATTATCACCAAAATGCTTATAAAAAGTTACTTAGATTTTCAGCATGCTATCTAAAAATAGTCAAGGTTCACAAGGACTGAAAAATATTCATTGGATTTAACAATAAAGTGAAGGCTGGAAATCTTGAAGGGAAGTCGGTTAAAAGGTAAAAAGGGCTTTTTCTAGTGACTATATGGAAAGATTTACCACATAAGGTGAAATACTCCTGCTATCATCATATCTGTAAAAGTAGAGAAAGTGGGTGTGGACAGACGAGATCTAGGGGCTTACTGTCAGAATTATCCAAGAGAAAAGGTCAAGGGAAGGGATGTGGTGAGACTTTCAAGAGAATGAAGGAAGTTTGAAGAGCCATAATGGATAATAGGAGTGAACACCAACCAGGATCAGCAGTCCTGTTATTCATTTGTGGGCTGAGTGTAAAGATAACACCCTGATTGATATACTTTGGAGAAAGTAGAAAACTTAAGAATACATAAGAAGTCCTCAGTGTGTTGGATGAGATTTTGCTTGGGTGAGCTTGTGATTGAAACAAATTGCTTTTTAATCTGTTGCTTTTAAATGCAAACATATCCCAGGAGAACAAAACTCATGACTTTAATCTAGCTGTGGAATGGTTGCAATTACAAACAATATTTTAGTCAATAATGGTTTCTTATTTTGTTTCAGTCAATTTACATTTGATATCATTCAATTGAATCATAACTTTTAAGTGACAAAATAAAGTTCCCTTGGCAGAAAACAGATTTCTTAGATGCCCCCCACCTCCAATAAGCTATACTGATAGTTTTACTTGTTAGACATCTTGAATTTCATGTTTAGTTGCCTTTATGCAGAAGAGACAGACCTTTGATTAGAGCTTGATGGCATTTATACTTTATTCGCTGTGTTAGTGGTTCCCTTATATTCCCACTCTCAATTCAAAGACATACTCCTAAATTTTATAGGAATATTTGGGTATATACATTTATACACTTAAGAACATTATCATAGAAAAATACAAGAGTGTATAGATTAATATAAGCAAATATTTCTACTCAAATATTCAACAGCCTGTAGCATATAGTACACAGCAACAGAATATGATTACAAATTAAAACTAAATTAGAAATCTGGGAGGGAGGGTTTGGCAAGGTTCAAAGGATTATAATTTTCCTCTGCACTGGGTTCTTCTTATAAGTAGTAGTAGTAAACAATGAATCAAAATAGAATCCCATTTTCAAAATTTTTGGTATTTATTGGTAAATAGAATTTTTTGGTACATAGAAAAACTAAATGTTTTAGATACCCATATATTCTTGAGATGGACGGGGACACCACTATTTTTAACTGCCTTAAAAAATATTTTTTATTGATTTCAGAGAGGAAGGGAGAAAGAGAGATATAGAAATATAAATGATGAGAGAGAATCACTGATCAGCTGCCTCCTGCACACCTGCCTCCTACATGCCCCACACTGGGGATCAAGCCTGCAACCCGGCATGTCCCCTCACTGGGAATTGAACCGTGTGTGACCGAACTCCTGGTTCATAGTTCGACGCTCAACCACTGAGCCACATCAGCTGGGCTTTATTGCCTCTTGACCAGATTTCCCACTGCTGGGCAATGCGCCACAGTAAGATTCCTGGTCAGTGAGAGGTCTGCTTGTCCTCTGAGTTGGAGGAAGCAATGGCAGGCAAACAGATTAGGAGTGTGGATGAGACCACCAAGACAGGTAGTGTTTCAGGCAGAAGAATTTTAGAAAAGAGTTCCCCTTGGTGCTAAGGATGTTGAACCTGATTCCCTTAAAGGCTTAAACCATTGATGCATGAGCACCTTGGGAAGTGTTTGTGAATGCCTAGGGGCACACATCACCTGATTCATAGATCACTTTTATGCTGCATACGCTACAAGGCAATGCCACGTTGTACTGTCAAATCTCTTATAGGCTTTGGACTAGTAACCAATTTTTTGAAAAGCTTCATTTCACCAAACTGAATTTCAGAAGTGGATAAAAATTGCCAGAGTTCCAAAATTATGTATTACAAGGCATACCGGAGCTTAATCAAGAGAGAAAATTAACAGGACATTAATGTGTGTTGCTTTCTGGAATAGTCCACACCATAAGCTTCTTGAAATGGCTCTGTGCAGGCCTGGGCCACCTGATTCACTTGCCTCACTCATGACTGATATTTACTTTAACAGAATATGTTTTTAGTATAGATAAAGATGAAACCAGTACACAGTTAACTGTTTTACTTATTAACTAAACCCATAAAGTACTTTCTGTATGTTAAGAAAGCACAGGGGCGTATTTTCTCTTAAACCAGTCCTGTTGGAAATATGTGAAGCTACTATTTATGAACACAAATAGAAATGTTTCCATACAACTATTTACCTTGTGATCGTGTTCTTTAGGGATAAAGCTTTTTCAGTTACTAAGAGTGATTTAATGTTAGATCTTTTATAATCTTAGTGGTACATGCAAATTGATTTATCTGGTGTCACTCCATACTAAGTTGGTTCACTGAACAGAAAAATATTCCAGTTAAATGTTTCTTATAAAGGAATTTGTATTTCTCTAAAAAGGTATTTTTTTGAAGCTGGACAACTTTTTAAAAAATATATTTGTATTGATGTCAGAGAAGAAGGGAGAGGGAGAGAATGAAATTTGAAGAACCATAATGGATAATAGGAGTGAACACCAATGATGAGAGAGAATCATTGATCATCTGCCTCCTGCATGTCCCGCACTGGGAATCGAGCCCACAACCCAGGCAGGTACCCTGACTGGGAATCAAACCATGACTTCCTGGTTGATACATCTACATTCAACCACTGAGCCATGCTGGCCAGGCCGGAACCATTTTTTGAGCTGCTTTTCAGCAGTAATCTTGTGATCCAATGTCAAAATCTGTTCATCTGTTTGAATGTAAAATATAGGTAGAGACCCTGTAATCAATGTATCTACTATAGTCTGGAACTTATCCCAATCTTCAATGAATGTTTATTGAATAAGCAAAATATTGATTATAATATGTGGCAATATATGTTGGCACTCACAATTATTAATAAATAATTACACTGATCATTTAAAATTAAACACAATCTGTGTTTAATTCAGTTTCTCATGATATTCTGACTACCTAACTCATCTGGCTGAGTGCACTGAAATGCTCTGAAAATTGAGTTTGAGTTTACAAAATGACAAGCAGTTCCCATTTAATATTTTCCATTTAAGAAACTACTGGTTCTGGATCATTGAATATATTGCAAGAACATTGTCAGCCAAGCCCTGTTGGAAAAACAAAATAAATGAAACAGTCTTCATGTCCCAGTTAGCTGTATTTAACATGGTAATATTTCATACTTTAAGAAATCTACTCTCCAATAATGCAGAAAACCTCTCCATCGAAGCTAGTGATTATCAGTGATAAAAATGCCTGTAAATGTTTTAGAATTTTTAGCAATTAGGGCTTTATAAACGCCTATAATGAAACTAGATTCTTTTTCACCATCTTGTCAAATATTGGGAGGCATGTAAATGACATAAAATAGGTCAGTGGTTCCTCCTTAAAAAAATTTAATTGCCTCCCATAGAGGTCAACTATGGTCAATTAAATGATCAGGGGAAAATACCTAATTATTTCTCTAGACCTACTTAATAGTGGCAGAAATTTTATTCTTTTCTCTTGGAAAAACAAAGACTTTGCCTGAAGCAATGGAAAAATACTTTATTTTCAGTTAAAATGTGGAATTCTAACCTTCAGCAGCATATCATAACACAGCACCTTCGGGATACAATCATTACTTAATTGGCATTAAGAAAGGAGCCAACTAGCCTCATTTTCCTAAGTTGCTTAGCAAATGTCCACTCAATCAAAACAGCATGGTAACAGTTTGGCAAAGTAGAACCTTTTTACAGTAGAAAATAGATATTTTCCTTGCATAAATTATATCTTGCACATACCCTTGCTTGTAACCTAATTTGGATTCTGGAAATGTGTTTAATTCTTGACTTAATACCTAAATATCCCTTTGAGTTTGTAAATAGGGCACTGTTGCAGGGCTTATGCTTTCTGGGGCCAAAGTTGGTGGCCGCTGAAACCTCATTCTTTATCTTAGGGTTTTTAATGTTGCTAGAATGCAAATGCTTTTGGGAAATAGAACTCTTAAATTATAAGTCCCTTCAAGCCAGGGGTAGTTGAATAAGTGCTGCTAATTGTGTGACCCAGGGCAAGTTACTGCAGCATTTTACCTTTAGTTTTCCTGCCTGTGAACTGTAATAAACATAAAATTCACTACTATTATGAGTTATGATTATGGAGATATTGTGAGAATTAAATAGTTAAGGTGCTTAGTTCAGTGCCTGCCAAGTACTGCTTAATTGATGTTGGTTGCAAATACTTTCATTGTTATATTGAAACTCCTTTGCAACCTCAGTACAAGTCCAGATCTTAGCTCATGGTGAAATTTTGTTGGTGAGTAGAATCAGTGGTCGGCAAACTGCGGCGCACGAGCCACATGCGGCTCTTTGGCCCCTTGAGTGCGGCCACAAAGTTTCAATCCCACTGTACGTGCGCGCCCACAGTGGTATTTTGTGGAAGAGCCATACTCAAGGGGCCGCAGTTTGCCGACCACTGAGTAGAATGATGATAATGCTGCCAATGACTGGTTTAGGGGAAAGAATGGAACCAAAGGAGCCTAGTGCTTGAGTAGACTGAAGATAAATGTATTGTACTACAGTGTTCACTTTGTCATCCCTGCTTGGTGACTTTTATTTTGGGGGAGGAGGCTTAGTGTGAGGAGGAGCTGCAGGGATGGCAAACAACAAAGGTAACGTGATAAATGGGACGATCCCTGCAGTAGGGAGTTGGAGAAATGAGATTGAACCTCAGCCTTTGTCACTAACGTGCTGGATGACCTGGGCAAATGTCCCTGGATCCTGATAATGCAGAAGGACTGTGAGGAGCTAATGATTTTTCATTCTGAGATGATCAGTGACATCTGGGTTGTCCTATGGCTGAGAATGGGAGGAAGAGCCTATGGCAGGGCAGATAAGAACCTAAAAGTCTTCTAATGCAGTGCTTCTCCAACTTTAAGTGCATGTCAGCTACGTGGAGACCTTGTAAAAATGTAACTTCTCCTCCAGCAGGTCAGGGTGGGGTTAGGATTAACTACAATAGATTCTTTGTAAGAAACAAAGTTTAGGAGATCACAGGTATACCCTGCTTTTCAAAAGTTTGCTTTAGGCAACTTCAATTTACCAAAGACCTACATTAGTACCTGTTTTTGCAACAGAAAGAAATTCCAAGAAGAATCTTACTTTTATGAAAAGAGCAAAAATCGCATTCAGTGTTTGTTTGTAGAGGGCCCTGTAGCAGGCACCCGGAAGTAGTGAGAGTGGCCCCGCCAAGCTCCTTCCCTGTGAAGCCATCTCAGCATCGAGCCACTGTATCTCTGAACTGTGTCTACGAGCATCTGTGCTTTATCCAGATTCATGCATTCACAGCAAGATATGTCCTCAGTGATTCCTTCTTCACTTCGGCTTAAGAAAGTTTTCACAGGAACACTCCAGTGTTAAATAGCAGGGGAAACCTGTATTTAGATGTTACATCTGGATATATCAGCCATATTATCACTCTTAAGTTTGAATGTCCAGAGATGTGTCTTTCCAGAAATGGGTTATTAAATAAAGAAGCAAATTGGTGACGGTCCTCTTGCTTTCTGCGTACAGAACCCTGGGTGCGTGATGCAGAAAGAAAGCCCTTATTTGCTGCTGATGAGGACACACAGAGCCAGCTAGTGGAGTTGCAAGGCAGTTTCATCAAGTGTGCAGAATTAGGGCAGGTCCATTTGCGGAAGGACAGGAAATGCTGGAGATGGGAGTCAGTCCTTGCCCTGAAGACAGAGGGTTAACACATGACTCCACAATGCAATTTGGGATGCACTAGCAGCGGTTCTCAACCTGTAGGTCTCGAACAATGAAAATACATCCTGCATATCAGATATTTACATTATGATTCATAACAGTAGCAAAATTACAGTGATGAAGTAGCAACAAAAATAATTTTATGGTTGGGGGTCACCACAGCATGAGGAACTGTGTTAAAGGGTCGCGGCATTAGGAAGGTTGAGAACCGCTGCCTAAAGGAAGTAGTAGCTGGTCTCCCAGAGTTGGGCTAATCTTCAGCAGTTTTCTTTTGGTTGACTGCTCATTGTGACGGGGGAGCAGGGCTTTGAGCTCACAGTTGGGACATAGACCTCAGTCAGTAGTGAGCTTTACACACAAGGTGGTTGTTATATTCTCCCATTGCCTCTGCTCTGTTCACACAGAGTGGCTTCAAACACTCCTTGGAGTATTGTTTGACAGATGTGCTCTAAGACAAACGCAGTTCCCTGTGAAGGAGACGCGGTCGGTGATTTGGAAATGGAAGATGGTAAACCCTTTCAATCATTTTACATACCACAGGGAGTTTTTGATGTCAATAGTTTGGCCCTCAGCTCCAGCGCTATCGTTGGGCATCTGAGCGCTACTGGGTTGGCCTAAGATATTGGGTTCTTAATATCTTGGATCATAAAGAATATGACAAAGTGTCAGCCAAGTCTGTTTTGCTGCTTATTCAAAGGAGACATGATAAATATATCTGCTCTGAGACTATGATGAAGTAGACAAAAGTATTTATTAAACTCACCGTAAATTTGTCTAGCAGCATATTAGAAAATTATTCATCTTAGACAGATGCACCAAGTGCTGGTATGTTTCTAAGTCTCTAACCATCTATGGAAATTTAGGAAAATGCTCAATTCTGAATCTTTCTGAACTAAATCTTTATGCAGCTTAGAACAGGCAACGCATGACTATATTGTGAAAGGAATAAGCTGACCACCTGCAGTTTAACATGGTCAGAATTGCAAAGCAACAAAAGTTAGTCTAAGGCATTTTGTGGCAACTAGCCACATGGGAGGAATCTTTTCAAGAACATAGCTTTTTTTTTTTGTTCTTATGAACCAGTCCCATAGTCAGTTAAAAAAATGATGCCCTTTGGTTGTTTGCCTGAGGCAGATAGATGCCATTTACTACAGGCATGGGGTTTCTAGGAGAACAGACTCTATGTACTCAGAGGTGACTGCCTCTATACAAAGAGGCCATTGTAGACACTGGTGGTGGACATAAATTTTAGTCTGCATCTCATGGATGATTTCTTAGTTTTTTAAAAGTTTCTCATTATTCAAACAAGGTCCTGGCTTATACTCGGTCCAGTTTCTTCCCTTCTTGGCTGCCTAAGAAATCTGTATTTTCTGGTTAGTTGTCTTTTGTTCCCACCCTTTGCTCAAAAGGAATAGCTCAGGCTTGTCTAGTAGCAGTTTAAAGTCTAAATAGCTGTGGGTTGGAATCCTCTGGCAGTTGGAAACTGCATGTCCTTGGAAAAGTCACGTACAGATCTCTCCAAGTCACTCAGAGTCCTGGGATGGAAAACAGGGTAAATGTACCTCCATGCTTGGTTGTTCCAATGAGTAAGTAAAATCACAGATGGAAAGCTGGGAGTATAGTCCCTTGCTCCTATTAGGTTTTTAATGAATATTACGTGTCCTTATCAAACTTAATTCTTTTAAGTTTTTCAGCAAGGTGACCATCATCCAGGTCTTTCTTATTTTTATGTTTTGGTGGTGGTTGTCTTTATTAATGAACACCAGGATGACAGGCATAAATCAGGACTATTCTTTGCTTATCGAGTCCACTGATCACCATTCTTCACCATTAATCTTCGCTTAGTGTCTAAATGAAGTTAGAACTTTACCATTAGTTATCTCTACTGATAACTGGACAGAAGTTTAACCTTTTATACATTTGTTTCTTTCAGCTGACAACTACTCCTCTATAACTTGTCATTCATTACTAGATTTACAGATATTTCTGGAGCCAACCTTTGCTAAAATCCACAGTTATTTCTAATTTACCCTAATAACTCCTCTTTGTTATATTTGATATACTGGATATGCAGACTGATGTATCCCGACTCTAACAAAATTCAATATGATACAAAAAAGACAATGTCTCATTCATGTCAAATAAGTAGAAATATATGTGTAATTTGTTCACTCTCTTTCTCCATATATATTTATGTCCACATTAATAGATTTCCAGAGTGAAAATAGACGTGTACTGAGCTCTTACCCAGCTCCATCTGCATTTTTAGGGCTCCCTAACTTAGCCTTATGCTTTCATGCTGACCCCTTATTCATAATACTTTTGCTATATAACATCCATGCCACGATTTTGAACTATTATTATCATCTTTCTTTTCCCTCTTTCTTCTCAAACCATAATAACCTTTCTGGTGTCCTGAGTTAAGGCCCCCCAGCACAACTAGACTGATTATCATATTCACTCTCAGGATCCAATGTAGTTATGCCAAGGCATTTGTATATTATAATATAGCATTAACATAAATTAGTGTTATATTACTATTAGGTATTAGTTTTTCTTTTTTTTGATTGACATATTGATTTTAAAATGTTTGTAGGTAGTAAATAATTTTTTTTACTATTTTATCTCTCTTAGAAAAATTCTTCATTTCAATCAGACTTTTGTCAAGTGGAAAGAAATATGAGGGGACATTCTATCCATGTGGAAAGCCAATGGGTGGCTTGCCCCTCAGTTCACTCTGTAAAGGAAGTGGCCTCACCTGCCTGTTATTTCATTTTGTTGGTTTTCCACAGATGTGGTATTACTCCCAGAGGTGTTTTTAGAGGTTGTGGGCAGTTTGGGGAGAAGTGCACTGGTCAGGGTTCAGGAGTCAGAGTCGTGAGAAATACAGCATGTGTGGCTGTCCTGCACCGCCAGCTGGTGCACATCTCCGATGACTGCGTTTCACATATAAGCACAAAGTATTCTCTCACCATTTTACTGAATGTGCTGAACGTTCCAGGAATAAACTGCACTGTAAATCAGGGGGGATCGTAGTTTGTTTTGCTCAGTGGCTCATCAGTTTGGAAAGTGGTGTCATCAGTAGCAATGCTTCTGGTGGTGTTTCAGTCACCAGTGTGTCATCCTCATGTCAGCATCAGCAGCAGTTGTTTTTGTGATCATTTTCTGTGTAGATATAAACACGTTTCACTCCTTATTGTAAATGCTCAAATAAAAAAGTTATCTTCAGTAGATGTCAGAGTTGAGTCAGTATAGAGAAATGACATCACTAATTTGAATAGAGAAATTTCAAAGAATTCTGAATTAGCAATCAGCTGTCAGTTTAGAACTTAAAAAAGTAAAAAAGAAACCCTAAGGTATCATGCAAATAGCAACTTCAGGAAGCAGCTACAACCACTGCCAGAGGTGATGGAACAAAGGGAAACACTTAGGAACTTGGAGGCAAGACCCTGTGAAGCTCAAACTCAGCCTCTCAGACCTCTAGGGAGGAAGGCAAGGTGCCTAGTGCTTAGTGTCTGAGCTCAGAGGAGGGGCATGAATGGGATCCAGGCCTCTGAAGGAGAAACAATGGCTGGCTGGCTGGTGTCTGGGGAGGCAGAGTCTGATAAAGCTGCTTTTCCAAGTGTTGGACAAAACCGCAAACTGTATTCAAATGCTGCCAGGAAAAGGTCTGTTGCTGCCAAGGTGGTGAAGCATTGCAGGGCGAGGTGCACAGAAGCCAGAAGCAGCCTGGAGGATCCTTGAAAGTGGAGGGATGGAGCAAGTTTCCTCTTCCTCCCCCAGCTTTGAAGTCTGCAGTGCCCCTAGTGGCAGATACCAACAGGGAGAAGCTAGGCAAAGCAGAAATGGTGTGTGCAGGGTCCCAGGCCCAGCATCAGGAAGCAGAGCATGGGAGAGAGTAAGTTTGGAGCTGAGAGACAATGAATAAGTAACTAGCACATTTCCTAAATCCAAACTTATATAACCATGTCATCTAGTATACTTGTACCTGGCCATTTTCATATTATTATGCATGTAAGTCTATATAAATATAAATACATATAAACATACTATAATGCATGAAATATATATGTATACATATATATTTTTGTATTAGTTTTCTATTATTCTTTTACTAGAGGCCCAGTGCACAAAAATTTGTGCACTCGGGGGTGGGGGAGTCCCTCAGCCTGGCCTGTGCCCTCTCGCAGTCTGGGATCCCTCGGGGGATGACCACCTGCTGGCTTAGGCCTGCTCCCCGGGGGATTGGGCCTAAGATGGCAATCAGACATCCCTCTGGCAGCCCGGAAGCCCTCGGGGGATGTCCACTTGCCAGCAGGGAGCAGGCCTAAGCTGCAGTCGGACATCCTTAGCA
>NW_005354010.1:2518220-2544002 GCF_000412655.1 Myotis brandtii
GTGGCTGCTGGCCGCCATCTTTGTTGGCAGTTAATTTGCATATTGCCCTGATTAGCCAATGGGAAGGGTAGCGGAGGTACGGTTAATTACCCTTTTTGTCTTTTATTATATAGGATATTACAATTAACACATTACATTGATTTATTAGAGGGAGTTAATTTCATTTCTAAATAGCAAAGGAGACAAATTATTTGTTATCAAAAGTGGGTATTGAGTCTGACAGTATTGAGAGCCCCTGACTTGGTTCAGATGGTATAATATAAATTTAGAGTTTTGACTGTCGGCTCCTCACCAACTCAGAGTGGCAGTGCCATCTGATATCAGCTACAAGGCTTGAATATGAAAAGGACCGCATGTGCTTTTAGGATTTGACTACATCAAAGGCACCATCTCACAGTTGCATACTGTTCGTGGAGTGAGGCATGCATTAATGGGAATGGGAATCCCAGTGTCATTCTGGTTCTCCCTGGTTCTTTAGTGCTACTTCTAAAGGCTATGCATGCCCATGGAGGAAATGGCATACCCTATGGCTACTTTTAAGTCATTTTAGTGGTGGAATTGCTGTCAGGGCCTGGGGTTTTTATGAAAATCATATTCAAAAACCATAGTTACCAGTTGTTGAAGTTCTACAGCAATTAGACACTCTGCTACAAGTTATAAACACAGTACACTTACCCACAACAGTTTCTAAGTAGTAAATATCATCCATGTTTTATAGATGTAGAAACTGACCATAAAGACCTTGAGAGTTGTGTCAGACTACACAGCTAGTGAGTGAGAGATCCCAGGTTCGCTCTGCCTATTTCTTATAATTTATAATTACCCTTTCCGCTCTGCTTTCCAGTAGTAAGACAGGACAAAAATGTCGTTATCTATCAGGGTTATTTTATTTTTTAGAGAGGGAGTAAGGGGGAGAGATAGAAACATCAACGATGATAAAGAATCATTGATCAGCTGCCTCCTGCATGCCCCCTATTGGGGATTGAGCCCATAGCCTTGGCATGTGCCCTGACCAGGAATCAAACCAGTAACCTCTTGGTTCATGGGTTGACACTCAACCACCGAGCCACACTAGCCTGGCATGTGAGGGGTTATTTTTGCAAGCAGTGCAAACTTGACAGACTCATGGACAGTAATTAATTGAAAGATTCAATAAATCCATAATATGAATGCCTGATGCTTGTTAGAATATCAGTAAATGTATGTTGAATATATATGAATATATTGATAAGACTTTTTGTTGGAACGATGATTTTCAAGTTGATCCATGTTGACCTTGAGTGCATTATCTAATTTTTCTAGAAGGCTAGATGTACATAGTAAAGTTAATCACCCAACACTAGAAGATGATTCTTTAACAGAATCTCCTGTCATTTTAAGGTTCAAGTGTGGAAAATGGAATTTCACAACACCAGAGAAAATGAGATAAGGCCATAAGAATGACATTTATTCCCAGAGAGTTTCAAGTATAAGCCTTGGACACAAAGAAGAGGGCTTTCATATCTGTATAGTGCAGAAAAGAATTACTTAGCAGACAAAGCCAGTAATTAAAATGAACTGAAGCAGTTATGTGTCTCAGCCACTCAGGAAATCAGACTGATCAAAACTACCATTGTTTCTAGTTCTATGTCTTCTAAGTTTAGGTAAAGCAGAATCATTTTTGAAAACAGTATCATAATGAACATTTGTTCATAGCCGCCTTACATAATACTGTGTCATACTGGATAGAAAGGGCTTTTGTAAGTGAATGCTAAATGTAAACTTCCTTGAAAGTAAAACTTGGGGAAAATGTGAAACCTTCAGGCAGTAACCCTGACTAGAATTGCATTCTTATGCTGGCTGCTAAACTGGCTATCCGCTATCGTCAGTTTTTTAAACATAATTTTATTCAGATATATCCATGTTCCTTATAGTCGCATTGCAGGGCATGAAAGGAAGCACATCTTGCTGAAATATGCATTTATTATATTTAAACTTTGCTTTCCTCTTCCCAAAATATCAGATATTGGGTTGAATGTCTGCCAGTGCCCTCTTCTGGATAGAAAATAATACATTCACAGAACTTATCTTCCATTTTTACATATAGGCTAAACAATTTCTCCTTCACCTATTTGAGTGGATACAATGATAATAGAATACAATTTGGTTTTGTTGTGAGCATAAAAGGATACACTATCTCATTGTCCTCAAAGGAATGTGGAGGAATATTTAAAATATATTACCTTGGCACTCAATTTTCCCTACACTCTCGAACACCTCACTCTAAAATTAAGATCATATTTTGAATTCTCTATTAAGGAAGATAAATCAATTTATAAATATTTTCTCAATAGTCAGAATACAAACAGAAGAGGTTTGACCATTAGCCTGCTATGGAGGCCTAATCTTTGACATCATGCTGTCTCAAGTCCAAATTCTGATTAAAGCTCAGTTTCCTAAGCTAGAAAATTTAGGGGAAAAAACCTGTATCCACTTCATAAGGTAATTGTGAGGGTTATATGAGTTTATACATGAAGCACTTATCTTTTTTACCTGACCTATAGTACGAATTTTCTACAATATTAGTTAGAAAAGTTTTATGCTATATGTCTCTTTTAACATAAAATGTACAAATTTGAAAGAAAATCATTTAATTAAGATATGTTTCTACATGTTCTATTATAGAAATTTAAATCTATACATTTTTCCAGTGAAACTATATTTTTATTATTTAATTGTATATGTCAAAATACATCATAGACTGACTTTAATTTCTCAAGAAGGAAATATAGTGAAATATCTCTACCATAAAGAGTGAAACTATGCATTTATGATCTAAATATTATTTCATGCATTGAGGATTAAAAGAATATTCCATTTGATGACATAATTTCAGTAACTTTCTAAGTTACAAAAGTTGTACATTTTAACACTAACATGTTTTCAAATTCATGGTATGTATATATACCACACTTTGAGATCTATTTTTATGAATACAATTCTCTCTGATTATCAAATTTACCATTTTGGTTGTTTCTCCCTACTTGGCAGTGAGTCTAGCCTTTATTAATATGTAGCATTTCTAAAAATAGGCAAAATATCAGCAGAAACTTAATCTCTGGCTCATTTCAGATTGACAGTTGAGTACCTGTGTTAGCTGTTTGTCATAAAGAAGAGAAAACAAGTGAAAATGGAAAACTTACTCACTGAAGTATGACTTTGGGCATGTGACCGAGCCTCCTCTGTGCTTTAGCTCCTCTTATGTAAAGTTAACTATCAATATTATTTTTGCACACATATGGAGAAGTAGAAAAGCCATGGGATTTGAAATCAGATAAACATCTGTATCAATATCATCTTCTCTACCTGTTTCTAAAGTTTCCATTTCCATTGTAAAATGGTTGTTGTGAGTATTAAATGAATTGTGTGCACAATGCTTAGTGTAGTATCTGGTGCAGAGAAGTTGCGGAGCAGATACAACAATGACAACTTATAATACATTTTTGCATTCTACCTGCTTTGTGTCAGACCCTGTGTTAGAGTTGCAATCTCTAATTTTCACTATGTGCAGGCAAAGTAGACATGAGGAAAAATGCCCCAGGTCACACTGCTAGGAAGTCCTTAAATTGTACTAGTTCTTCTCCTTTGATGCTTCACCTAGTCATGGCTGCATGCCACTTCCAGTCACACAGGTCCCACACATTAGGACCCACACAGTATATCGTCTCCAGAAATGCACATGGCCTTTTCCAGCTCCCATCCCATCAAGCTCTACCAGCCTGTGTCCTATTTCTTGAGCTAACTAATCTGATGAACTAAATTTCGGCAGGCTATTTTTGGATCCCTTTGCTCCTCCTGAAAACGACACATTTGCCTTGTAAAGACTGGCTTTTCTGCCACAGATCCTATAAATTAGGCTCATAGAGGAACTTCCAGGTAAGGCAGAAGGTCAGCAAGGGAAGTCGTCAGGGTAGTGCTGTGCTTCTCAGCTCACCCCATGTTGTCAGACCACCTTCAGTCTAAGCTAAGCTGCCTTTACTCACCCTATGTAACTCTGGAAACTTTAAAAAGTTAATGTATAGCTTTATGTTTGTCAAGTGATCTGAAAGATAGTTACAACTGTACATTTGAATTTCAATCAGACTGAATCAATGATTTGGACCTGAAATCAGAATAGGAGGAAAGGAAAAAATATGCAGCAATGCTAGCATATATGAGATTCAAAGCTTGAGAATTTTTAAAATACAGATTTGCTTTCTTTGTTGTTTAATTTTCTTGAGAAAGTCACATTCTCATCTGCAAAATGAAGAGATTTGATGAAGTAAGGTCTGAAGTACCTCTCAACTCTAAGTCTATATTTAATTGGAGTTGAATTTAACTAGAAAATTGCATTTAAAGTTGACATCAACCACAGCCCATGAAAATTAGTTTTAAGAAAAGCATTGTCTGCAGCTTTTAATCAAACTTGTCATTTAGCAAAACTCCATAGTGAGGACCTTTCTAACTGTTGAATAATCTCTAAACGGGTTTTCAAGATAGCAGCCTGCCCTTCTCTTTGCTTTAGAGACCTTGGATAGTAAACACATACTAAACAACCATTTCTTTTTAGTTTTAACTTAATAGAGCTACATTTTCAAGACAGCTACTGAAAAGAAAATTCCAGGAATAGAAATTTAAGGTACTTTCCTATCTCTGTTTTTACCATGTCTTCTTTTCCTCCATATGTGAGGTAGAGTGGTTTTCAACCTCAAGGTTCAGGTTCATTTGAGGAAATTCTGTTTTATTGTCACTGACCATCCAGTAGGCAAAGAGAAAGGTGGTTGGTCTCATTGCACAGGTCTCTCAGTTCCCAAGCTTTTTATTCCACCTGAGACATTTACTCTCACCTTAGTAAACATAAATTATTAATTCCCCAGAGCGATATATTGTGAGAGAAACTAGCGAACTCATTTTTGTTTTGGATATCAAATTACAACATTTTCTATCTTTCACTCCTAAATATTGTCATAGTCACTGTCAATTCCATCAGAGCTCTCCTCTTAATAATTAATTAGAAAATGGACTGGCATTGCCTCCATTGCTTCTAACAGAAACAGTAAGGTGATTTAGAAAAATAACATATAACTGTAAATTGCAACACTTAAACCAAATCGTTTATCTAGCCCTAATCAGTAGAAGGATTAAGGGCAAAAGGAGCCTCCATTTTAGGACTGTTTTCAGATTAAATGAAGCCAAAGTCATTTAATTCCATCACAGTGCCTAGTACATACAGGAGCTCAATAAATGGTAGCTCAGTTATTTTACTGATCAAAGAATGTTTATAGAGAGTGTCTGGCACAGACTGTGCAGAGGAAATGTGATAGAGGTTAAGGCCAATCATACTACTTTTTAATTTCCTCTGATAAACTTTGCTTTGTTTCATATTTGGTCAATGGCATTTCCTATGAGACTTTCAAGTAGTTAAAGGGTAAGTATTGGGACTTTCCATTTAAAGAATAATGACCCAAAATTGTGATAGTAGGAGGCATTGATAATCAATATTAATGAGTGTTTTGGGGAGCCATTTCTGACAGTTTAGCTCTTTGTAGTAAGGACTGTCATAATCATTTCACTTAAAAAGCAATCTATTTAGCATGCTAATGAGAGAATTCATGCCTGAGCAAGGAGGGGCTCCTACAAAATGCATTTCTCTTATGCTGATTTTGATGGTAAGGTATCTGGGGCATATGTCTTCAAAGCCTTCCTGTTGCCTTTTATTTCTGTGATTGCCTCAAAAACTTCCTGCTTCCTCTGATTATATATAACTCATACCATTATTATGATATTTATCTCCAAGTTTCAGAGCTGGCCTTAGTTTTATGCCCTATCTTAAAATGATCAGCAGGTAACACAAGTAATTTTAATTACCAGTTTATAATTTTTTTCTCCCTGAATGTCTGTTAGAAAATAAAAGGAAAATGTAGAACTAAGAATGCCTTATTAGTAGGAAAGTTAAATAGGAGAAATGAAAAAGATGTTCTTTCATTCATTGATTTTTCTTTTTTAAGAAATACTGACAACTAATTCTTGGTACTAGGGGTATATCTGTGAGACTAAAATACATCAAAATATCCTACTAATATGAAGTTTATATTCTAGTTGGTCAAGAATAATCACAATAAATAAGAAAAGTATAAAGTATGTTAAAAAAGATGAAGAATGCAAAGGAAAAAATGGAGTAGAGCAACGGTTGGGGAATGTGTGAGGAAATTACAAATAAACATAAAAATAAACATTTGGAGGGCCTGTGGGGGTAAACCTTGTGGGCATGAGGAAAGTGCATTCTAAGATGAGAGAATGTCCTAAGCCTTTGCTTCCCATTTCTGTTTGAGGTGGGACATGAGTTACATGAAAAATTAGGGCCGTTACTGGAGTAGGAAGAGGAAGAGAAGTAGAAATGTGATTCAAGAGGTTAGAGAGAGTCATCTTTAGGGTGCTGTTGACAAAATGTTATGGTCTTAATTTTGCTTTTTCTATTTTGGACTCACACCATCAATTTCTTGGTGCTAATTTATAGTCCCTGTAGAGTAGTTATAGAATGATAAATTCAAACAGTTTCTCTGTTTGTTGTGGTTGCTTAAATACTTATATCTAACTTAAAAAAACAATTGTTATTTTAGAGATTTTAGTTGAAATAAAATACTGCTGTACATATGATTCAATTTAAAGATACTAAATTGGAGGCATTATAATTTTACAGTTGGAAACTCCTAGTTTGTTTTTATAATTCTTAACATTTATGTTTACAATGAATATGTAAGTCAATATAACATTACCTAATACTTTTGTCACATTTAAGCAGTCAGATATTATCCCTACATATAAAGAGTTTATAGTTTCACATGGAAGACAAAGGCATGTATTCATAACAATGTACATAAGTAAAAGTCTTTAAAATATATAGGTAACTTATATCAGTTATGATAATTATGTGAGAATGTTCAAGTTATAAAAAAAAGAACTTGAGCATGTATTCACATTAATATGTCATAATAGAAAAGGAACAAAAGGAGAAAAGTTTCATTCAGTGAAAGATGTTAGAAAAATAACGCTGGGAGTATTTCAACAAATGTCAGTGTGATTCTTGGGATGAGCAATCACACAGAGCTGAAGAATGTTGAGTTGAGATGAAGGTAAAGTAAAATGTAAGAGGTTTTAGAGATTCACTGGTATTCCTTTAGAGATTTAAAAAAATTCTCCCTCATTGGTTGATGCCTAAATTCTGTAATCAGAGTTTTATTGTTTTACCTGATGCATACTTAAACATGTCAGGCCTCTACATTAAGAACTTCAAAGAATCAATGGACCTCTATAGGTACCAAAAAGCAAGAGGAAGCAAGTCTCTTTTCTGACTGGGTTAAGGATTATGCTTTGGCTGAATGATGGGGAAGTGAGGCAACAACTTGACTTTAAGCTAAATAGCATGAGGGGCCTTCTTCATCCTATACATTAATTTAGTTTTTTCCCATCTGTTTGTTTTTTACATGAGTTACCATTTTCCTCCTGCTACTTCAGTCTTCTCTTTCAAATGTTTTTAATGGTCCTAGAAAGTGAGAAGAAGGTTTTTGGCAGAATAAATTCATTAGACCATCCATCGTCCAAAGGAATGAGTCATTTCCTCGGAGCTGAAGGACAGTTAGGTCCTCTCTGAACTTGGTTGCCTAGTTAATTCCCTAGGAGGCCTCCTGATGCTTTCTGCTTCCTGGATTTATATGAAGAAGCAAGTTTTATTTGCTTTTTGTTTCAGTGACATAATATGATATATCTAGCAAATGAACTTTAAAAAAAACTGGGTAAATGAGATCATTACCTATAGAATATGATGAATTCTCCTGGAGCCACGCCGATTCCCCATTCTGCTGTATCTATTAGCTTGAGAGGGAGGAAAAGAGCTGTGAAGACAAACACCAACATTTATCCTTGTAGGTCTTAATCACTATAACACCTTTAAAAATAGCTTAGGCTTCCCAAACATTGTATGCATTTAGAGTGCAGATGGTTGAATTTTGCAATGAGATTGGATTGAGACTTGAAAGCATGATGTTTTAAATCAGCTAGTCTTGAAAGAAGAAAATGGATGGCTACTAGAGGAAGCAGCAGTCAGAGGCGAGAAAGCATATTTGGAGGAATTGAGGAAGGTCCCAGCAGACTTGTCTAAAAGACCTGTCTAATATGAGAGCAGCTTCAAACCTGGGAATCCTCCTGACCTCTCTCTCTCTCTCACCTCACCTTGGTTTTTTCAGCAAAGTCTGTGGACACTTCTTCAGAACATAACCAGAATGTCAACTTCTCACTACCTCCATTGAGAGAACTCCAGCCCATGATAGCATCATCTTCTGGATTATTGCCAAAGCTTTCTAACTGGTCTTTTTGCTTCCACCTATCCTTCCACAGTCTAGTCACTGTCCAGATACCAGCTGGAATCTGTTGGTGTCAGATGGTGTCATACCTCTATTCAAAACACTCGAATGGCTTCCCGAATTATTAAGAGCAGGAAGGACCCAAAGTCCTTATGGTCAGCTCCCTTCCCACCCATCTACTGTTTCACTAAATTCTCCTAGCCTTCTCCCTCTTGTTCACTCCGCTACAGCTATAATGATCTTTTGGCCATTTCTCATACATGCTACCACTTATTGATTCTATTTCCAGACTGTTTCCCCCCAAGATATCTGTGTATTTCCTGTCACTTCCATTAGGTCTCTATTCAAATGTCACCTTCACAATGAGGTTTTCCGTAGTACTCTATAGCAGCACCTCTCCTCTTATCACTACTTGACACATTATATATTGGCTTGTCACATCTTGAAATGTTATATATACATATCTAGATCATATCTATATCTAGATATAAATCTAAGTCATCTGTTTCTCCATGGAACAGACTGTTTTTCTCACTGCTGTGCCACCAGCACCAAGAACAGTTCCTGACATATAATATACTCTTAATATTTTCTTTTTGAATAGATCAGTGAGTAACTTACTTTTATCTTCAATATGATTTGCTTTGGGAAAGAAAGCATGTTAATCCCCTCTTTCTGTGGCTCCTTGAAAGTTCAGATTGAATTGTTTTTCATTCTGCAGAAAAAGCATAAATTATAAACAGTGATTTTTGAAATATACTAAGTGCTAATAGACAAGACAGCATGACAAGACATGAGCCAGTGGCACAGTCCATGTGTGTCTCTGGAGAAGAGACACAAAGATGAACCATCCAAGAGCTCTCTAGGTGACCGTTGGTGAAGATGAAGGAGCAGGAGAAGAGTAGGGTCAGATCTGACCGCTGCCCATATCCAGTGGTATCCAAAGAACTACCGAGTCTGTGAGGTTTCCTTCCTAAATATTTCTGTAGTGATACTTATTTTCTATTTTCATTCTCACTGTTATTTCCCGTGGTTCACACATCTCTTTGGATTCTAACTACAAGTTTCAAAGACTTCAATTTTGCCTCTTCTTCTTTGTTACCCTGGCTGAAGAACTCTTCCTAAAAGGTGAATGTGATCATGTCATGTTCTTGCTTACAACTCTTTGATAGCTCCTTCATTGATCACAGAATAAAGTTCAAGTTCTGAATGCATCTCATAGGAGTTTCTAACTTCATGGCACACTATTCTTCCAGCTTTAACACTCTAGACTGGGCCACATTCTCCTGGACTGCTGAGCCTTTATGAACACGAATCTGTTCATAGTCTTAAATATTATTCTCCTGTAAAATTGGATCACTTCTATTCAGCTTCTATATCTCATCTTGGATGAGAAGCCTTTCCTGATACCTACTTAATTGAGCCAGATATCTTTATAAGAGTCCAGTAGAATCCTGCATTGCAGTACAGATTCTACACATCACCTGGTATTACAATTGTATGTTTACATATTGGTGTTTCCTCTGAACTATAAGTTTCTTGAATGTGTGAACTAAGTTTGCCTTATTTATAGTTGTGTTTTCAGAGCCTAACACAATGTTTGCCTCATATTAGGTATTCAAGGCTTGAGAGAATGTTTTTCCCCCCTTAGATGTCAATATCTGTGAGTCATAGTCTAGAAGAATATTCCCCAGATAGAGAGTTCATTAAAAAAGAAAGACATTTTCCCTCTTGAAATGCATGTTTGGAGCTGGGGATAATAAAGAATGGTTATTTGTTAATGGCCTATTCTTCTTTGGGAAAACTTTGTCTTATGTCTTGTTGAGGGAGATAAGGGTAATACAAATAAGTGTCCTGCCTTTGGAGAAAATTCTCACCAGGGTCTTCCCTTGGCTCTGGAAAATCCCCCTTTAGATCAAGGCCTCAATGGGGATGTTTTATGTTTTTATGAGTGTCTCACTCATGCTCTGCACAGGGAACAAAATCCCACTCTGCTATGACTTTGAAGCTCATTGATGTAGATCAGGTCTGCAGAGGTGTGGACAGTGTTGAGGGGGAAAACATGGGATGGGAAACACCCATGGAGCAGCAAAAGTGAGGAGCCTCTACCCCTTAGGCCTGGAAAATGGTGCTACCAGAGGCTGGTGACAGCTGGAGCTACACAGACGTGCATCTGGTAGAAATGGGAGCCTTGGAGGAAAGCAGCCACTGCCAAAACTATGGCCAGATAGCAGGGGAAGAAACACCCCAGTCTCTCTGTTCTACTGTATTGTCTCCTTCATCTGTCCACCATTGGACAAACCTAGCTAGAAGCCAAAGGCCAAAGAAGCCCAGATGCTACAATTGTAGGGATCTTACCACACCCCCACGTGGGCACAGAGAAGAGCAGAAAGAGTAGAAATAACTGGTGGGTGTGTTGAGAGCGAGCAAGTAGAGATCAACCAACACAATCACTGGCTTTCTGTTCAGGACTCAACTCCATGCTCTGCAGCCCACGAGGAATATTCTCAGGCTTGATTGGGCACCCCTCATTCCAACTTGTCTAAGAGAAATCTTGAGCATCACTAAGTTTTCAGTTACCAGAGGCTATTGGGTCTCTTCCCTGCCTGCCCTCAGTACCACCCCATCACTATTAGAGCCATGCCTTAAGCACAGTCCCAATGTCTCCAGTGTGTCATGGTCCCGCTGTACTGGTAAGATGCAGCTGATTCATATGCAAGGAGGCTGATCCTGTGCCCTGCTGACAGGAACCATACTCAGAGAGACTGGGTCCTCAGCCTGCCTCTAGGCCACTTAGAATTGCAGTGGCTGGATGACCAGGGAGTTGGTACAGCCCTGGATCCACTATCCACTGCTGTCTCCTGCACACCAGTGTTCCATCTATAGGGGAGCTGAACATACCTGGTAGAATTCAGATCAAACTTTGTTATGAAAATATAAAATCAGTGAGTCTTCTCACCATCAAGACCCTCTTCAAGTCTGGGAGATGCCATCTTGATAGGGTTGCCAGGAAATCATCTGGGACATACTTACACTAAAAAGTATTCATTGTTCATTTGCAATCCAAATTTTAATGGGTGTCCTGTATTTTCTCTGGCCATCCTACTTGAGTGGACACAAGATATAATGTGAGTGCACTTCGGCTTCTCTAGCCTGGAGAAACCAAGAGAAACCCAAAAGATGAATGAATGAATGAATGAATGAATGAATGATATATCTACCCACAAAAGAAAGACAACCTATAATTATGGAAGGTGGCCACACTCATTATAGAATATCTAAGAATATAAAAAATAGGTAGATTCAAATTATTCTAGCAAATCATGACTCAAAGATAAACCATGATGGTGATTTTGATATATGTGTTTATAAAATAAAAACCATACTGTACATACACTTTTTTCTCTTAACATTTTATTATGAGAATTTCCTGATTATTCAACTATTTTTGAAAACATGATTTTGATGGTTGTATACTATTATAGCATATGGACTACTAAAATGAATTTAATTTTTATGTTTTTATGCCATTTTAGTTATTTTTAATTCTCTAAATTATGTACCACAATGAACATTAATATGTATTATACATTTTCATGGATCTGATTATTTCCTTAGTATGAGTTTCTTTATATGGAATTACTAAGCCAGAGTTATGAAGAAAATATGAGACTCTTAATGCCAAATTGCTTTTCTAAAAACAGTAATTTACTATGTGTTGATAATGCAGCTTAAAAAGGTGAAAATATGTTTTGTTGGATGAATTTTAATTTCTTGCCAGAGTCTTCCAGTTGTGTAAATGTTAGGCTTTGTTAACTAGTACTGGAATAGAATAGAATTTGTCATTATTTTAACCATTGTCAAGGGTGGTACCAAATTTTTCATGAACTACAGTATATGGTAAAGGATGTGGTGTGATGCATCCTGAGAGGGGAAATTAATGGATGGAAACTGGGGCAAACTCCGCAGGGCCTAGTGTTGCTCCTGAGTTAAAAACCCACTGAATATCCAAGCAGACTGCTAAGTTAGGCATGTGAGCCCATGAAAGGAAACTGGACTGTGCTTTCATATCAGAGGCCAAGAAATGGTTGTGTCCCTTTGGCTAGAAGGAGGAAGAGGATATATTTTCAGCATTTGTGTTTCAATAACTTTAATTTCCATTTTGCCACAAATATGATTCCTGTGTATTGCCCTGCACCAGCCAACTTGCACATTTTTATTACTAGCTCTCCTCCTGTAAGACTGCTTTTGAGACGTCAGTTTACAACTTTTGTTTCCATATTCCTTAAATTCTTTTTTTCTATTTTTTTTATTATCTGAGCAAGGTTTCAGGTAATTTTTTTCAAGAAGTGTAAGTGAATGATATGTTGCCTAGTATTTACTTATCTAAAAATGTCTTTCTTTTTTCCTCACACGTTCAAGCAACTCAACTGTATGTAAAATTAGTCACACAAGCTTTGCCTCAAAACTCTGTACAGTGTTGTTCCATTGTTCTATATTAGTTGATTAACAATGCTAGCAAGATTTTGTGAGGGAGATATTATCCATTTTGTTTAGAACTTTTAGAGCCCCATGTGTAAATAACTTCTATTTGCTAGGAAATGTTTCTTTCATATGCTTTTATTATTGCTTCCATTCTTGATGAATCCTTAGTAATCCTGTAATTCTGAGAGTGGCATCTTGCTCTCCATCCTTTGTTTTTTTAATCAGCTTCTATTTTAGTGTTTACAAATCAATTTTCCTTTTTCTAATAACTTCTAGGAATGTTTCTATAGTTTATCCTACAGAATAAAGATAGGAGGTAGCTGTATCTAGTTATCTACTATTGTTGTGCAAAGATGCAATGCAGAAAGGGGAAAATAAATTGATCTCTTTCTATTACATGTGAGAAGATTGCTCATAGCATTCATCACAAGGAAGACAGTGATGAATCTCAGTTTACTGTTTCTTTTGAGGTTGAGAGTTTGCTGTTTTTTGCATCTTGACATTATGATTGTAAAAAAAACATATCAAGAGGGTGGAAAGGTGAAACAAATAGTTTGCTTTACAAACAGAGGGACATCAGTAGAAAGTAAAAAAGATGGCAAGTAATATATCAGATCACTACAGTAATTTAAAACTGAATATCTACTGGAGGTAGCTGGAGTATATGATCATCAACCCCAAACTATCCTGAAACACACTTTACTATGACTTATGTGGATAATGGAAAAAATTGCTTTGGTAGTTTTCTCTTTGCTTATGTGCAAAGACACTGTATCGAAACCTCCCCTCTTTCGACCAGGTTCTCTCTCTCACTGTTTTGCTATTCTTTTGTCACCTACTATCTACACACAAGAGCTTCCAGCAGGAAATAACTCCTGGCTTTTGGTTTTTCTTCTGTGATGTTTATTAGGGAGGAATCAGGACTGGTTTTGTTGTTGGTGTAAGCTCTTACTTATTCTGACATTAAAGTTGTAAGTTATTTGATCACATATGCTTTTTCCCTCAGATTTGTTTCGAGAATTTTTCATTGATCAGTTGTTTGTTTTTTTGCTTGTTTGTTTGTTTCATTTTTCTGGCCAATAAGTGTGCAGTCCTTAGAGAACAAGTTACCAACTGGAGTAAACATTTGTATGCTGTTTGACTTCATGGAATCATTTACAAGGACAGGTTTTGTAAATAGGTCTTTATGTTATATGCCACAGAGGAGAAACTAGATTCTGTTTAAGAAATATGTTTTATTTAAATAGATGTTTCATAGTTGTCTTATATTTCATGGAAACCCACTGGTATAATTCAATTCTTTTGTCAAAATATTGCTCTTACTGCGAAATGGAAATATTTTCTATGCAGTAGCTCAAATATGGGGATTAGGGGTTGAGAGAACAAGGTGTCATCAGTGTTTCAGTGGGCAGTGAAAGCACGTCATTTCATCTACTCATTACCATTAGCGATGTTTCTAAATTATTTGCATAACATGAATTAAGCAAAACCTAGCTATCTGGGAAGAAGAATTCTGATACTGATTTGCCAAAATCTGGCTGGATGGCAATGTACAAGTTATTCAATTATCTTACACTGCAAATCAATATTCGTATTTATAGTATGAGAGACTTGAACCACCCAATTGCCAATGGCCTTTTCGTCATAAAAATGTGCTGATTCTATGACTTGGAATAAATTGAAACTTCCCATACATTTGCTTGTTTTGTGCAAACCTCTGTTATAGACCTGAGGAAACGTGAATTCAGAGTAGGCTAAGGCATGCTCAGGAGGCACAATGTCAAGGAGTGAAGTGGGAAACAAGAGCTTTTGCTGGGAAACAGTGGGGGATATGGTGAGAAGGTAAGTTAATGTCAGCTTGTGGAAAACTTTGAATATACATACACTTTTTTCCCCCTGAAATCACGGGGACCCATACAGCTTTTGAGTAGGCATATTTCATGATTTAAGGGTGGTGTGGAGGGGAAGAACAAGAGAGGAACAGAAGCCTGGAGGTTCTTGCAGTAGTTTATACAAAGTGATAAGCACTTGGACCAAGAAAAGGCAGGTATTCTGCAGACTCAAGAGAGAGTTTAATGAAAGTATAACTAGGACCCAGTAATAATTGGGCCATAAGTAGTGAAAGACACTGGGGCTTAGAACTCAAAAGAATAAAGAGAGAAGTGTGTGTGAAGAGAAATGTTTTTGTCTAGAAAGTTTGGAACTATGATTTGAATGTGTCATTTGGAAATTAAAAAGCATATTGGAGGGGATAGCATTGTATTATTAATTTGGCCTCATAAGCTTTTTTGATGGGATCTTTATAAACATGAACTTGAAACAGTAAAATCTATTTGATGGTGAAAAATGTCAGTGTCTTTACTGGTGACTGTCTTTGGTAAAATATCTCTGTAATTAATAAGATCATTTCAATGGTTCTTCTGTTTTGAGTGCCTAATTGGTTTCCAGTTGAAAATTAAGAACCTGATTCAAATTAGATGTCAGAAAAAGCAATAGCTTTTTAAGATGTTCTCAAATCATATGCTACAGTAATAACGATAAAGAATTTTAAGTACATGGTAAGGCACTTATTAGACATCGAACTAAACTTAATTTTTTAAAACTAAAATGAACTCTTATGAATTAGTCTCCTGTTTAAAATTCTGAGCATTCTACTGTGATAATAAGTATGAACTTGTAATACACTAATAATCCCCGGCTTAAAGTCAGAGTAGATTTTAAGCCAAATGTTATTTTAATGTATTACTTAAGTGTATTCTTGTGCAACTGACATTCCTAACTAGTTAAATCTGAAATCTAGTTAAGAAAAAGCTACATTCTTCTATGCAAAATCTATAGCAGGAAAATTACTTTTAATATGTTGAACACAGAACTGTCTTAATGCTCTTTAATTAGATTAGATGTCCATAGATAATGATTAAAAATGATTGATAGTTTATTTATCATTAAGTTACTTGATAATCTGGTAAATTCATGGTCAAATCAGAATTTTTCATGCCTTACTTCAATTTTTACACTTACCTCTAAGATATATTAATTTTTCCTGAGTAAATCATTTTTTTAGGTTGACATTTGGTGATACCTTAGTCATGAGACCCATCTCAAATATAATTTCTTCTCTAATGCCGTCATTCATTCAAATCATATAATTCTTCAACATTCTTTGGGAGTCTGAGCACCTGGGTAAATTAAATGTCCATTTCTGAAACAGTTAACTCTAGAAAAAAAGAATGACTTCTAGAAGACGAATGGTTTTGCTTTTGGACATACATTATTTGTGTAAGGTTCTACCACATCAACTAAGTGAAGACATTTAATAGGTAGTTAAATATATTTGGATGTGTCACTAGTACTCAGATAATATCTAAAGTTAAGGATTCGAAAAAGGCCATCTAATGCATATAGTTAGATAAGTAGAATATCAAGGAAGGACCAGAGATTTCACTAAATTTAGGGATTATTGGATATAATAAAGGGCCAAATTAAAATGTGTATTAATAAAAATAAAGTAAAAACCTGATTATACTGGTAGCGTATGCTCCTTTTAAAAAATAGAAGCACAAAAAGTACAAAGAATAAAATTATAATTATATAACTTTATAACTAGATCAATATTAATATTATTTCCTTTAATTTTTAAATTTGTATTTGAAAAATAAACTTGTAATTACAATAGTTATAATACCTTAATCTTTTTTTTTACCTAAATGAAAACGTCTAAATTCTTCAAAAACATTATTTCTAGTACCTGCATAGTAATCCATCACAATTGTTGGTACTATATATCAATTCTATTTTTCAGTTAATTCTCTTGGATTTTTGGAAGTATATAGGTATATGATCTGCAAATTCTTATCAGTTTATACCTCTTTTCAGATACTCTGTACATCTTACATTGTCTCTTGTTTTATTATATTGCTTTGATCTTTATATCAAAATAAAATAATAGTGATAATAGATGTTTTAAAATGATTTTAATGGTAATGTGTATAACGCTTTAACATTAAGAGTGATGTTGCTTGCTTATAGCAGAAGTACCTATTTTTAGTATAAAATTTTAGATGTTATGAATAGGACTATATCAATATTAACTTATTGAGTTTGACATAATTTGCATGTGTGTTTAAAGTAAAATTGGTTTATAACAGTCATTCATTCTACTATATTATAGCACATGAATACTATTCTGTGAATAAGAGCATAATTTTATAGTAAGGAAGGTTTGGAAAACACTGATTTCTATACTCTTGGAATGCACATTGTTTTATTATAGACTCAGAAGTTCTTTGGTTCAATAATAAGAAAAACCTTTAAAGCAAATTTCTCAAATTATTTCTTCTTGAGTTTAATGCATATTACATTATTCATTATTTTTTTATTTTTGACCTTTTTAAATTTGAGGGTAGGGGAAGGAGAGGATTTATCAGTAGCTGTAAGTGGATTTCCTATTTTTAAATACAACTTGAATATCTTTTCCAGTTGATGAGGAATGTTCAGACCATTTGTATCTATTGTAAAAACAGTGTTATTGGTTTTTGATTTATAGTTATGTTTTCTGTAATTTAGTTTCTCAGCTGCTTCTTATCCATTTTATTTTATGCAGAGATTCTTTGTTAGCTGTTAATTAATTATCTGTGGCTGCATAACAAGCCACCACAAACATTGTGGAATGAAATACAACAACTGTTGATTGCCATTATGTCTCACAATCCTGGGAGTTGACTCCTCTCAGCTAGGCGGCTCTGGCTTTGGGTTTTCAGGAGGCTGCCGTCAAATAGTGGCTCAGGCTAGAGGTTTCTCAAATGCTTCTTCCCTTCTATGTCTGGCAGTAGATACTGGTGGACCGCATCAGGGCATTCAGCCAGAACACCTACAGGTGACCTCTCTATGTGGCCTGGGCCTTTCCACAGAGTAGTGGCTCTCCAAGAACAGTGGCCCAAGAGAGAGACAGGCAGAACCATACAGTATTGCCTGTTGACTAGCTTTGAAGTTACATAGTGCCATGTCCATCGTATTCTTCTAGCTGAGGCAATCTCAGAAGCCCACCAGGTTGTAGAAGAGCATATGGGAAACAATGTTGTGACCATGTTTGGAAAATGCAATGTGCCATGATAGTCATTCGATTATTACTAGTAGTTATGAAAAGTTTCAGAGACATCTTAACCATATATCATCCATCTGTGAAAGTGACTAAAACCCACTAATTTTGTGTCTTTTTGGAATACCAGGGATTTTTGCTGAATTTTCATTTGTCCTTTCTTAATTATTTATTTTAATGTTATAAAAACATTTTGTAAATAATTGGTGGTCTCTATCAAAATATTGTGAGGCATTAATTTTGTAACACCGTTTATAACATTTGTTAGGATTTTTTTTATATTTAACTGTTTTCATGTTTCCCACCAATCCTTGATAACCTGATTTCTTCTTTCTTTTTTTTACTGAATTTATTTGTTGTTGATCTTAAATAATCAACTGGATTATTTAAGGGATACTCTTAGATGGTACATTTTCCATATATTTGTCAAGGATGTTCTTAGAAAGCCAGGAAATTGTTAATGAAACAGTCCCCTTTTTCTGCACTCGACTAAAATCTCTGATTGTGTTAGTAGCAATCAGACTCATAGAAGCAGGGTTTGTGTTGTGGGGGCTGTGGCTGTCAGGAGCAGCAGCTTCCCTGCAGTATTGTTTGATTATAGAGGCTCATGTTCTTTAATATGAGTGCTAATAAAAATAAGAAGAGCTTCACATATTTCATGTCCATCTGCTTTGAACATTTTCTTGCCAAATGGCATTCTGAGCTGGTGGCTGAGACACAACAATAATAAGGTTACGTGATTGTCAGTGGAGGAGTTTTACGGGCTTGTACAAATTAACTCAAAAATACTTTTTGTGATGGGAGAGAGTTATTATAAGATTCAGCACATGGAGAAACTAAGGTGCTGAAAAAAATTAACCCAAGGTCTAAAATACTTTATTAATTGAATTGGAAATATACTCCTTACAACTAATGAATTTATTTAATCATTTATCTATTTACTTATTTCTTCATTTACTCAGTATTTTTGAGTCAGTAATGAATTTTGCATTAAGAGCTTCTTGTCAACTAAGAGAAAAATCATAGCCACAGATAGTTACAATACAAATATTCATGCTATCAATAGGTATTTACTCGACAAATATTTACGCTCCAATGTTTCAAATACCATATTGGTTACTATGAATACAGTGTTAAAAGGTAGATCTAAGTTCCTATTCTCATACCAATTATATCCTATCTGGAGGAGTCAGACATTAAGTTAGTAAAGTTATAAGGAGATATTAGGTTGCCAAGGATGCTATGAGGAAAACATAGACCGATGTGCTAGGGAATCTAGAGAGCCCCTTTAAGTTGTTGGTCTAGAAAACTGAGGCTGACTCTTAACCCGGGGTCTGCATATCATATAAGACCAGCCTCAAGAATAGCTACACCTCTGGCAGAGGGAACAAGACTGCAAAAGCTTCAAAGAGGAAGCAGTTAGGAGTGTGGCAGGAACCTCGGAAGCAGGCTCAGAGATGGTCAGGAGCCGGACACTGAGCACAGTAGGCAGGACCCTTCCAATTGTCTGGCCTGAGGCAGGAGTGCAAATGGAGACTCATATGCCGTAGGTCTAAAGAGCTAAGATTATAGATCAAACTCATTAGCTGTGACTGAACTACGCTTCCTTCTTCTACCGTGACAAATATACCTTCACAAAGACAAGATTTTAAAATACTCATAAAACCTTAAGATTTGTGTGACTGAATGTTAGCAAATGATTTAAAATGACCAAATTTCATTATTGCCTATTTTTGGATGTTCTGTATATAGGTTAGTGATCTTATATTTATAAGATAGTAAAAACATTCATAATTTATAAACAATTATTATTACTCTTTAAATTTTATTTTTCGTGTTTTTACTTTAGCAAAATCACTAATTAAGCTTGATTTTCTAATAGTTGATTTTCTAAAATTTTCCTAATTACCCATTATAATAAGTGGAAAATACTGATTATAACACATCCGTGTTAAAATAGTTTGTTTTAAATTTAATTCAATCATATATATAATTAGATTCATTTTTGTTTTATAACTATGTTATCTATAATAATCTATAATAATAAAAGCATAATATGCTACTTAGACCAAACAGCCGAACGACCTGACGTCATTCCGGATGTCCTTCCGGACGAAGCCGCCATGGCAGGGGCAGAGACAGAGGTGGTTAGGGACAATCATGCAGGCAAGCGAGCAGTTAGGAGCCAGTGGTTCCAGATTGTGAGAGGGTGCAGGCCGGGCTGAGGGACACCCCTCCCCTGCACTAATTTCGTGCACCGGGCCTCTAGTATTTTATAAATATAATAAAATGCTGGTATTCAATGTTAAATAGTTGTGAGGGTAAAAAATTAAGATCATGCTTCATATGTTATATCTAGACCAATTTATATACAAATTTAAGATAGAAATAAATATATGTATCTCTATATTTTAGAGAGTGGAAGTGGGAGTTAGAGAGAGAGAGAGAGAGAAGACAGAGAAACATTGATGTGAGAGAGACACATTGATTGATTGCCTCCCCCATGCGCCCAGACGGGGGCCATAGATCAGATTGAACCTGCAACCCAGGTACATGCCCTTGACTGGTGGGGGCCATAGATCAGATTGAATCTGCAGCCCAGGTACATGCCCTTGACTGGGAATCAAACCCAAGACCCTTCGGTGCATGGGCCTATGTTCTAACCACTGAGCAATGCGAGATAGGGCAAAAGTAAATATTTTAATGTTACAAAATTTTTCTTGACTAACATTCCCGACTGTTATATAGAATGTGCTAAATTGTGAGTTCTTCTGGAACCACGAATGAGAACATGAAGAGAAGTAAATGGACACTTAGCACTTTAGGGAAATACTATTTGTTATCTAAGTATCAATTGCATCTATATTCACTTAGAGGAATAATTTGACAAGATAATTAGTGTTTCTTCTTATATCTAACAAGCTCAAATCTTCTTTGGCCTTCAAAGAAGCCTCAATCACTGATGGTGGTGGTGGCATAACCTACAGTCCTTTGCACCACTTGGACAAAAAATAGCCTTTGTTTTGAGGAAAAAGGTCAACACATGTTGAGAAGTTGTTTCTTTGGGCCTGAATGTTGGTAGTCACAAGAGCAGGTGTTCAGAGTTATAGACTGAGCCAGGGTTTGGCAATTTTTTTTATATAAAGGGCCAAATACTTTAGGCTTTCTGAGTCATAGAATTTGTAACAACTACCCAACTAACGCGCTAGTTGTAGGGCAAAAGCAGCTTTAGAAAATATGTAAATGAATGGATGCAGCTGTGTTCCAAAAGTTTTATTTGCAAAAATAGGTAGTCTGGATCTGGCCTTTGAACTGTGACTGCCACACCTGGGGTGTGCTGTGCCATCACTAAACTTCAGATCCCAAGTGACAGAGGCACCCTCGTGTTCTTTAATAAATGAATCATCGGCGTGTTTTTGATGTGTTAAATGGTGGGGCCCAGAGCAGAGGCCTCACTGCCTCATTCTAAGGGAGACTCTACAGTAGGACTGGGTAAGGAGATTAGATTTTATTCTAGGCAGGATAAAGAGCCACTGCAAGGTGTTCAACAGGCACATGTAATCTTAGTTATGCTTCAAAAAGATCCCATTGACTGCTATTTGGAGAATGAATGAAGTACTGTGAAAGTAGAGAGAGAGAGAGAGAGAGAGAGAGAGAGAGAGAGAGAGAGAGATATTAGTCCTTCCAGGGCCAAATCAATGAGCATTTCAGAAAGCAAATGACGTTTGATCTGCGTCACACTGAAGCAGGGAAAGGCACTTCGGGTGCAAGGCAAAGTATGTGCAAAGGCAGAGAATCCAAAAGGACTCAGCATATATTGGAAATTATTTTAAAACTTCAAAAGAACTAGAAAAACATGTGCATGAGGTAGGAGAGAAGACTAAAAATCTAGGTTGGATCCTCGTATGCTACAAATGGGGCATTGACCTGTGAGAAACAAACAAAAAAAAGGAACTGGCAAAGTCTTTAAGTGGGTAAGGTCAGATTTTATTTTTAGGCAGAAAACTGGGACTGTAGTGTGGATATGGGACTGGAGTGGGAGAAACTGATACCTGGTTGTGCAGTAATCCAAATCGAAGATGAAGAGCACCGAAAACTAAGGTGACTGTGTGGGGACTGAAAGGGAAGCTGCTTTCAGAAGATACTTTGGAAGTAACACCGATGGGATTGGTGATTGGTTTTCTGTTGGGGTGAGTTAAAAGCAGGGATGACTGGTGACTACCTAGGCAGTGTAGGAGTGCCACCTTACTCTGTGGTGGGAAGAGCCGGGGGTGGGTGGTAGAGAGGAGAAACACAGTGATTGATGTTTTGGACACGGAAGTTGAATCTGGGTTGGGACATCCAGGTACAATGTCTAGCAGGATGCTAAGATATGGGATGTAGAAATATTTGATAATAGCAGAGACTGGTAGCAGCTGATGCCATCAAAGAAGATGAAAAACCCCAGGGACAGTCTAAAGACCAAGAAGAGGACGAAGAATGTCTGTCTGATTAACACTAACCAATGAGGGTGGTCTGAGAGGAGGGCATTAAGAAAATGGACTCTTTCTAATCCAGAGAATAATTCTGTGGCTCAGTATGCTTCATCCATGGTCTTACAGGGGAGATGGCCACGCTGAGGGATATAAGCCTCTCCCTCATATTACAAAATGGCTGGTTTTTAGTTAAGTGTAATTTCAGTGTATACTCCACAAGTGATATTCATTATAAATGTCCACTACAGACGTCTATCTGAAATTCCAGGGAAGAAAATCTCTAAATCCACTGATTTTTAAAAATTTATTTTTGTAAGAAAATTATCAATATGATAATCTCATACCAAAAAGGTGTGGTCAAAAGTTGCAGCCTTCTAATATCATGGTTCACTATTATTTCTCAAAATGTGATCTGAGTCTTTAACTGACATTTAAAAAAACAGGAGCTCAGTATTTCCTTGCATAAGTGACGACAGATTGAAATTTAGTTTTTTCTGTCTTGCCTTGTTCCAAAGAATGCTATAAAAACCAAGAGTAGCCCTGGCCGGTTTGGCTCAGTGGATAGAGCGTCAGCCTGCGAACTGAAGGGTCCCAGGTTCGATTCCGGTCAAGGGCATGTACCTTGGTTGCGGGCACATCCCCAGTGGGGGGTGTGCTGGAGGCAGCTGATCGATGTTTCTCTCTCATCGATGTTTCTAACTCTCTATCCCTCTCCCTTCCTCTCTGTAAAAAATCAATAAAATATATTTAAACAAACAAAAAAACAAAACAAAAAAACAACCAAGAATAAATGTCCATAACTATGGAGACATGTGTATCAGCCATTAAATCAATGTTGCCCACATGCCTGTGGTCTAAAGGAATTTGAGCAGTGAAATCTTTATTCATGTTTTACAGCTTGGTGAGTGAGTATCATGTGCCAGGTACTATGTTAAATGTTGGGGACAAATGGTAAACCTCTTGGAGGCAAAGGAAGACAAGACATTCAGGCCCATGGACTGACTCTGTGACCCTCTTAGGGAACTAGGAAGAGTTCTTAGGTTTAGGAGGCAGATGGAGGAGCAGAGGAGGCTGAAGAGGAAGGCCAGAGCCAGATCCTAAGGGCTAACATGCTTCTCCTCTACCTGGGAGGCCAGCTGTTCTTTACAGCAGAGGTACTGCCCTTGGAGGGCATTTTGAACATTTGTGGGGCATTTTTTATTGCTCTAGTAATAGGATGTGGGCTTTACTGGAATTTTTGTAGTTGGGGCCACAGATACTAGACCAGGGGTGGGCAAACTTTTTGACTCGAGGGCCACAATGGGTTCTTAAACTGGACCGGAGGGCCGGAACAAAAGAATGGATGGAGTGTTTGTGTGAACTAATATAAATTCAAAGTAAACATCATTACATAAAAGGGTACGGTCTTTTTTTTTTTTTTAGTTTTATTCATTTCAAACAGGCCGGATCCGGCCCGAGGGCCGTAGTTTGCCCACGGCTGTACTAGACTGTAATGTGCAATGTGAGAGCAGTTCCACATAATTAAGAACATATTGTTTTAAAATAAGTATTTACTTTTCTACCTACCCCACTAGATGATGTATCCATGAGAGAAGAAATTTTATCTCTTTCCCTGTAATTCACTCTGACTGTCACCTTTGAGGGAAGTTGGTAGGAAAAGTATAAACTTTTTAGCCAGCTGTTTAATTAATTTTCCAATCCCAACGCCACAAATTATAATTTCTAGGCCATTTGTATGTGTTGCTTAACTTTTCTGAAGTTTTTCCTCTGGGAAATGAATCTAATGTACATATACCTCAGGGCTAGGTGAGGATTAAATATTTATAAGGCACTGAGCAAGCATCTGGAACTTAGAAAGTGCTAGAATAAATATTGGTTCATAGCGGGAGGTGTGGAGGTTGGGAAGCTTGCACTAAACCCTGCAGGGCCATTATGAGTCTTGGTTAAACTTAGTTCAACATTGCCTTTGAATTGATAACCTGTTTTATAAATTTATTTGCCTAGGGTGACAGACACTTTGTTCTTAAGTGTGAAGTGGGATTGCCTAGTGTAGGAGCATTTTTCAGGCAATTTTTTGCTCAGAGAGAAAGAATGATGCCTCCAGGGACAAGGAATAGAGAAGTGAAAGATTTGACATCTTCAATTTGGTAGTTAATCTTGGATAATCTGTGATATTTATTATAGCATAGCTTTTCTTTCAGCAGATTTATGTTTTTATTATCTAAATTGGATTATAAACTATCAATGAATTAAGGCTCTGTCTTTTTGTGTAGGGGGTGAATTTTCTTATTTTTTAATTAGAGTATACATTTAATATTATTCTGTGTTAGTTTCAGATGTACAGCAAAGTGATGAGACAATCATGTACTTTACAGAGTAGTTCCCCTGATGCATTAAATGTCTTATTTGCAAAATTTATTACATAATAGATATCCAGTAAGAATTTATTGATTGATTTCTTTCATTGGTGTGAGGTGGTGAATGTTAAAAGAATATAAAATGCATAATCCCTTATTCAAAATCTTTGTAGTAGAAGATATGTTTTAAAATTTAGATTAAAAAAACAGATATCTATCATATTATATCTGTACTAGAGGCCCGGTGCACAAATTCATGCACCAGTGGGGTTCCTCAGCCTGGCCTGCGGGATTGGGCCAAAACCAGCTTTCCGACATCCCCCAAGGGGTCCCGGATTGCAAGAGGGCACAGGCCAGGCCGAGGTACCCCACCGGTGCATGATTGGGGCCAGAGAGGGATGCGGGAGGTTGGCCAGCTGGGGAGGGACCACAGGAGGGCTCCAGGGTGTGTCCGGCACATCTTGCTCAGTCCCAATTGGCCGGACCCCAGCAGCAAGCTAACCTATCAGTCAGAGCGTCTGCCCCCTGGTGGTCAGTGCACATCATAGTGAGCGGTTGAGTGGCCTTAGCATATCATTAGCATATTACACTTTGATTGGTTGAACATATGACTGGCTGACTGGACACTTAGCATATTAGGCTCTTATTATATAGAATATTACCATATGCTATATTACACATAACCAGAAGGAACTGGGAAGTAACCCCAAATCAACATTTTAATGTATCTGCAGGACAGCTATGACTATTCATACTAAGCAAGTTATGGTGATTGCAGGTATAATGACCATGAAGTGTGGTTCCAAATAAACAAAATTTCTTTTTCTTTGCTTATGAGAGCTTCTCTCACCCACCAAGGAAGTTTGATATATATGATCCAGAAAGCCTTTAGTTTTATAAATTCCTTAACCCAGTGGTCGGCAAACCGCAGTTTGCGAGCCACATGCGGCTCTTTGGCCCCTTGAGTGTGGCTCTTCCACAAAATACCA
>NW_005354010.1:2544293-2546946 GCF_000412655.1 Myotis brandtii
GCGGCTCGTGAGCCACATGCGGCTCTTTGGCCCCCTTAGTGTGGCTCTTCCTAAGCCTTAGGAGTACCCTAATTAAGTTAATAACAATGTACCTACCTATATAGTTTAAGTTTAAAAAATTTGGCTCTCAAAAGAAATTTCAATCGTTGTACTGTTGATATTTGGCTCTGTTGACTAATGAGTTTGCCGACCACTGCCTTAACCTATTGAGTTATACTGATTCAGAAGGAAGAATAAGTATGCCCTAGAGATTGCTCATTTATTTTACTCTTAATACATTTGAGTAACCTGATCATCCACTTAGCCTTGAAAGAAAATACACTGCATTGGGCTTTGCCTTGTTTTTTTTTCTTATATTTATACAGCTTTAAACACAATACCAAGTCCTGGGAGCAACTTTTTGAGACAACCACCTTGTCCTACTTTACTAGGAGAGCTGTCATAACCGAATACCACAAATGGGGGTCTTGAACAACAGAAACCTATGTTCTCACAGCTCTGGAGGCTGGAAATGTGTCAGCAGGGATGGTTCCCACTGAGGCTGTGAGGGAAAACATGCTCTATGCCTCCCCTAGCTTCTTGTGGTTTGACTTGTAGGTGCCCCTCCCCATCACTCAGTTCATGTTTACAAGGCATTCTTTCTATGTGTGTATCTGTATCCAAATTTCTTCTTTCTACAAAGATGCCAGTTGTATGGATTAGGGACCCACCCTCCTCCATTATGACCTTATCTTAATTACATCCGTCACAACCCAATTTCCAAATAAGGTCACATTCTGAAGTGTTAGGGGTTAACACTTCAACATATGAATCTTAGGTTGTGTGACACAATTCAAACCATAGCACTCAGGCAGGCAAACAGTAGATGTTAATGATGATCTGGACTTCAAAACAGAAAGAAGGGTTTGCATGGACAGGGAGATCCTAAGATGATGTGTCTAGCCTGGGTGCTATGTCCTGGAACAATGATTCTAGAGCCAATAAGAAATTGGATTTTCTGATTCATTGAGATGGAGAAAGAGCACAGTTATTCATTAAACTAAAGAATGAGTTTAAAGGAAGGCAATAAAGGAAAGGGAATTGGATTGTACAAGTCAAAGTTTGTGCCTTTTATTTTAAATTATATACAGTCTATGAGGATTTTCTGGCATGTTTAGATTAATATTTACTCAAGTTTGTATGTATTGCATCTTTCTTTCAAAATTTTTCTTTTATATGGTTTACTGAGTTTGTTTTGACTATTGATGTTTTCTCAGGAGACACATATTTTTAATGTTTTTATTTTGTATCTTTTTTTTTTTTTTACTTTGAAACAAATTTCTTTCTCTCATTATCAGCTGAAACAGCAATGTCAGAGATTGCTATTTTAGGGCAGGGAGTTATTCAGATTTTAATAATTAGTGTGATGGTATCAGAGGAATTAAGTTGGACTCCACAGCAATGTACATATAGGAAAAACCTGCTTTTCCTCCATAGTAAAGAAAAGCCCAATGAACATTGTAAATGTGCCTGAGTGAGGACAACCTCAGTGCTAGAGTCAGACTTAGGTCTGGTTACTGTGGGTTTCCAGTGGCCAATGCCATTATCCCTGGCCGTGGCCGTGTCTTCCCATTGGATTAGTTGCCACTTGCCATGGCCACCCCCTTCTCAGACAGATGCACATCACTTTCCCTGGCCAACACCTCCCAGGTGCAGTGTAGCCCAGGCAGGAGGAGTGAGAATGCACAGCTGGAGTTGGAATCAGAAGACTTGCAGAGGAGTCCTATGTGACAGTAGGAAAGTCACTGAATAGCTAAGATATACGTGGTTCAAGTCGAATATGGAGGTTACACTCTATCTCACAGTGTTGTGAGCATAAAACATGGGAAACCATAATGGAGATAGAGTGAAACAATGGCAGTTACCATGTACTAATCTACAGTACAGCAGGCACTCTGCTAATTGCTTTGCACATATACACTATCTCATATTTTCACAGCGACCATGTAGTGTAGGTATTTATTGTTACTCCAATTTTTCAGAAGAGAAAAAAAAAGACTGAATATTTTTTCTAAGGCCACAACAGTTTATAAGTGGCAGAGCCAGAATACGACATAAGAGGCTTAATTTCCACTTTTCTATATCATTAAACAGCTTGTACTAGGCTATTTTGAAAAAATAAAACAACCCCCAAAATTCTGATTACATGAATCTATAGTAGGTCATTTCATGGATTAGAAACTCTCATAATTCATGATAAACTGCTTAAAAAACCCCCACTTTATATCAATTGCTTTTTTAAATAACCAAAATAATAATTCTAGTTTAAGAGTCTTGTTTCAAAGGATATTTCTAAATAAAGAACAGAAAAAGCATGGATTGAACTTTCTTTTTTAATGCTGACAAAAGTACTTGGGAAGGTGAAGGTGTTTAAAACATTTCAGTCCTGATTCTGTCCTCAACAGGCTAGTGATATAAAAATGAATATCCCTAAATATCTCTCAAGAGAATACATGATTATAATAAGAATCTTTCAACCTTGCATTATCATATGAATTATTCTTAAAATAAATAAAAAATTGTAACTGGGCCAAATGTGTGTGTGTGTGTGTGTGTGTGTGTGTGTGTGTGTGTGAGGGAGAGAGAGAGAGAGAGAGAGAGAGAAAGAGAGAGG
>NW_005354010.1:2546961-2558070 GCF_000412655.1 Myotis brandtii
AGGAGAGAGAGAGAGAGAGGGGTGAGATGGAGTATAAACTGGTTAATTTTGTTTTCTAAAGAAGTGGCTTAAATGTGGGCCTATTAACCATCCAAATAATTTTTGGATGATGATCATTCATAATTGTAGCTGTATTTTATTTCTAAAGTTCTCATTTAAATGTCTTATTTTCTTCTTAGCTAGGTTACAAACTAGAAGAATATATAATACTTGTTTTGATAAGTGAGTTTTGCATTCTGAATATAGTTCTCTGATCCATATGTGGAGTTACATGTGTTGGTTCTTAGAATGCTACAAAGCAGTGATTTTCAACTGGTACACTACAAGAATGTTTAAAGCATGCAATACCTGACTATTTAGTCAGGGGCACTGACCTCTTTTCCCTTAGATTGTCAAATAAAAAATTGACAACAATCAATGCAATAATAACCGTCTAGAGCAGCGGTTCTCAACCTGTGGGTCGCAACCCCTTTGGGGGTCGAACGACCCTTTCACAGGGGTCGCCTAAGACCATCGGAAAACACATATATAATTACATATTGTTTTTGTGATTAATCACGATGCTTTAATTATGTTCAATACAATGAAATTGGGGGTCACCACAACATGAGGAACTGTATTAAAGGGTCTCCTCGGCATTAAGGTTGAGAACCACTGGTCTAGAGAGTGAATGAATCAAAATTATACCTATCTTTTTTATCAGCTCGGCCACAGAATTTTAGTAATGAATTTGTGTAACATGAGATAAAAATGATTGAAAATTGCAGCTATATAAGCAACAAACTTTTATTGGTTTTATGCTAAAATGTAACACTAACCTGACACCTCCCGAAAAGATCGATCTAATAAGATGGTTTGGTGGCCCAATTAAAACTTTTTCCCGAAGTAAATAAGGTGATGTTGGTCATGGAGAGACTGAATTAGTAGGATAGGAAACATTTATTTTGAATAACTTATTGATGTGAAAATCATGTTTCCAGTCCAGTAAATCCATGCATTTTCATCTTGAAAAATCCTCACTAATGATGGTAGAAAAGAAATTAAGGCTTTCAAACTATCAATACAAATCTTGTGCTTTTCAACAATTGTCTGACAGTGAGATAAATTAAGTTTAATAAACTTTTTCAGAATATTTTGCCTTTAATTGGATATCAAAAACAATACTTGCAAGTTGTTAATTCTGCCATTTGAGGGAGGACCAAGGAAAGCAAAATAGTAGTTTAACACAACAGTGAGTAAAATTGTCAAGTAAAGCTTGATGACTAAAATCCCACACTTAAGCCTGAGCATCTATGCTAATTTTTCATATTTGTTGCATTATCATTCTCCTGCTCTTTGTGTTTATAGTTAATTCATATTTCTATAAAATAGTAACAACTCTGTGGTTCTTATATTAATAAAACTCAAAAATATTTCTGGCAATATGCATTCAATTTTCCTACTCATTATGGACAAATATTGATGTTTATTCATGGGTATAGTTAAACATAATCCTTAGTGTTTATAGTTCTATTATATTGATGCATCTTTCCTCATGTTCATAATTTTATTCTGAATATCTCTTTAAAGATCAGTTAGAGTTTAGAGAGAAGGTTTGGAAGAAGGAGTTAGAGGTTGGATAAGTGGAAAATCAGGTGTTTTGATTGGGGCAAGGATAAAAGGCATCTCTTTTTTCTTGTGAGTGGATTGGGGGTTGTAGAGCTGAAATCAGCACATCAACAGAGGCCCTTGATGGGAAGGGAGAAGACTGGTTACTTACTAATTTCTATGAGTCATGCTTATGAGGACACATTAGAAGGAACTTAGCTGTTCAGTTTGTCTTCTTGTCCTTATTCAATGTGATTGTCAGACTCTGGGTCCTTCTGCATGAATGACTGTCTACATCAAGCATGTCAAACTCAAAGGCTTACATGGGCCAAATAAACAAGGTTTAAGTTTATGTGGGCTGCAAAAAACCAAAAGCTTCAATTTTCATAGAAACTGAGGTTTATTTCGATCAGAGACATGCTGAATACAAAGGGCTGAAATAAATGAGTAATCATTAACATAAAATGATAGATCATTTTTTATAAAAATTAATATTTTTTCTTGAACATTAACTTACCAGACACTGAATAACTGCACAAATTAATAAGTGTAATGCAGATAAACCCTATTTTTCTTATTCTCCAAAAGCGAAATATTCCCTGTAGTGCACACCAAACAAGTCAGTCCAAGACTAATGACGTGGCAATCGGCTGCTAAAATATTCGCTGCTGGTATTAGTGGAGAGAAATTGTGTGCCTGTGTGTAAGGTGTGTAAGAGAAATGAATGCAACATGATTATAGTAATCCGTCATTAGCAAATGTTGTGGTTTGTTATTAATAATTATGTATAACAGGATATTGTAAAAATTAAATTACGAAATTTTTATTAAAACGTTTCTTACATACTGTTATATTGGCTGGGTCGCAAAAATATTTGTTGTGGGCCACATGCGCCCCGCAGGCTACAAGTTTGACATGCTTGGTCCCCATGCTATAGTAGCTTCCAATCAGGTTATCAATCAGGTTATCCTAAAGTTCCAGGAGCAAAGGTTTTCAGACTGAATAGTATATTTGAATCATGCAATGTATTAATTCAATTTAAAGCATACCACCAGAATCAGGGGGAAGAAACATTCACATTACACTGCTCTAAATTGTAGGATTCATATGATTACTAACCAGACACATACAATTTGTGGTTCTTTCTTTTAGTGGGTCCCTATGAACAATTTAATGTCTTTTCTACCCCCACTACCCTGCCCCGAATGCTCCTTTCCATTATTCTCTAGCTTTTAAAGAAATTTTCATGATGGATATCACCGTGCTGCACAGTAACCACCATCAGAAGTATGAGTTGTGCTGATGGTTTCTTGATATCTTAACCGAGTCCTCCTGTTTCAGTCTTTTGTGCCATTTTGCATATTTCCATCACTCTTTATGAAATTCTAAAATGTCATGTTTGTGGAAGAGATCAGGCACTTCTATTTCAGGTAAACGATGAGAATTGAAACTTCTGTGTGCATTTACATATATTTAGGTCTGTGTTACAGCCTTTCATCAGACCACAGTTTCCCCTTGAATCATTCCTAAAGGATGCATGCCTAGTTGATGCTGTGACATCCTCAGTCTACCGGTGCGCTCACCCACATTTACATATTAGGTCTGTGTTACAGCCTTTCATCAGACCACAATTTCCCCTTGAATCATTCCTAAGGGATGCATGCCTAGTTGATGTTGTGACATTCTCAGTCTACCGGTGCGCTCACCCAGGTGCTTGATCAGAAGCATCTGAGATGATTCTTGGGATTTTATCCTCCAGGGTACATTGTAGTTGCTCTAATCGAACATCAAAATGATCAGATAAACAAAAGCAACAAATAAACAACCCCTTAACTGACATGGATGTGGAATGTCAGTGAGGTTCCAGCCACTTATTGTGGTCACTATTGCTGTTCTATTCTTGTGCAAGTATGATGATAAGAAGACATCCCTATTTGCAGGCCACTATGGGATGTCAGAGCACATCAATGACATTTCTCCAGTAGACCTGGAATATTTTGCTTGACATGTCTCATCAATATTTTTATTCAACTGGAAGGGATCTCTGTGTATCTGCTCAAATAATTTATTTGGCATTTGATGTCAGGGAGCTAGCAATGCATTTCCTTTCTCTTCTTGAATAGTGAAGAGTAATCTGAAGTTACATTCTCCTGAAAGTGACTGCAAATCCATTTAAACTGGCCTAAGAGTCTGAAATAGTCTGAAGGGGAACCCAAAATGATTAAATGACTTGCTTAAGGTCAACACCTAAGGAGTGGAACAGGAAGGAGAAGCCAGGTGTCCTAGTTCCTGACCAAGTCTCCCATTTCTCCTGTGGGTCACTCTGTTGGCCAGGTCTTTGTTTTTATCCTGCTCTGCTCTTCTCTGGCCTTACTTGAGAAGTATCTCAGTTTTTATGGGCCCAAAACTGCCTTCCTTCTCTTTTAAATTTCTCCCCAATACCTGCTTTAAGAGTTATAAGAACTTCTTTTTCACTTTATTTTTATTCCTTTAAGGGGAAAATGCCACTTCCAAGAAACTATCCAGCATTTGCCATTTTAAAAGGAAACCTCTTTCTCAGAGGTTTAGCCTCAGAATTTAGAGAAATAGAGTCCAGATGCTCTCATCCAGAAGCTCATGATTTTCTCCCTCTCTCTCTCTCTCTCCCCCTCCCCCCTCAATTTGTTTTTGCAATGGGGGGAAGGAGCAAATAGAGGGAATCTTGTCTTGGATAATTAGCAATTAGGGCAGAGTCTGACAGGAAGGGAGATACCTGTGTAAGTGTAGAATCTAATTAGAGAGTGTCTTCAATTGCAGCTCCCCAGGGAGTCACCAGGGGTATCAGTTGGCCTTCTGGATCTTGACCTCAGGTGAAACTCTGGAGGAAACACAACTGTTCTGGAGGTGTCCCCTGTGGAAATACCTTTCAAGATCAATTGGCACAGCTGGCTGAAGCCACTCTGCCTTGAATTTGGGTTTTCACATTTCAGTGTCATTTTTACATAACACAGTCATAGCATCCCAGTGTGAAGCTTAACAAAACTGGATACTGTAGGCTTGGAGATCCTTCCAGTTGCCTTGCTTTGGTGCAAGGACATTGCAGCAGCAGTGACAATAGCTTAGCTGGTAGGTAGCACGTGAGAAATGTACATTGCAAATCCATTTAAACTGGCCTAAGAGTCTGAAATAGTCTGAAGGGGAACCCAAAATGATTAAATGATTAAATGACTTTCAACACCTAAGGAGTGGAACAGGAAGGAGAAGCCAGGTGTCCTAGTTCCTGACCAAGTCTCCCATTTCTCCTGTGGGTCACTCTGTTGGCCAGGTCTTTGTTTTTATCCTGCTCTGCTCTTCTCTGGCCTTACTTGAGAAGTATCTCAGTTTTTATGGGCCCAAAACTGCCTTCCTTCTCTTTTAAATTTCTCCCCAATACCTGCTTTAAGAGTTATAAGAACTTCTTTTTCACTTTATTTTTATTCCTTTAAGGGGAAAATGCCACTTGCAAGAAACTATCCAGCATTTGCCATTTTAAAAGGAAACCTCTTTCTCAGAGGTTTAGCCTCAGAATTTAGCCAAGTGTCTGACATAGAGCAGACATTGAGGAATAGATAGAGCCTGTCAGTTGAAAGTTATTAAACGGTCATGACTTAATGCAGCCAGGTGCAGATTGGAAGAATAAGTAATCTGAGTGGTTGAGGCATAAATAAATATCAAAGACATGTTCTGAAGAGAACAAAGACCACTAAAATCCCAGGTGGAACTTGGGCATGTCATTTTATTTTTCTGGATTACTTTTGTGTTTTTATTGTCTAAAGCAGTGGTTCTCAACTTTGGCTGCACATTAGAATCACCTAGGAATCTTTTTAAAATCCTGATTTCTGGGCCTCATCCTCCGGAAATTCTGTTTCTTTGTTACTAATGTTGTGGCCCCACCCCAAAACAAAAAACCTTGTGCAGCCAAGGTTGAAAACCACTGGTCTAAAGAATTAAATATCAACTCTATTTTCCCACAAGGTTATTGTATGGATCACATATGCATGAATGGATTTCATAGGTTATAAGGGCAATATAATTATAAGGCACTTATTTTTTTTATGCATTTTGCCAGAAGGCAAAGAAATAGAGTCCAGATGCTCTCATCCAGAAGCTCATGATTTTCTCCTCTTCCTTTCCTCTGTCTGGTAAATACACGTTCTTTAGACTTATGTTTCTCTTCTGGAGGAACCTCTTTTTAAAACCTCTGAAATTGTTGGTTGTCACAATTGGAGGCTTGCTGTTGGCCTATACCCATGGTTGGCAATCTTCGGCTTGCGAGCCACATGTGGCTCTTTGGCCCCTTGAGTGTGGCTCTTCCTAAGCCTTAGAATTACCCTACCTACCTATATAGTTTAAGTTTAAAAAAATTGGCTCTCAAAAGAAATTTCAATCGTTGTACTGCTGATATTTGGCTCTGTTGACTAATGAGTTTGCTGACCACTGGCCTATACAGAGGAGAGGCCAGGAGTGAACCTATACCTTCTATAATCCACAAAACAGACCCCTGCAACAAAGAATTATCTAGCCCCAAATGTCAAGAGTGCTGAGGGTAACACACACTGCTTTCGTTTGAATTGAATTTTGTCCTGTCTCTTTAACCCATGGGAAATATTAGTACTCTGCATTTGACATTACCCTGTAAAAATATACAAACACATGTTGGCATGCACATCCTTACTAATAAAAGCCTAAATGGTCGTCATGCCATCACAAGATGGCTGCGCGCACAGCAGGTGTGTGCAGGTGGGCGGGGCTGGGCTTGACACTGCATGTGCGGCACAGAGCCTGCCTGGGGGTCCCCCGGATTCGCATGGCAAGGCCTGCCTGGGGGTCCTGGGGGTTCTGCCTCCATGCAGGGAGGCCTGCCTGGGGGTCCTACCTCCTCCTGGCTTCTCACGGTGAGGCCTGCCTAGGGGTCCTGGGGGTCCTGCCTCCTGGCTCCAGCCTACCTCTTTGGGGCAAACCATTGAGGAACTCTGGATGGGTGGGTGGGGACTACTTATTTGGGGTGATTTTTCACAGGGCTCCCGCACTATGACAGGGCACAGGCCCTAACCCTCTCCCCACTCCCAGTACATGAATTTCGTGCACTGGGCCTCTAGTTACTAATATTTATTTTCCCAGTTGACTGAGAGTTCCATGAGAGCAGGGAGGTTTTGTTTTTGTTTTTACCTTTTTGTTTATCATGATGATTCACACATAGTGGACACAGTATTCATTTGTTTATTCATTCATTCCAAACTTTTAAAGAAGTGTCTATTACATGTCAGGCCCCCTTCGAAATTCTGGATTATATCACCAGACACAAAAATGACACAAGTCATGGCCTGTTGGAATTTATTGTTGTAAGTGGAGAGTTCTTACTATGAAACATGCCTCTTAGAGTTAATATTAAGTGTAAGAATAGACAAGGTCACAAAGGAATAAAATCTAAATCCACTGAGCTAGGCTACAGTGACTAACAAGTGAGAAAGAATGAGTAATTTGTGCTAATTCATTGGCAATGAGATGAATTGGCACATTTTTACAATTCAGTGTCATGCATGGAAGTGCCTGTTCTACTAAATGATACCATATTTTAACCCACATTGGTGTTAGCTGTCATGCAGATGTGAACTGACTCATCATCATCCTTTATTTGACATATTGGCTCTTACCATGCCCTAGGTATGGGTGAACCAGAACTCATGTGTGAAAATTGATATGGTAATTTAGAAAAATGATTTATGTTAAAGGAAATGACTCGTGAAGAGAAATTTGCTTTTCTTGCGTATGTTCATTTTTTATCATACATTTTGTGTTGGGTGTCTACATAAGGTTCCTAGTTCAGCTGTGGTTGGCCTGTCAGGATATTAAGATGTATATCCTCAAGTAATAGGACTTTAGAAGAATGGGAAGAGAATTAGGGGCTTGTATTGGGGGTGCTGATGAAAGGTTTGGAGTCCTGTAGAAAGTGGCAATCTGAAGAAACCATCACTTAGGTGGCTGATTCTCTCGGGGGCACTACCACCCCCAGGGGAGGTCTGGACATTGGTTAGAGGAAGACTGGAAAGCATTCTGGCCTTTAGCAGGTTTAAGGATCTCCCTTCCCTCAAATTGTGTTTTAAAGTGGAAGACAACCCTGCACACTGAATAATCAATGCTCTGCATACTCTGATGTTCAGATTTTCTGTTATATTTCAAATGGGGTAAAGACGTGTTAATAATAATAAAATCTAGCTTTAAAAAATACTTTGTTTTTTTAGAGCATTTTTAGGTTTATTGCAAAATTGAGAGGAAGAAATAGAGGTTTCCCATATACTTCCTGCCCCAACACATGCATAACCTCCACCACTACAACCTCCCCTACCAAAGTAGTACATTTGTTTCAATCTGTGAGTCTACACTGAAACATCATAATAATTCAAAGTCCATAATTTACATTGAGGTTCAATCTTGATGTTGCATATTCTATGAATTTAAACAAATGTATATACCGCTATGGTATCATACAGCATAGTTTCACTGCCCTAAAAATCTTCTGTATTCTTTCTGTTCATCTCTTCCTCCTCCCTCACCTCTGTCAAACACTGATCTTTTTGCTATTTCCATAGTTTTGCCTTTCTCAGAATGCTATATAGTTTGAATCAAACAGTATGTAGCTTTTTCAGATCAGCTTCTTTCTCTTAGTGATATGCATTAAAGATTCTTCCATGCGTTTTTATGGCTTAATAACTCTTTTCTTATTATTGTTGAATAATATTCCATTTTTTTGGATGTACTACTGTTCATTTATCTATTCACCTACATGAAGAACATCTTGGTTGTTTCCAAGTTTTGGCAATTTTGAATAAAGCTTTTATAAACATCTGTGTGCAGGTTTTTGTGTGCACATAAGTTTTCAACTTCTTTGGATAAATACCAAGGAACACGATTGCTGGAACATATGGTAAGATTATTTTAGTTTTATTTTAAAAAAGTGCCTATCTATCTTCCAGAGTAAATGTGGCATTTTGCATTGCCACCAGCGATGAATGAGGGTTCCTGTTGTTTCACATCCTCGTCAGCATTTGGTGTTATCAGTTTCTGGATTTAGGCCATTCCAATAGGTGTATAGTTGTATCTTATTGTCTAAGTTACATTTCCCTGATAATATATGATATGGAACATCTTTTTATTAACTTATTTGTCACCTATATACCTTTTTGATGAGGCATTTGTTAAGGTCTTTGGCCTTTTTTTGTTTTATTTTTATTTATTACTAGAGGCTTGGTGCAAGAAATTTGTGCACTCAGGGGGGTCCCTCAGCCCAGCCTGTACCCTCTCTCAGTCCCGGAGCCCTCAAAGGATGTCCCCTATAGGGAGTGGGCCTAAGCCATCAGTTGGACACCCTTAGTGCTGCCATGGAGGCAGGAGAGGCTCCCCCTACCACTGCTGCACTCACCAGCCGTGAGCCCAGCTTCTGGCTGAGCAGTGCTTCCCCTGTGGGAGTGCACTGACCACCAGAGGGCAGCTCCTGTGTTAAGTATCTGCCCTCTGGTGGTCAGTGTGCATCATAGCCATTCAGTTGATTTGCATATTAGCCTTTTATTATATAGAATCCCTTTTCCATTTTGGAATGAAAGAAGTTAAAACATCTTTCAATGGTGGTTGACCCAAACCCATTAATATTTAACTTTAGTATGAATTTATGATCATACAGTTCAAAATGGGTATTTCTGAACTTGAATATTGTAGCATGTCATGCAAAATAATGAAGGTATATTGTGGGTCTCCAGCCTAGAAGTTCTCAGCTGGCTTCTGCGTCGTCTCTCCAACCCTGGATTATGTCCTTTTATGCCTCACTCTTCCAGGACTGGTGCAAAAAATTAGTTTTACTCATGTTTGTATCTCATTTGCATTATTTTTTCTTCACTGATGTGAAAGAAGATTGCTTCCTTCACAATATAAAAAAGAGACCTTTATACTAGTCAGGAGTGACTTGCTATGCAGCAGATGAACAGGGGTATCATTCAAGCACTGAGGGCACGAATGTATGAGGAAGCTCAATTCATTTGGATATTGGTTTATAATGTGGTTGATATGCAACTGACTTTGTTTATTTGGTTTTTATGTAGCCATTTTAGGGCAAGTCTTTATTCTAAATCAGTTTACCAAATGACTGACTTTTGACTAGGAGAGATTCGGATATACACTAGCTACTTATTCAGTGTTGGTCATTAGAGCAGTTATAATATTTTCTGTGTTCTCTTATTCTGTTCTATTTCTGGATGAATATTTTCCCTTTACACATCACACTTTTAATTTTAGGATAAAATTCTTGAAGAAGTTAAAATTTTAAACATTTTGGAATGGGGCTTTAAAGCATTTTACTGATATTACAAATAATACTTAAATATTTCACTGACTATGAATAAAAGTAGATCTATGTGGTCAGTTGAACAACGTGCTTCCCCCATCCCTCGCCTACTAAGATATCCATGCCCCAATCTATGGGACCTGTGAACCTATGGATATTACCTCCCATGCAAAAAAGGACTTTGTAGATTTAATTAAGTTAAGGACTTTGATATAGAGAGTTTACCCTGTAATATTAAGGTAGCTCCATCCAATCACATGGGTCTCTAGGAGGACAACTTTCCTGACTGTGATGAGAAAGGCAAGTGTGACTTTGGAGGACAGGTCACAGAAAGGCGCGATGCCCTGGATTAGATGATGGAGGAAGGAGGCATGAGCCAAAGAATGCGGGGACCATGAAAAGCTGGGAAGGGTAAGGTAGCAGACTCCCCAGGAGCCCCCAGAAAGGAACACAGCATTGCTGACACCTTGATTTTAGCCCATTTGAGACCTGTGTCAGACTTTATATATAAAACTGTGAGATGGTAAATTTGTGTTGTTTTAAAAGACTAAGTGTGATAGTTTATTACAGCAACAATAGAAAGTTAATACAATAGAGAAAGACTGTAGGACATTATATAATGAACATTAGTAAAGAGCTTTGAAGCCTTTGTTTTGATGTACAATAATAAGGGACCAACAAATATTGAGGGATCCACAATATTATTTTTCCAAAATACTGCCTGATAATCATAGTCACCCATCAGAATGAAGTAGAGTGTATAGAGTTCAGAGAGTAACCTCCTCTGGAAATCTGAAATTTGCGTCTCTATATATTTTGTTGTGTTCGCTCTCAGATTTTGTGATTGATAAAAGGGAAGGATGTCTCCTTTTCTTCATCTATCTCATCTTCCCAAGATTATTTAAATTTGAGGGGAAATATTAGCATTCTTTTTTCTCTTTTCAAGTTAATATTCTGCATTGCCCTCAGATGGGTTTGTGATATAGAATTCTGCAGTTCTCAGAAGTTGAATGTAGGAGTCCATAACTTGATCCAGTGGATTTATATTGTTTGCTGCTCAGTATAGAATCATGAGAACATATTCCTCCTCTTTTTTCATGTGACTCCTTACTCAAGGATATTTTCTCCATTAATTTTTATTTTATTTATTTTTTTGTAATTTTAAAAAT
>NW_005354010.1:2559014-2565831 GCF_000412655.1 Myotis brandtii
AAATTTATGTTGTTATAGCATCAGATAATGCTACCAGTAGCATGCTAAGATGTTGTTTGTGTTTTCAAAACTGCTTCTTCTCACCACACTCAACCTAAGCTGAATCTGCACCCCTTCCCTTCCTCTCACTTCAGGGGTGCCCTCAAGTAATTAGCGGTAACCTTTGTTTCTCCTTTTGGTTACAGAGCCTCAGTTCTGGGACAGGTCAGTAGTTCTGCATCCAATCATCATAACGGCGGGAGGCATGCCATGCTTACCACATTCCCATGGACATCTGTGAAATGAGTATGCAAATTGCCTGTCTCATTCTCATTTGCCAAGAACTCTTGTTATACTCTCACCTTTTCTTAAAGCTCCCTGACTTCCCACTACAAATAATTTAATGGAAATATCTTTTAGAAAGACATTGATACTATGCTTGAGTCCAGTGGTTTTCAAACTTTAGTGAGCATTGAATGAACTGAACAGCTTGTTAAACCCAGTTTTGTGTCTGCTATACCTAGAATAGTCTCTCTCCCTCTATTTACCTAACCCCCACATCCCTAGCCAAGCTTACAGACTGGCCACTGTTCCTCTTTTGCTTCTGTTAAAATTTAATAATCCTTCTGCCGAATTTATAATATAAGTGATTTCTCTTAACTTGGTTTTCTCTCCTCCAGGCAATTCTTTCTGATTTCTCTCCCCTTTATGTGCTCCAGTTTTTGCCTCCACTATGTTTGCTTTTAGTGTATTTTCCTAGAATATAAACACAGAACTGTAGAGCTAGAAGACCTATTGGTGTCTCTCAGGTCAGAATTTGCAAATTTCTATGTATAGAGCAACTTCCTTTTTACCTAGGATACTGGTGGAGAGCAGAATATTGATTCCCTGACTCAACAGAAAGATACTGAAATGAATGAACTTTAAGAATTACAGAGGTAAAAAAAAAAGTCAAGATGTTATAACAAAAATCTAACTTCCTTCTCCAATAGCTTTAGCAATGAGAAATGAAGGTTAGCATTGCAATGCCTGTGAAAATGTTAGGCACAGATCCAGGAGCAGCTATTTGATTTACTAATTATCCAGGCACAGCCTGCGGGCTTGGCTCTCAGAACACAGGTCCTAAGATCGACAGCCTCTTGGGTAGCAGTGCTCACACCTGTTACTGGGCCACATGGGCCCCTTCAGCCACATACATTCTAGAATCCAAGAGCCAGCCTAGTAGAGAACTAGATGGGAAATTGCCCACCTGTGTTAGAAAGTGTTTCAGGACACTGGAACGAAGGATGAGAGACTTTCCTGGAAGTTTAATATTTAAACAAGGCTATCTGGTTTCTTTGAACCAATCTTCATCCAGACATTGCTGCAAAAGGAAAGAAAAAGTTAACAAACAACAAGAGACCATACGCTCTCCTCTACCTTCTCTTTCTCTACCCAGCTCTGATTTCACCACTGAATATCCTTAGAACCTCATTTCTGACATGGATTTTGCTGACAGGTTCATATCTTGGGGCATAGAGCTCTTGGGGTGTGTGTGTGTGTGTGTGTGTGTGTGTGTGTGTGTGTGTGTGTGAGGACTCAGTTGTTGAACCATCAACTCAGGCATTAGAGTGCCCCACCTGGCCTCTCTGTATTATTTTAAGTGTTTAGAACACATCAAACAGGTTTCAGTACAAGTTTAGTTATTAGTGGGTAATGGCACTGTACGGTGGAAAGGACACAGGAGATGGAGTTGGACACTCAAGGTTCAAATCCTAGCCCAGAGACTTATGAGAACCTTAGTTCCAATATCTGTAAAATAAAACAATAATGGTGAACTCAAAAGGTTACAGGGATTCATTGGGATGTTGTTTATAAAAAGGCCTGTAGGTTCACACATGGACCTTAGTAGGTACTCCAGGGCAATAGTGCAATAGTATTCTTTCTTTGTAGAACCTCCTGGCATATCCACCATTTAATGCTCTGAACAGCCCTTTGAAGAGCAGGATCAGGACTAGGGTAAGGCAGGTGAGTAGAGTGATGCAAAAATGGGATCATATTCTGTGTTGTTGTTTTTAATGAAAAAATGTGGTATTTTGTTCATTATGAATACTTTTGCATTGATTTTCATTTTAAAATATTGTACTAGAATAATATCCTCATTCTGAGTGCTTTGGCGTCCTCTTAAATGTAGTGCTCAAGGCTAAGGCCTCACTTGCCTAACCGTCATTTCTGCTGTGAGAGGGATGGACAGGAGAAAGGAAGGATGTTTTCCTTATTTCACAAATGGAAAGTCTAGATTCAGTGACTAATGCTGCCACCTCCATCCCCTGATTGCCTAAACAGCCGGCATCATGAAGGAGTCATCTGTACAAATCACCTGCCTCACAGCTATGCTTCTAACTCTGAAGAGCCTTTTAATTCATTGTTCTCTCCCCAGCAACCAGAAAACACTATGACTCCATCAGAGGTTCCAGCTGACTTGTAATGTGATGACTTGTCACAGTCTGTTGCGCCAGCTCTGTCTCATTCTGTCGGGTCCTGGGCTTCTGGAGGGTACAGTCTCTAGGGAAATTGAGTTGTAGCCTCTGCATTAACATTCTCTCCGTTTGTATCTGCTGACACATTACACAGTCACCTCCTTTCCTGCTGTTAGATAAAAGACTGCATCGATCCCAGAATGAAGGGAGGCACAGCTGTTGAGATCACAAGCAAAAACAAAGCTTGTATTTTCCTCCGATTAAAGGGCCTCACTTTTCGAGGCTTGTCTCCTGAGATGCAGCATTTTGCTTCTCAGGCAAGCAGTACAGAGCCCCCCTGCAATATACAGCCCCACCTCCTCATACTGTACATCTCCACATGGGTGAGCAGAGTTGATAGGAATGGTGATGTCAAGTGCTTTGCATTGCAATTGTGAAATCGTTTTAATGTCTGTTTTGCTAAAGCCAAATGATTCCATGCACATAAACCTTAAAATTGATGCAAATGCCTTAGAACCAGTGAGAGTTCTTGTTGAATAGACATTGCATCCCAATACAGCCTAGGGGCCAGGCTCTCTTTCCCTTTCTTGAGCGTATATTTTAGCAATGGCAGCTCAGAACTTGCCCTGCAAGGGATTTTGCAAATCAAGAGAGGGTTATGTTGAAGTGACAAGCCTAAGTGTATAGGCCTTTTAAGTCCCCTTTGAGTTTCATAGTGGCTCTGTGTGTGTGTGTGTGTGTGTGTAGGTAAGAAGGCTGAAATATTGATTTGGATGCATCTGTTAAACTGAGTATTCTGTTAAAATATACAGTGCTCTTTCTCCTAGGATTTGGTCCAATCTAAACATTTTCTTGTTAAGTGGCCCTACTAACTAGTCACTTCTTAGTTGTAGAACTAGTTTATTTCTTTTGTATTCTGCTATATGATCTTGCTACTGTTTGGCACAGTTTATGATTTTTTCATGGTTAGTTTCAGTTAGATGTGATTCAAAACATTCTATAAGTCAGAGCCTGTTTGAAATGCATTGACAACGTAACAATGACCAAGAAGATACTATGCAGACTAGCATTTGTTTTCATGGAAAAGATTCTAGGTTTTCAGATCTATGAGTGGAGTATTCAAGGATTTTCTTATTATATGGCATTTTTTATAGGGAAAGGAAATTTCAGAAAGCAAATACATGGTTTGGGTTAAGTGAAGTCTTGAATGTTGTCATTAGGTTGTTTCTTTTGAAGCGGCTTGGACCAAAGCTGGCCTCTGAGCAATTAGTCTCCTCAGGTAGATTTCATAAGGGACACTCCCAGGGAATAAAGCCTTGACTGGTAGGAGGTGAGCATCCAGGAGAGGATGAGTAGGACACATCTGGGATTACTGCTGTCTCCCCTGGGGCTTTTCTCATGGATCTCTGCCTCCATGGGATGCCTTCTTTATGTGGCAGTCACAGAGCACCTCCGCAGGAGCACACTGTCTCTGGATAGTGTCCGTCCCCATGCCTGGCTCCCCCACAACCTGTGCACATCCTACACAGCAGGGACCCACACAGCGCAGCTCTAGAAGGAGCACAGCAGATGAAAACTATACATATTTCATATTAACTCAAGATCTATACTGGAATCTCTCAAATACCATGGAGGGAATAAATACAGTTTCTCAAAATATCTTAAGGTCTTACCACTTTCCTTCCCCACAGACTGCCTTCATGCACTGCGACTGCTCTCTCTCCTTTCTTGGGAGTATTTTTTTAAATGTATAATTCCACCAGGCCTCATCCTTTTGCCCAATTTATTGTCCTCTTTTTCTTTTTATTTCTCTTTGATTCTCATTCACAGAGCACGCAGCAAGTAGGCAGACAAATCAGGGCCTTCTTTGGAAGAGAGTAGAAGGAAGAGGCTGAATAAAGCCAAACAAATATATCCAGTGGGCAGGAGAGATGGAAGGCTGCAAACAGTTGTATTTCAGTAATTTTTATTCCATCATGAGCATAAGCACGCAGTGGGCAGGGTCCTTGCGTTGCCACCTGCTTAGCATGAAGGCAGTGTGGAGCTGTGGACCCCCAGGAGTTTTGGAGTCAGGCACTCATCATCTTTATTTAGAATATCAAGAGTAGCAGATTTATAACCTTTATATTGATGATATGAATTCAAGTGTCCCCCCTATTATTTTCATCATTCCATTCCCAGGAAGCTAATTAACAGGTTTGTAATTTTAGAAATGTACATCAAACTTTGTTCACTTTATTGTTACTCTTAAGAAACCTTGATAAACAAGTGAATAGAAACCACATCATCATAATTCTTTAAATTAATGTTTCATCCCTTTACAAAATGTTTTACTCAATATCCATATGAATTGATTCAGCTATAAATATCTGACATTTGTCATGGGTTGTATATACTAATTTAGTCTTAAGGAAATAAATCTCTAAATATCCTTGGAGAAGCATTTATGGACTCAACACTATTCAAAGTTCCAAAATGGGGAATGCTGGCATCGCTACAATTTGTTTCCCTTCTGTTTTATGCTTTCATTTTATCTTTATTGAGATCTTAGCCATAAATTAATCAAATTAAAAATATAGATTAATCTATTTTTTTATCTGGAAGAATATTTACATTTCTAATTCATAATATGGGTTGAATATGCCAACTGTTAGCAAATTATGAATAAATTAGGAGTAATAACTTTTAGTGAAGAGAAGGGGCTTCATAGTAACTCAGATCTTTGTTCTAATCCCAAAGCTAGCTATATAATGTGGGCCAGTTACTTAGCATTTCTGAGCCTTAAGAGTCATCGCTGCATAAGAATTTTTATCTCATTGTGAGGAGTACATGATGACCAATGCATTGTTCAACTGCAAACCATACCCACCTCATGCTAATGGAGCACAATTTAATTTTATTGTTCACTGCAAAAATGATTCTTTGAAATGGGTCTTTTTCACAATCAGGCCCTCAGTTATAAAAGATGTAAATCAATGTATAGAAGAGGTGAAAATTAACCAGTTTATATTCTTTTTGTGGGTAGTTACATAATATGACAATGATAACTACTTGGTAAGCCATAAGCTAAAGCATGAACATTTTTGCTACTTGTGATTTTTATGTAACTATATGGGAGGCATGGAAACCAATTTTATTTTGGCTTATGTTATAAAGCTGTTGCCAAACACCAAGTGCTTAAGTCATGTTTCACATGGAGATAGTGATATCTAGTGCGTTTCTGTATAATGTGGATCTTAATCTCCCCCTGTAATACCCAAATTGCAATGTGATCCCATGGAAATCCACACAGAGTGTTCATTTATATTTTCAATTGAGAATAATCTGAGGAGCCTGGATTGTCATGGAAGGAAAGGCAAGACAGTTACTGTGCCAGGAGAGACATGGATAGGGGAGTTGGAGGGACTTTTGCTTCTGCTATTACCATAGTCACCCTTCCTTCAGGCTGCATCAAAGTCCCCAGCATTTAAACTGACCTGTAACGTTATAGTGACATAGGGATCAGCCCTCCTGAATACCTTCCTGAAGTTGTATACCAGAGCTCTCCTTGAAATGCTCAAAATTTTGCAAAAAAGAGAAAAAGGATCAGAAATGATCTTAAGGACACTTTCTGGTCTGGGACCACGAAGTTTAGGTTAATCTTCTCCCTAAAGACATTCATTTCAGTCCTCATTGCCTGGTGACTTTGGCTAGCTAACTGCTCTCCCTTGTGCTTTGACAGCCCTTTCTGTTAAGATTGGTTGATTGGTTGCAGCTCTTTCACAGTGATGATGCTCAGAGCCATGTCTACACAAACTGCCCCCTTGGTCTCCTTACCTCATCATGAGATTATGTGGTGGTGTGTCTTCCCTGGGACACCGACCTCTGAAACCCAGGCAAATTGATTAGCTTAGCATATTAATTTTTACCACTTAGTAAACTTTACCAAGTCAAGATGTGTTTTTCTTTCTTGGTTTCCAGTAAGTTTGTCTGAAAACAAATTATTCATTGATGAACAGATAATCTTTTTATTAAATTATATTATTTTGTCTTAGGGATTTGGGAGCTCAGTGAATAATGATAGTATGAATGAAAATCTCTCATATAGTTGATCTAGTATTGCTAAAAATTATATTGTGTACTTAACACATACACCTCTTTCTCACCTTCTAACAAAAATTAATTAATGAGTATATATTTATTAATTGACTTCTTCCCACACAACATTGTAAGCTCAATGAAGATAAAAAGCATGTCTCTTTTATCTACACCAAGCATGTCAAACTTGTGGCCTGCAGGCCACATGCAGCCCACAACGAATATTTTTGTGGCCCAGCCAATATAACAGTATGTAAGAAACATTTTAATAAAAATTTCGTAACTTAATTTTTACAATATCC
>NW_005354010.1:2565995-2573354 GCF_000412655.1 Myotis brandtii
CAGTGTCTGGTAAGTTAATGTTCAAGAAAAATATTAATAATATTAATTTTTATTAAAATGTTCTATTATTTTATGTTAATGATTACTCATTTTATTTCAGCCCTTTGTATTCAACATAGCTCTTACCGAAATAAACCTCAGTTTCTATAAAAATTGAAGCTTTTGTTTTTTTGCAGCCCACATAAACTTAAACCTTGTTAGCCTTTGAGTTTGACATGCTTGGTCTACACCTCTATTTTGAGCATTTATCCTTGAGTCTAAGACATAATAGAGGCTTAATACTATATGATAAATAATCTAATGAACTGAACAATCCAAAGGCTTTCCCATCATTATTATTAAATAGATGTGACTCCCAAAGAAAATGTTAGTTGTTTCTATTTGGCTATTGGTTGATATGGATAAATGATGAGAGTGGAGAGAAGAAATATTTTTATTCCATAAATTACACCATTTCAAAAATTTCCATTGTTTTTCTCTTACAAAATCTCAAAGTCAAATATTTTCTAGTTTTCTACTCTGGGTTAGATTTATTAAAATCATAGAATGAAAAGCTACAATGGGCATTAGAAATTTTTAATGTTTCTTAAGCTCGAAGTTATTTATAATGATGCAGTTCATATCAATATACAATATGTGATGTTATAGTGGCTCAAGTTGTTTCATTTTCAAATGTATTTATTTGTTCATTTGGTTAAACATAGTGTAAGAGAACATATTTGTGATGTAACATGATGATCAGTAGATGAAGTCCTCTGCTTCCTGTGTTGTTTCTTCTTCACTTAATTTTTCAAAATAAATATTAAAATAGAGATTATTTCTGTTCCTATTTATGACAGTTCACAATGATCTTAAGATTGGATGAGAAATGAATAGACATAAGAACATCTGGTCTAAGTAGATCTGGCCACTGGCTTTGAAGAAAGACACACATGGTAGGCAACGCAAGAGCCGTACTCTGCCCTCCTCTTTGAAGTGCTTGTTGGTTGTTTTTTGGATAATGTCCCAAGCCAGTGAAGTCACCATGTGTGCTGTGACAATTTTGTCACCATTGTTTGTATATAAATCAGGCATGTTTGATTTCTGCACTGATGAGCTGTGGATTCCTAGATGCTCAGAGAGTGCATTCTGCTGAGTGGTCCCTGCTACCAGCTTGTTTAAAACAGCTCATTTTTTGAGAGAAATATCTAATCACTATGCTGTAAAAGTAGGAAGAGTATGACCTTTAGAACTAGAAACTTGAATTTGAATACCTGCTCTATAACTTACTATGTATGATAATTCAAGCAAGTTATAATGTCTCCAAGGGAAAGGCAGGACCATTAGGGGAAAATGGAATGATAATCTCTCATGGGAATCAGGGTTGCCTGGCACAAAAGACTCTATTGAATGGAACCCAGGTTCCTGAAAGTCTTGACTAGTAGGGGAAGGTTGGTAATCAGGCACATGGGATGTTGTGGCCATGCCTGGAAAGAGGGAGAGCTGAACCAGATTCTTCAGATCATAGAGCAGCCGAAATAATTTGCATGCCATACTGAGTGGTAGGGCATGAATGACCAGTGTCCTTTTCTGAGACAGTTTGGGTGGTTTCTAATTCACTTGAACCTCAAGATGAAGGACTTGGAGGGGTTAGGATATAAGGATAGGGTTTCATGTACTAACTATTCTCTCAAAATTGTCATGATTGTGTCAGGTTGGCTAATCCCAAAGCGAGGCATATTGTTCTAATGTCTTGTGAAATGTCTTCATTGAGTCAGAACTGAGTCTTATTCTCTTAGCATCTTGCATTTATAGAGAATTGGTACATAAGGAAGTGTGTTGGATGTGGTAAATTATAATGATATATATCCTACGCTTTGAGCATAAAACTCATTGTGAATATTTGTAAAACGTACATGTTCAGTTTTATGGATTTCATTTATATACTTGGAGGTTCTGATTCAGCAGATCTACAATGTCACCTGGGAGTCTGTGATTATATAAATTCCATAATTGATTCAGATGTGCCACATTTGAAAAGAGATGCAATATTTGAAAATATTATTCATTATGTTATCTGGTTCCCAAACCTGTGCAATACAAGTTATGCTATATTTAGGTCCATGGATTTGTATAGATTTTGGTCCAACAGTGAAAACTCCTAGGCAAATTAGCTGTAGCAGGTAACTATTCTCAGTTCTCACACATTGCTCCCTGTTTATTCTAGGTGGCCTTGTTCAACTTATTAATTTTAAAATACTTATTTTGCATTATGTCTAAATTTTCAAAGCCTTTTCAAATATCTTAATAACAGTTTAGTTAAAATGTCTAAATATATTTCCATGCACATGATGATGTGGGAAACGAGAATAGAGTTTTCCTTAACCTAGCTAAACCTCATTTTCTCAACTCTAAAATTGGAACTATATGGATTAAAATTGAACTACCTCATGGGATCATTTTTTATGATTAAATGAATTAATTTATTTAAAATACTTAAAATGATGCCTTAACTTACATTGGTCACTCAAATCACAGTTATTATTCATGACAATAATGGATTTTATTTTATTGAGAAAAATAAAATCCATATAACTGTCTTCCAAAGGGAGCTTTGGAGTGGGGACTAATAGTTTTATATTCTAACACATCTATTTTGAGGATTATGAGGTATTAGATTTGAGAGAATATTTCCATTTGTTTTGGTAATTTTTTTGAAAAGGTGTCACACTACTTGCTGAGATTGCTATTGTAGCTGAAAAATAAACTTTAACTAAGACAGTTATCAGAGTCTATAGGGAAAAAAAGGCAAACAGTGTTTCTTCGTCAAATTTGTTTTAATTCAGGCACTAGCATACATTGAATTTTTAATTTTATTAAGAGTTTTGCTTCAGGTTCTTTGGAAAGTAGTACAGAATTAGAAGATGGCATTTCCATCACACCATACTCTTTTTTTGAAAAGGTGGCACACTACTTGCTGAGATTGCTATTGTAGCTGAAAAAATAAACTTTAACTAAGACAATTATCAGAGTCTATAGGGAAAAAAAGGCAAACAGTGTTTCTTCGTCAAATTTGTTTTAATTCAGGCACTAGCATACATTGAATTTTTAATTTTATTAAGAGTTTTGCTTCAGGTTCTTTGGAAAGTAGTACAGAATTAGAAGTACAGAATTTCCATCACACCATACTCCAGGCCCTGATGCCACATGGACTTTACAATCTGGATATATATAGTTTCCATGTTTGATGTGCACAAAGAAATATGTGATAATCAGTGCAAACAGCATATCCAGGGTCAAAAACTTAGAAACAGCCTATCAGGAATTCCCCTCAAAATAATTTATTTTAAGGCCTTCTGTGAATAAGAACAATGACAGAGAAGGCCAATTAATGTATAATTGGTGGTACATATTGTCTTAAAGGTAATTGTTTTTGAGCTTGTTATTTCACTATGATTCTCCTGGAATCCAAATGTTTGTAATTATTGGGCCTATGATGATGTGACATAAGTTAATAGGTTAAAATATTATTATGGTGATTTCAAAGAAGAAGTCTTTACTATTTATCACAAAGTAGAGAATGAATAAATATTTGATGAATAAAAATAGTGGAAATGTGAACTAAAATTCAGATTGGCTTAATAATAGGTATGGGGTACCTAGAAGAGGCGTATTTATGCAGATGCCAGAACTGGGCCCTGGATGGAGAGACTGGAAATCGGGAGGGAGGTGGTGCCAGGGACAAGCTTCTCTTCATCCTCACAAACCCCAGCTTGAAAATGGTTCCTTTTCTCTCTCACCATCTTAACCTTGTCAAGTTCTGAAAATCCAGGCTATAATGTTACCACATGACTTTATTTTAAATCTATATAACTTGTTTTATTTTATTTACTCCTAAGACAATTTTATTTCACTGTAAACACCAGTCTACTGTGAAATACCCTGATCATATGTCCTGCCTGCCTTATCAACTGCTTCGTATTTGTCTTGTGATACCCTGCCAGTGACCACAACTATCTCTTGAGATCACTAGCTTTGGCAGAAGGGTGTGTACGAACTCTCCACATGCAGTCAAAATAATCTAGAGAAAAGTCACACAGAGCCCCGAGAAGAGACCTAAATTATTATGAGAGTAACTACTTGTCATGTAGCATCAAAGACCTCACTGTCTTTTCCCAAACCCAAGTACAAAGAATGAGAAATATTATGATTATAGAGTAATTCTAATTTTTATAATATTCATGGCACTGTGTACCTGATGTAATGGCCTTTTTCGTACTCACCCCCATCATCCTTGTCTCCTATCCAGTTCCATAGGGCATTGTCAGGTCACTAGATCCACAAAGTGATAATTAATTAAGGGGTTAAAGACTGTTCAAAGCTTAATGAGATACGTGTCCTCAGAGCAGCATAAGGTATCATGACTATTTTACCCCTGTTCCTGGTTTGGTTTCCAAGCTAAACGTAGAAAAATCTCAATAACAATATTTATTTTTGGTGGCAAGAAAATAAATACATTGTCAGGAATTATCATTCATGAGCAAAGTTGCGAATGACAGCTGAAGATGGATGATTTGCTCCATCCATTTTTCAGTGAGGCAGTTCTCCATTTAGCTCAGGTGCAGGAAAAATATTTCCTATGCAGATGGGCAAACTGGAGCTGGGTATTTATAGAATTATTGTGCCCAGTCACATCACCACAGAAAATGCTCTGTAAGCTTGTCACCCAAAGACTTTGCACTTCTGTGGTCTTTTCAGAAACACTTTTCTATGGATTGCCACTATCTAGATGGCAAAACATCTTGTAAAAAATTATCCTGAAGTAATCTTATCCATGGTTTTTTGTGTTTTTTTTGCCTGCTCTTCAAGCTCTATAGCTCAGCTACATATTCATTTAGCACAAGAAAACTACACCTAAATGTTGTCTTTTTCTTGAGTGTTGAGAAGCTAAGAAGAGGGAAGGAATGTGGTTTGCAAGTGAAGGTATTTTTATGTGTTAGGTGAATTTTATTGGAAACGTCTTGAGAGAAAGATCAAGGTACGTCGCCACAGTAATTTTCTCTGAATAGTATTTAGGAGAATATAATGAACAATTAAGCAATTAATACAATGTTTTTATTATAATGCCATTCTAAATGATTCCCAAATGAATGCATTATAACAAAGACAATGTCTTCAAGTCTTTAAACTGTATTCCCCTGGAGATGAGACTCAGCTTCTCAGAAAGGGCGCATCACTAAAATAATACCCTAAAATGAACAATGGCAGTATTAAACACAGAAAACCTGGTCTAAGTATATTAACTTCTTAAATTTAGCATATTCTGATTTATATATGCAGTGTCAAGAGAACAAAAACCCACTTAGATTTTCTTAAGTGTACTTTTCTCCACATTCTCTCACCCTTCATCGCTGCCCACGGATGATTGAAATTGAGCAAGTGATTGTCACTCTAATATGCTGTTCTACCTGGCACCATTCCACCCTGAGTGTATTATCTGCAATACAGTACTCCTGCAAGGAAAGCATTATTATCATCTTTATTTAGCAAAGGAGAAAGCTTAAATTGAAAGACTTTAACATATGCAAGTATTATGATTGGTAAAGTGGTGAAACCAAGTTTTGCACTGAAGTCTCCTTGATTTTAAAACCTTGCATTTTTCCAGACTGAGCTATGATTGCCTCCTTAGGCCCCCACTCTGCATTGGCAACATAAAAAGTGTTTAATAGACACCTACCATGTAAATAAGTAAATAAATAAGTAAATAAATAAATAAATAAATAAATCTCTGTCTTTATAAAAGGCTCCTTCCCTTCTTTGTAGGAATGGCTTCTGCCTTCATGCCTGGTGCCATCTGCTGCCATTTTAACTGTTTGGTTTAATGGCTTCACATCAATTTTATTTTCTGTTTCATACCTGTTATATAATATAAATCCACTGTGAGAGAATGTTCTGTTTCTAAACTAACGTTCTTAGTAAAAGAATTGGCTCATTTAAAGTGCGAAAGTAACTAAATAGGACCGTGAGGTAACAGCCATACCACCTTCTTTTACTCTACTCGACTGCTGCTTAATTGTAGAATGACTTGACTCTTTCCCTCATTTTAGTCTGGGTATATTTTTCATCATTTAAAATGTAAGAATTTTTGGATTATGATATGTTGAGGTCAAATTTGGCAACATTTCTATAAAGAATTGTTCTTTGTATCATTGCTGTCTGGCTTTGGAAAACTTGACTAATAAGCTTTATCTTATACAGTGTATGTATTGGGGAAGGAAAGAAAAAGAGAGTATTTCTTTAGATTATTTCCTTTAGGAATTTCATAATCAATGTATAGTATACTTAATTACAAACAAGTTGTCTCTTTTATTAGAATTATTAATGTATTAGAAAGGTAAAGCAAGATATAACTAGAATGTTAAAGCTCATATGCTGATGTAAGTTGGCAGAGACTTTTTGAAGGACAATTTTGAAATCTCTATAAAATATTTAAAAGAACATGTATTTTGACCAAAATTTTGTTTTCAAGATTATATCACAAACATATAATGTGAAACATGCATATGGATATAACTATAAATATGTTTATTGTTAGGCCCAGTGAAACCACAAACTCATGAATATCAAACTCATAAAGCACATATTTCAACTAATTGATAATAGCTAATTGACTAGAAAATTTACCAGTTGAATAGAATAGTATTTAGTCAACAAAAATAATGTCTATCAGCCTAATCTGTTCACATAGAAAGATGCTTATAAATTAAAAAGGGGTTACAATATATTATGTTCAGTATGATCTTGTGCAAACATACAAATCTATATGGTAAAAGTATGAAATAATATAAAATAGGGTGTTAAAATGTAATATACATGGAACTATGAGTTTTTTCTCATTAATTTATTTTTTCATTTTTTTCAAAGAACATGTGTGGATTTTGTATTAATAGAGAATATTCTTTTGTAATCTTCTCTTCATAACCAACAAATATTCAAATTGGCCTAAATTTTTAATTATTTTTCTGAAAATCAGGTTGGATATATATGATTCTCATTGATGAAATAATATAAATATAGAATTTGTAAAATCCTAGAACCTAGATCAGAGATAACTGATAAAATTAGATTCAATATTTTTCACTCAGTAAATGAATTAGGTTTTTCACTGCTTATCAGTTTCACTGGTTTTAAATCTCCCTATTTATTTATTTATTTAAAATAAATCTGTATTGTTCAGATTATTACAGATATTCCTCTTTTTTCCCCCGCATAGCTCCCCTCCCCCCGGTTCCCCCCCCACCCCATGCCCTTACCCCCTACCACTGTCCTCATCCATAGGTGTAAGATTTTTGTCCAGTCTCTTCCCACACCCCCCACACC
>NW_005354010.1:2573831-2594946 GCF_000412655.1 Myotis brandtii
AAGTCTATTTCTTTCACCAGGTAGGGGAAGTTTTCTGTCATGATTTCTTCTAATAGGCTTTCAGTATCTTGCTCTCTCTCTTCTTCTGGCACCCCCCTAATTTGGATATTGGTACATTTGAAGTTGTTCTAGAGGCTCCTTACACTATCTTCATATTTTTGGATTCTTTTTTCTTTTTGCTTTTCCGGTTGGGTTTTATTTGCTTCCTCGTATTTCAAATCTTTGATTTGATTCTTGGGATCCTCTAGTCTACTGTTGAATTTCTGTATATTATTTTTTATTTCATACAGTGAATGCTTAATTTCTGACTGGTCCTTTTCCACTTTTTTTGGCATTCTCATTAAGATCCTTGAAGGTCTCAGTAAGTTCCTTGGAGGTCTCACTAAGTTCCTTGGCGGTTTCTAGAAGATTCTTGAGTAACCTTATAACTGTGGTTTTGAACTCTATATCCAGTAGTTTGCTTTCCTCCATTTCTTTCATTCGTGACATGTTTCTTTGTCTCCGCATTTTGGCTGCTTCCCTGTGTTGATAGAGTGGCCTTGTGTGGTAGGTGTCCTATAGGCCCCAATGGCTCAGCCTCCCCAATCACCTGAGGTGGACACTTGTGGTGCACCCTTTGTAGACTGGGTGCACAGTCTTGTTGTAGTTAAGCCTTGATTGCTGTTTGTATCACTGGGAGGAATTGACCTCCAGGCCAATTGACTGTGAGGACCCGCTGTGTCTATAATGGAAGAACTGCTGTGCTGGAGACACCCTTATGGGGCAGGTCTTTCTTCAGTGGGGTTTTGGTGCTCACTGAGTCTGCCTCTTGAGTGTGTCACTTATGGATGTGAGGAGTTGAAATCTGGTATCGTCCCACACTGACCACTAGATACACAGGCTCCTGGATCTCCAAGGAGGTGCACAGTCGGACACTGCCTGAGGCCACCCAGCAGGAGCTACAGCGAGATCTGCAGATTTCTCCTCTTTGTTTGGGCTTTGGAAGTTTTTGGAGCTCTCTGACCCAGCTGCAGCTTGTTAGGTTAGGCTGCAAAAGGACAGGCCATTCATATGCAAAAGCTGCTGTGCACAGCTTGGGTGGGGTTGTAAATTGGGTGGGGCGGGGTCTCAGGGAATCACCAGGGTGGAGCAAACAGCAATGGCTGCCAGTCAGTCATCTCCGCATCTCCTCGCCCCTGCATCCCATGCCCCCATGCAGTAACAGTGATCCCTGCGAGCACCTCTGCGAGAAAGCCACCCTCTCTTTCCGACCCGATGCCAGAGAGTCCAGTTTCTCCCCGTAGGAGTCTGGGTACCCAGAGTCTCACCGAAAACTGGAGTTTAGAGCAGTCGGGAGCTTGTGTCTCCCTTCCAATTGAAAAAAACAGTGCACCCAGTTGCCAGCCTATTTTGCACACCTCCGTTCCTCCACTCTTCTGCGCCTCCGCACCTTCTACCCAGTCTCAATGCGCTTTTTCCTTTCCTTCTAGATGTAGAACTTCCACTCAGACAGCTTTTCCATGGTTCTGGATGATAGCTGTTTTGTCTTTTAGTTGTAGTTTTGGTGTGGTTGTGAGAGGCAGCACGTAAAGGTGTATACCTTATGCCGCCATCTTGGTTCCCTCTCTTAAATCTCCCTATTTAAAATGTGTTTGGTTTATATTAAGTAGGTTAGCTCCCATAACAAACTCCAGGGAACATCTGTTCACATTCTATAAAACACTAACATTTACATCCACATTCATACTCTCTTTATTCAGCAAAATAATCAAATAATCACATGCAAAGAACTGATAAATATACCGATCATTTTTTGTTTGTTTGTTTGTTTAAAGGATGTCTATTGTCCTAGTGTGTGAACCTAAAAGTGGGACACTTAAATGAATTAGGGTCAGCATCATTATACTTTCCTAGTGTAAGATGTCAGGGTTTTCTAGCACCTGCCCCATTATAAGCATGGTTTAATGGCAAGACTTATATAACTCCAAAAATACAAAAATGCCTCAGGAAGTGCAGAATGGCACCATTCAATACCGATGTCTATTCATCAAATGAACATTCAGCAGAAATGAGTTTAATAACGTTCAAGTGATTTGGAGAGGCCTTTCTTCACTTGGGAAGTAATAAGAAATTCAGTAACTCTGGGCAGTGAAAAATGGATCAATATGTTTTCAAGGCAGGTAGATCAGAATACTATTCCATAGCTTTCATGTAAGAAAGATTTGTGCCAGAGTTCCCAGCAGCTGGTTGCCTACACAGCTCAGGCACTTCAGTTAGATGATATTTGGTAATATAGTTTTCCTATATTTTTCTCTTGGTTGTCATAAAAGTATCATCTAATAAGATGAAAATTAGAAGATGTCTAAACTTCTAGAAAAGTGATGTTCTTTTTTTGTGGTAATTTCTACTTAAATTACCAGAACAGATGCAGTGAGATAGGATGATTCACTTGTATCCTGTAGTCAGATCTCTTCCCTCCGGTGATCCTCATGGGATCTGAGGCTCACCATTTTATACCCCAACGCCATGGTTTCCTTCTTCCTCTGCTCTGGTTTATCCTAAAACATAATTCAATGTCTTGGAAATGCAGTAGGAATTCATTATAGCTTTCTAAATTCATTATAGTTAATTCATTATTAACTCAATTATATCACCAGGAGGAACCGCCTTCCACTATTATGAAAAGAATAGCAAAATCACAGGCATTTCCATAGTTCTCCCCTATTCAGAATGTACTCTCACAGAGATGAACTCTGGCATTTCACTGCAGCACAATTTGATTGATGGGAAGAGTTTGACTAATGCTATTTGGAAGATAGAGTCATTGAGTCATTGAATGTCACTACCTGCTGGACAGTGTCAGAGCAGCAAAGACACTCATCTCCCCAATCATTCTTGATAAGTGCCTAATGTTTTCTCACTCTAACTTCAGAAACATGTTCATAGTTTTGCAGTTTTCCCACTTTTATTTTTATCTTATTTCTTACATCTCCATTGTATTATAAATGCATTCATGGCCCTTTGATTATTGGGCACATTTGGCATAACGTGAAACTTGTTAATAGCCACTTTAATTTACCTGAACATATAGCTGTACACTATACATCCAGTTTAGACCATCTTGTGATTCAGAGGGAGTAAAACCTGATATTATCATGGAACCCTGCTTCTTTCATTTCCTTTTGTTTTCTCTAAAATAAACTCCAAAGGTTGTGCTAACTTATAAAACTGCATGGGAATGATAGCTAACAACTTGTTTAAGTGTCATATCTTAGTTTTCTAGGAAATTGACTTATTTTTGACCTATTGGTATTTGTCTACCTCTCAGAGGTGAGATTTGTGACTTATGTTTCAGACCTTGCTCTTTTCCAGGCTTTGGGTTGTTTATTTGGACTTATTTCAGGTATTAAAAGGCCTACATGTTGAAAATTTCAGTTGGGTTACATTTGGTACTTAACTCATTGGGTTTCAATTAATTGAGGTTAAATAGACAATTGAATATGCACATTTTAGCTGATTTATATTTTATAGATAAATAATAGTGCCTTTTGTAATTATTGAAAATTTGATACAAGCTCTTAATGTAACTGCAAGTTCAGGAAAAAGCTGTCATTAATTTAAAAGTTTCTTATGCCTTTTCTAGATGATAAAAATTGTGGCTTTGATTATACAAAAGTTTTACCTAAAACTTTTATTAGAGAGTTAAAAGTAGATCCGTTTCTCCAACTTGATTACGAATTATAACAGGAATAATCTTTCAGGAAAGATTAACATTTGTTTTAAATATTATATGTGATTAATGTATTTTATAAGCTAGTTTTTAAGATTAATTTATATCTCAGAATGCTTCGAGTTTGATTAGTGATGAGAGGCCATCGAAAGGTGTGTTACCTGATGTCCTTTCCAGCTGGCCTTGGAACTCTTAGTTAGGGGTTGTCTTCGTATATATTGTTTTCAACCAAGTCATCTGGAGAGGGCAGGTTCTGATGCACACTGCCCTAGTAGGGGGGTGTGGGCATGTGCTGAGGGTGGGAGCAGCTGGGGAGAGGTCAATGGGGGAAAAAGGAGACTCATGTAATACTTTAAACAATAAAGAATTTAAATTAAACATTTTTTTAATTAAAAAAAAAACAACCAGAAAAACGCACACAGCATTTTAGAAAGATCAGCAGATTAATATTGTTCCTAAGTGTAAAGAAAAAGATGAAAAGCAATAAAACCTTGAAGCTGAGGCCAGCCACATTAACAGAGAAAGCTCTGTGCATGTTTAAAAGCTACTATTTGCATGAAGAATGCTGTAATTCAAAAGCAAAATCAACATTTCTTGGGATTATTTGCACTTGATTGTGTGTCTATGTGGAGATTTTTATAACAGCATCACTAAATGGGGATAAGAACTAAAAAATTCTCTCTGTGGAAAATAGATAGCAAAACAAAACTTGCCCAATTTGTTTTAAATTTTGGATTGCTTCCTTAGAATAAATCCTAGGGATAGATTAAATCAAATGTCCAAATGCCAAAATGTCACTCATTGCCTGACATTCTAATACAGCCTCTTGCTTGGAAAGGAATTGATGCCTTTATATAAATGCTTGTTTCTCCAAAGGCCAATCACCCAAGATCCTTAAGGAGGAATGAGATAACCTCAGGTTCAGCTGTTAATCAGGTTAATTAATGCTGTGAGGGACCATGACTCTAGAGATACATTGTCAGGGAGGGGAAGCATCACTAAAGATGACAGGCATTATGATGGAGGTTTAGAGAATGCTTTGGCTGATGAATCACTGGTTCCAAAAGGCAGCTCCAAACTTCTGCTATGCCAGGCCTTGGTCTCTGTATAGGATGGTAAGCCTGACATGCTTACATCTGATCTGATGAAACAACTATTTTGTATGCCTGCATTGAATCATATCAACATAAAATTCTAAAGTGAGTCATCTCTTTTGTCTCCCCAAACAAAACCAGAATTATAGAAAGTGCCTGGAATAATTTAGTCCCTTTTCAAGTGTAAGCCTATTATTAATTCCCCTTCTCCTTGCTAAAGACACTGGATGCTTTCTCTAACAACTTGATGAACAAGTAACTATTTTTAAAATATATATACATGCTTGAATAATGCCAGTCAGTGCAGAAGCAAGGGCTACAAATTCCCTGACAAAATCTGAGACTTGACTGCACTGGATTCGACTTGGTAGCTCTTCTGTTAGTGGGGATAAAATACAGTGAACTCTCTGGAGAAAGGAATGAGAACACAGAGGGGACAATAACAAAATCACCAGACAGTGAACTGAAGGGCTGAGCTCTATTCTCCACTTGCTTGATAACAGGATGGTGATTTCCGTTTTCTTGTTGAGTTTATTGTCTATTTTGACTTTAAACACGGGCATTGGAAGCACTTAACAAATCTGTTAGTCCCAGCTAGAAATTATCATTTTTGAAAGGACAAGAAAGCTGGCAAACTAAAAGGTGCATTGCTCCTTCAAGTGGTTTTTTTTCTGCAATATGGTGTGTTTTCTATGTAAATTGCTCCCATGCCCACATTAACAAAGAAAGACAACCCTTTACAACAAAAAAACCAGCCCCTTGCTTATAACATCATTGATGTAACTAAGCTTAAATTGTGGCTCATAGTCTCAAAATGTGAATGTTCTCAGCATATTTCCACAGAACTAGGCACATGACTCCTGAGTCAATTCATCCCCTCATTCCCCTGCACACCATTAAGCACAGCAGCTCACACATCAAAGTTCCTTAAGTCCTTCAAAGTGAATCTTATTACTTCCCTTCCTCTCTTGTTTTCCTGGGGCTGGCTTCCCTTTCCTCTTTATTCACTTGGCAAACCCATCCATTGGTATTTAGTTTAGATGTTATTTCCTTGGCAGTCATTTCCTGAACTTTCCTGAAATGAATTAGGCTTCCCTTTTAAATGGTTTTTTAATCTCTTATGATGTCCCTAGCCTATGACTTAGGCCCCTACAATGTTATAGTATATCTATTTATCTGCATTCTTTATTCTAAAGTTATTGCTGTGGGAGTGGGATATAACCACTGTGTGGTTCATTTGATCCCTTAGCCTCAGAGGTACTTGTAAAGCTTGGGTAGCAGAGAGGTGTCAACATCAGCTCCACATACACTCATCTCTTTACTCCAGTACAAATATTATCCTTTTTGCTGGGTGCCCAGATGTGAAAATATTTGGAAAGCCCTATGATGTAAACTAAGTTCTTCAACGTGGGGTCCATGATGGTTGAGTTTATCACTGATCCCCAAAACCAGGTACAGTGCCTGAGAGATACATGACAGGCAGTTTATAAGTTTGTTGAGTGGGGGAAAGTGGCCTTTATAGATTGGGCCTTTTCTGTTAGACAGCATTACAAATCTATTTCACAGGCTGATTAGGAAAACAGAAAGTCGAAGAAACAATGGCTAAGATAATAAAAAGTTTAAGTTCTAGTCTGATATTTTAGGAAAGCTATTTGTGACTTTAATTTAGGAATAAAAATGAAGTTATACTGTCAATCTACTTGTATGTGAACAATGGACAAGGACTACTTCTAGTTCTTATCTACTGGCTCTGTGACCCTGAGTGAGTTGTTTAAATTTTCTTCCTTCAGGTTTTACAAATGAAGGCATTGGTAGCAACTACCTCTTAGGGTTGTGTGAGAATTAAATGAGTCAATGTATGTATGTTTAAAACATCATCTGACACATAGCAAATGCTCATCAAATGTTGGCATAATAATTGTTGTGGTTGTAATAGAAAGGCTGCCTTTATGCTCCAGGTGCTTTTCATGGGAACTTAGAGATTAATACTAATATCAGCCAAGAATAATCTTGCACGTATGAGTTAAAGGTACAGCCCTTCTACATGGAACAAGTTATGAATGCTTACAAGAGAAAAATTTTATTTACAGCAATACATTACTGAATTGTTTTAAATTCCAGGTTTGTTTTTAAAAATGCATCTCAATCTTAACAGGAAAAAAAGATTTAACTACCTTCCATAATTAACCACACTTTCATTGTCAAGGTTAGGTAGAGAAGGTGAAAAAAAAGGTAAAGGCATAAATAGAAGGGAAAGAATTAGCTGTATCCTCATGAGGTATGAAGGCTGGGAGGCAGTCATGGTTCAAAACAAACAAATACAGGTCAGGACCATTGTAACAGAAATAATTTCAGCAATCTGGAGCCCTTCAATGGAGGCTTAGAGAGTGGAGGGGGGTACAATCTTCTATTACCCCAAAGACTATTCCTATGAAGTGCCTGGTGTTAGAATCTCTGTGATTCCCCCGTGTGGTTTCTTTTGAGCCTGATGCTTGCTGGTTTTTCTGTCATCAGGCTTTCTTGATGACCATCCATCACACCTAAATTTTCTCCCTAGATTTATCCCTCCTCTAAGACCAGGTTTTATGCTTAGAATAATTTTCTTAATTTCTAGTACTAAAACACAATGGAAATTTTTCAGTGTGTTCTTTCAAAGAATTGCTCTTCTATGTCCTTAAATGATTAAAATAATGTGTTAGCCATCATTCCATTTATTTATTTTTTTTAATATTTTTTATTAATTTCAGAGAGGAAGAAAGTGGGAGAAATAGAAACATCAATGATGAGAGAGAATCACTGATCAGCTGCCTCCTGCATGCCCCCACTGGGGATTGAGTCTGCAACCCGAGCATGTGCCCTGACTGGAATAGAACCATGGCCTCCTGGTTCATAGGTCCGCTCAACCACTGAGTCACGCCAGCTGGGCTAGCCATTGTTCCTTTTAAATGCTTTCAACTTACTCTTTAATTGTCCTGATTCTGCTACTCCACATAGAGAAGCAGCACTCAATATTCTTGATCTTTCTTCTTGGTTTCATGACATAGCTTTATGTGGATGTTTCTCTTTGTTGTCTGACTCTGTCCCTCATCCCAACCGCAAACAGTATCTCTCTCCCTAAACTGCAGCCTTGAACATCTGTTTCAACCTCTCAGCGCTCTAAGAATTTCTTGGCTTCTGCTCTCTTGGCTTTTGCTATTTCTCTGTACATAGATGACTTCTCAATCTTCATCTCCAGCCGTAGCCTCTCATAATTTCAGTTGATTAGAGGACATTGCCATTGAAATGTTCTAGCACAGGCAAATTGTGAGAGTACATAAAGAGCTCTGTGTTCCTCTAAGATCAGGATGCAGTTTGTGAGTTAGCTGAAGATGAATATGAGCATTTGTATGCAGAAACATTGAGAGCAGATACAAGAGGAATTAAGGCTGAAACTATGGGAAAAAATAGTGTCAGGGAGAAAGGGAGCAAGCCAAGAACAAAGGACCAGAAAAGGCTCAGGGCATTTATATACAGCAATATTTACTTGCCATCCAGCTGGTTCATTTTTCTCTTTTATAGTTACAAAATAATACATATTCTTTATGAAAGTATGGAAAGCATAGAAAACTGCAGAATGAATAGGGCACTAAATTTGCCTGTGATATTAACACCTGGAGTTAATGGTTGTTCATATTTTGATGTGTAACCTTCCATACACGCCATTTTACATTTACAAATATGTCATATTGTAACCTGATTTTTAAACAAAATATCATAAACATCTTCACATGCTGTGAAATATTCTAGAATATGATATGTTTGCGGTATAAATAGACTTTACATAATTTATTTAGCAAATACCTATTGTTGGCTGTCTAGGCCAGCCGTGGGCAAACTACGGCCCGCGGGCCGGATCCGGCCCGTTTGAAATGAATAAAACTAAAAAAAAAAAGACCGTACCCTTTTATGTAATGATGTTTACTTTGAATTTATATTAGTTCACACAAACACTCCATCCATGCTTTTGTTCCGGCCCTCCGGTCCAGTTTAAGAACCCATTGTGGCCCTCGAGTCAAAAAGTTTGCCCACCCCTGGTCTAGGCTATTTAAGAGGGGCCTTTAAGAAAGTAAGTAACCATTTCAGAGACCCATAGAGATTTGAGTGGGACTTTAATGGCTAAAGTGGAGGAGAGGGAGTGTGATCCGCTGAAAGGAACATAGTGCCCGGAGCCTGAAGACAATGGACTTCCAGGCCTGGCATTTCTCTGACCACCGGTATGACTGGATAAATTACTACACAACTCTGGGCGCTTTATCTATAAAATTAGAGTCTTGGTTTAGTTTATCTCTCAGATTCTTTCAATCTGACATTTTAACATTCAAAGTAACTGAAGATAATATATGAAGAATAGTTGGCTGTGTAACATGGCACGCTGATGGAATTCCAAGAAGACTCATTTGTAAATTAGTTTGGCACTTTTAGAGAATCCATGAGTTAACAGAATAATGAAATAAAGAGGCCATTAAAAAGCAGAAAGATTTTCTGTTAGGTGCCACTGTGGGTGATCTGTTTACCACATCGGCACCCTGGCCTCTCGATGACTCTACTACACACTGCTAGGTTTGCTTAATGTTTTTTGAAACTTACCCAGAAATTTAACTAGTTATGTATTATTTTCTGTTACTATTTATCATAACTTGTAAATCAATGCCACCTTTGCTGAAGATTTAAAAACTCAGATTTTTCTTCAATAAAATGACAAATTATGAAATAAATATTGTGACTGCTTAGTAACAAAGTTGAAGTATTCTCATTGTTGCTTTCTAAATTATGCCCAGTCTAATTCTCTCCACTCCTACCCCTTGTTTTCTTATCCAGAGTCTGAGAAGCACAGTTGAAATCATTCACTGGAGTCATAAATTATATGAATCTCTTTGAAAAGTAAGGTTAGGTTTTTGTCTTAGGTACATTTTGGAAAAGGAAAAGAAATGACCATTTACTAGGCCCAAACTTTATAGTGAGTGGGCCCTCTCTAGGTGGTTCATGCTGCCTATGTAGGTAATTCTTTGAGGTAGGTCATACTGTTCATCTCTCTCCCTTGAGGAAACAAAGGTCCAGAGAGGTCCAGGGCAACCCAGCAGAGCTGGGATACACACTACATTGTGCCCAACTCCAAACTTCTTCCTGTTGCACCATGATCATATGCATACACCAAACTGCATATACCTCTAAACTGTGTGCATGTCTGAAGAATTGCAGTGTGTGAGCATGAAAGGTATGGCTTTCTGAAGGTTTTGCATAGTAACTGTAAATGAAGTTCAGAAATCCTTCAACATGGTAAAACAAAAAACAACCAATAAACACACTTTCATTATCCAAATTTCATTTAATACAATTTCCTCACTTATCTAGGATTATTTAATCCCTTGCAAAAGTCCTGTTTGATAGCTATTAATCCAATGAAATTAATAGCACCTCATTCTCTTTTAAAAGTGTCCTGGTTTCTGTGATATACAATGTGATCCTTCTATTTAGATGCCTCTGCAATCATTAAAATCTGTATGGTTTTAGGTCAGAAATCAATAAAAGTCCAAGAGATCACATTAGTGAAGAGATCCCCAGGGCCTTGTAGTGTACAATTGCATCAAGACATCTTCTGAGAGTTTTTGTTGTTGTCCTCACGTTGTCTTGATGGTAACTACAAGTCCTGTGCATTCTGCTTCTAATGATGACTTTCATTGTTTCCTATCATATCTTCAATGCTCTTTTGATATGAATTCAGTTCTTTTAGCAGTATAATGCAACTTAATGAAATGGAGTTTTTAACATTTTAATTCAATTAGGAAAGCAAAAATAGATTTCTAGGTATTTTTAAAGTAGGTTAGAAAGCTGTAAGCTGTGCGAACAAAGGAACAGTCATCTGTTCCCCTTGGGACCTACTCTTCTATCACCAGACCATTGGCACATCTCAGCTCCCTGACTGTAGACTTCTCTCATGCTTCTGTTGCAATTATGTTATTACTGCTAATGTAGTGCTTCTCCAAGTGTGGTCCCCTAGCCAGCAATATCACTTGGGAGCTTGCTGGACTCACTCCAGATCCAATGAATCAGAATCTCTAGGCCTGAGGCCAGCAATCTGCTTCAACAATCAATTCTGAGGCATGCTCAGGTCTGAAAACCACCCCTGCAAATGCCAAACGACTTTCTAGTCAGCTGTCTCCGTGAATGAAATAATATTACGTGTAGTAAAATAATGTTATTTACAGTTAGTAGCTAAGAAAGGACGTGGTTGTCTTATGATATGTGCAGTTGTTGAGAATTGCACATGTAGTAACTAATTATCTTGAGAAATCTGAAACTAGCACCTAGGCCAAAATGAAAGCAATGTTCATTCAGTTTTTATTTGGAACCCACTGCATAATGAGCACTGTTCTAGAAGCTAAGGGGCAAAACAAAGGTCCTGCTCTCATGGAACAGTTTGTTTCTATTGGGGGAACACAGACAATAAACACATATCAAATGAATGTCTTGAGTAGCATATAGCGTGAAGGTTAGTGGTGAGAGGTACCAGGAAGTACTGTGAATGTGATCAAAAGGATGAGTAGTGCTTGAGGTGGGAAACACTGCTAACTCAGCTGGCTGCATAAGCTCTCTGATCAGAAGGCATTTAGATGGAGTGAGGGGAGCACCATGCGGTTACCTGATTGTGTCCTGGCCATGGAACTACAGGTACCAATGCCTGGAGGCAGGAATGTGCTGGGCATCAGAAACACATGCACTGCATTGTTTTATTATTAGGGTGCTGGTGGGTTCTGTTGGTTGGCGTTTGGGAGGTGGAAGAAATTATTCCATGCAATAGTAATTTTGTAAACTTTCTTTTTTGTCACTCATACATTTGAAAAGAAGAATTAAGGAAATCTAAGAGAGGTCATGTGGAGCATCAGGGGTGCCTTTTATTTATTGACCACTGATCTCTAATCTGCCTGCAAACATGATGTGGAGGGTGGCTACAACATGAATTCAAAAAACTCAAAGTTCTTTACTCTCAGATCTGCTCCTCTCTCTGTGCTATTTCAAGCACAAGATTTTAACCAAGTTATCTCGTGTTACCTTTGATCTCATCTTTTTTCTTTATCCCCTTTCCTCCAGTCTAGCTTGAGTGTGTCAGCTGTGTCTCCTGGATGCTTCTGTGGCCTTCTCTCCCCCCCGCCCCACCTTAATAGTTTCACTTGGATTATTCTAACTAGAGTCCCTGCCTCCAACCGTTGTCTGCTCCAATTCAGCATCTACTTTTCTACTGAAGCTGGATGCCAAAAACATGGCTATTAATTACAATCCTCCTCAGAAAGTTTCTCCATTGACAAGATGCTCTAATCCAGTCTATTCAGCTCCAAAATAAAGACCCTCCATAATCTGCCCTAAAGTACTTTTTTCAAACTCATTTCCCACATCCCTACAACTTATACCAGTTCAAAACCCAAATAAGCTGTCCCTCCTTTCTAATAGTTTTCAAAACCCCTTTCACATCAAGGTGTTGCTCAAATACCAACTCCTCCATGCAGGATTCCTGGTTTTTCAACTAAAGTGGTTGCTCTTCTCTGCTCTACTGTGGCAGGTTAGTTTTACTTCTATTTAGTACTTTCTACTACAGTTAAGTGTTGATGGATCTGTTATCTCTCATTAGATCATGACCTATTTTAGAGTGAGGAACCAGTTTTACATCACTCCAATTCTTAGGACTTGTTAAACTGAATTTAATTAAGCACTGGAAGTTGGTATGATATATGTTATAAAATAAAAACATGATTTAGCTCTTCCTTGAGCAGAGTATTTGACTTACTGCTACACTCCTGTTCCACCAAAGCTGGAAAACAATTATGATCTTTTTCTTGTACCATATTACATTCATACTCCTATGTTTCTACTCCCTAAGAACTTTTTTCTTTCCCTCAAAATATGATTCTTTTTGGTTTAGGGTCATGCTGTTTAGAGAAAAATTGAGTAGCACACGCAAAACTCAACAAGCAAATGTATTTTTTCTAAGGATGATGAAAAGCAAAACGCTAAATGGAACTTTCAACGAATTTTTAGAAAATTACAACCCTTCAGATATTTGTATGACCACTTACACATGACAGTTGATAACAGACATTATGATGCTTACTTTAAGTAGCAGATGTTCTCTTCAAATTGCTGTAATTATATTTTTTATCTTGTGGTTAAGATACCAGCATAAAGAATTTAAGGTAGAAAGATAGGTGTTTTATAAGAGCCTTGCAATTAGTCTAGTCATATATTAATGTGTCATGTCTAATTAGATAACACAATTCATGATAGTGCTGCTGTAACAGGTCTTTTAATCATGGTGAGAATGTACTATAAAATGCAAGCCATCTTTCAAATAACTAGGATATTGACTCAGGGACAATATGTTTTCCAATAAAGGGTATAATTGTAAATTTAGCAAAATGTGTTTATTAGCTCTTTTTAATTTCACATAATAAACTTTATTTCCTGTAGTTCCTATAAGGCTCAGATTACTTCTCATTGCACAATTATATTATATTACTTAGGAAGTAAAATAGAAATTGCACAACTTATAATTTATGGGTTTAAGTAACTGGTAGCTAATGATTCAGTAATCTCTTGTGGTTAAAATCAATTTTTCCAGAAATTAGCAGAAAAATAAGCAGCAACATCACACACAAAAAGATTTTGTTATCTATAAACTTAAATAACAGAAATCATCAAGCTCATTGACAATAATAAGTTCTCTGCCTTGATATTCTTTAAAGACACATTAAAAGTTAAAATTTGATTTTTATTAAGATTTTTGCTGTGAAGTCTATACTGACATTAACTTTTTCCATTCATTATTCAATTTTTCATTTATTCATTTTCCATTCATTAAAATTTTTAAATAATTTTCTGAATATACAGGTTGAAGGGACTATACATTAAATGCATGTAATTGTCACCTAGATTCAACAGTTATTGGAACTTCCATTTTCTTTACCTACTTATTTGTATACAAATATACATGCACACGCACGCGTGCGCACACACACACACACACACACACACACACACGCTGTATCATTTGGGAGGGAATTTTACAACATGACATTTAATTTCTAAATATATTATCATGCATCTTCTTAGAATAAGGTCTTATTCCCATGTAACCACAACACCATTATCACATGTAAGAAATTAAATAATTCCTTATTATTATTTAATTTCTAACCCATTATTGATATTTCCCCAAATGTTCCAAAAATATCTTTCATAGATTTATTTCCTTTTTTTCCCCTTCCACTCTTACTGTCTTTAGTGGCTTTATTTATTTATCTTCACAAGAGGGTATGTTTATTGATTATAGAGATGGAGGCATAGAGAGAGAGAAAGAGAGACAGAGAGAGAGAAATATCCATCAGTTGCCTCCCATGTGTGTCCTGACCAGGGATCGAACCCACAAAGTAGGTATGTGTTCTGACCAGGAATCAAACCCGAGACCTTTTGGTATATGGGACTATGCTCCAACCAACTGAGCCATACCAGCCAGGTTTTATTTGAGCTTTTCATATACATTCATTTCTCTCCTTTCTTTGTTTATAAATTATACTTATGTTTTAAAAACATTTTTATAGTTGCCCAGGAATTTGCTGTGTATATTTACAATAGATGTTAATCCACTTCACATAACACTATACCACTTCATGCGTAGTACAGGTAACAGAGTATTCCCACTCTCTCCTTCCTGTTCATTATTACATTGCTGTCACTCATGTCACTAAAATTCAAAGCTGTAATCACCTCATATATTGATTTTAGCAATATTTGAACAAACTTTTTATCTACTAGATAATTAAGATACAAAAAATTAAAGATTTACCTTTACTTTCACTTATTACTTTTCCAATTCTCTTTCTTTATGTAGATCTGAGTTTCTCACCTATATTATTTTCCTTCTCTCTAAAGAAGTTCTTTTAGCATGCTTACAAGGTATAATATGAATAGGCATTTAATTAGAACCCAAACTAGGAAAACATATAAGATTTTTTTTATATTCACCCATCCTAACTTAGCGTTGAAAAAGTATTATGCTCAATGAAATAAGTCAGTCAGAGAAAGACAAATACCATATGATTTCACTTATATGTAGAATCTAAGGAACAAAATAAACGAACAGACAAAATGGAAACAGACTCATAGACACAGAGAGTGAACTGGTGGTGGCCAGAGGGGCTGGGGGTTGGAGAACTGTGTGAAAGAGGGGAAGAGATTAAGAAGTAAAATTGGTAGTTACAGAATAGTCATGGGGATGTAAAGTAGAGCACAGGGAATATAATCAATAATATTGTGATAACTATGTATGGTGCCAGGTGGGTGCTGGAAATAACGGGGCGGGGGGGGGGGAACACTTGGTAAAGAATATGGTTGTCTAACCACTATGTACACTTGAAACGAATACAAAATAATATTGAATGTAAACTTTAATTAAAATACAAAAGTAAACATGTAAAAAATAAAGGATGCTTTTTCTTAAGCACGTAGGCCAGTGCCACTAAGCTCTGAGTCAATGTGCTAACTCAGGGATAGCACGTAGGAATCACCGTGCCAACCAGTCCCAATCAATTGGCAGCAGCTGCCTGTGGTCCTGTGTGAAGAAGGCTAGTGAGGCCAAATAACTTTATATTAATGGTTATATCTGCATATTAGGAAGAGGCAGCATTCAGGCTCTATCTTTGCCAGCCTTGCTCGGAGTGAGGCCACCACTTGTGAGATGTGGGCATACACATCAATTGAGTGTTTCTCCTTTGTGTTCTGAGCTTTGACTCACAATGTTTTATGAGCACCACAGCTCATGTGATTTTGAAAGATTATTCTCAAATAAAAACTTAGAACAAAACTGTGAGACAGAGCTCTTTTAGGGGCTAATTTATTAATCTTATCATAAATGTGGCTTATGTTTGGGATGAGTAATAGAGAGAACTTGGCAACATTTTATAGTTAGAATTTCTCAGTGAAATAATTTCAGGATGATGTTCAAAAAGACGAAAAAAATAATAGGTGCAGTGCAATATCTAATAAGAGGCTCCCTACTAGAAAACCCAGGTAAATCTCATGAAGGTTGTCATGGGAAAAATTCTAAGGCTGGCTTACTTGTTTACCAAGCAGTTTAAGACTAACCACTTTGTATACCTGAAACCAATACAAAATAAGCAGTTTAAGACTAAACCATATTTATAAAATTGAAAAATATCATTGAACATATGGAAAATGAACCAAACTGATGCATTTTTAAGCTTTAAACCAACAAGCATATAATTATATACACAAAAACACATATGCATGCATATTTAGGGTTCAAGAAAGCTTTATTTATTAAAGAAATAACTGTAGAATTTCACCAATGAGTTAATTATCCATCTCATAGAGTTAGAAAATAGTCATTATGAAATTGACTAAATATTTATAATGTAGGAAATCAAATGTGCATCACACTTCCTTATAATCGAAATAGATTTATAAAATTTTCTTATAATCTTTCAGAAAAGTGAAAACTGATGAATAATTGTTCTGTAGGAAGGACATAATGATGGAAGACATAAAAATCCACTTTACAATTTTATTTGTGCATTAGAACTTTCATTATAAATTTAAAATTTGAAATTTTTATGTATTTAATACAGTGAAATTTACAAATAACAATATTCCAGAGAGGACAGTAAAGTACTTGCTTATTTTAGAGCCCATTGACTCTTTCAAGTAGATACAGCTCTTTAGAAAAAGTACCTTTGAAGTGGTTAAGTGATTATCAAAAGATTATTTTATCACTGACAAAAGACAAGTCACTGTAGTAAGACTGAAAGAGTTGTGTGAGGGGTGTTTCTCAAGCAATCAGTAAAATTCAAGGTTTGCCTGACTTTAGGAAGTCAGATCCAAGGTACAGTGACACAATGGAATACGGAGCCCTAAAAAAGACGGTGGCAACAGCATGGATGACCTGGAGAGTATTATGCTAAATGAAATAAACCAGCCAGAGAAAGGCAAGTATGTGCCATGTGATCTCACTTATATGTGGAATCTAATGAACAAAATAAAATGAAGAACAAAATAGAAACAGAGGCATGGGTACATGGAACAGACTGACAGCTGCCAGAGGTGAGGGTGGTTGGGGGCAGGATGAAAGAAGGTGAGGGGATTAAGCAAACACATACTCACATATATAACATGGACACAGATAACAGTGTGGTGATAGCCAGAGGGAAAGGGGGGTAGGTGGAGGTGGGCAAAGGAAGGATAAATGGGGATAGAAAGAGGCTTTGTTTTGGGCGATGGGCACAATATGCAATGTGCAGATGAGGCTTTTTTCCTTTTGAGTTGTACACTTGAAACCTGTATGGTGTTGTGAACCAATGTCACCCCAGTAAATTAAAAAATATCCTATATAATAAAAGGCCAGGGACCATAAGCGTAACAGCTGGAATGACCGCTTGACCAGTCGCCATGAGGTCCATTGACCACCTCTCGGTCCCTCCCCCCAGGCCTATGAGCAGTGGCTCACAGTGGTGGGCAGGGTGGCTCACGGCTGTGGGGCGAGGCGGCTCCCAGTGGCTCAGCTCGCCCTGCCTACGCATGATTTCGTGCTCTGGGCCTCTAGTGTGTGTGTGTGTGTGTAAAAGCCTAAGCGGCTATCTGACCGTTCAACCATTAGCCATGGTGTGCACTGACCACCAGGGGGCAGACACTCAATGCACAGCCATGGAAACATGGAACAGACTGATGAATCTCAGAGGGAAGCGGGGAGGAGAGAGGGTGGGAAGAGATTAGCCAAAGATCTTATATGCATACTTGAGGCCTGGTGCACTGATACTTGCACCGGTGGGGTCCCTCAGCCTGGCCTGCGTGGATCGGGCCAAAACTGGCAGTCCGACATCTCCTGAAGGGTCCCGGATTGCGAGAGGGCGCAGGCCAGGCCCAGGGACCCCACCAGTGCACAAATCTAGGCACCAGGCCTCTGGTAAACAAATAACAGAGACGAAAAAAGCAATAAAGTTTTATCTCAGGTCATGAAATCTTCAGGTACAAGTTGTCTCTCTGTGGATAAAAAGTCTTTATCTGTGTTGGGTTGAATTTACTGAAAAATGTCAGTTTGTTTAATGCTATTTATAGCATGAATTAGTTTTTCTGTCTTCATTTCTTTTTTCTGGCTATCTTGACTAACTAGTCACTAGCTTGTGCTCCAGTTGCGTATTTTGCGTATTTCTACCTGTCTTTCTGGCTGTGGTTGCCACCTCTGCAATTAGATGTGCCTTCTTTTGTTCATCATGCTATGGCTAACTTCTGATTTGATCACCATTGGTTTCCATGTCTGCTACAACCATCTAAGATCCTGGTTCTTCACCTGTCTTTGCTAATGACACAGGATCCTTCTTACCTTCCCTATTCTAAATTGTATTCCCCATCTAAATTCAAGTTCCTCTAAAAAAATTCCTTATGGCTCTTAAGCAAGCAATATTGTTATGTATGCATTTCTTTTATGGTTCTAGGGTGGGAATGAAAATAAATCAAAGCTATTCACTCAACATTTAACAAATGTGCCGGAATCAGTTGCAGGCACTAACAACATAAACAGGAAAAGTTCATTCTTATCCTAATGGATCTTATGCTCTAATGGAGAGAGATGATCATTTGACCAGTGACTCAGGTAACCTCTGCAGTGACTTTGCCTTAAAAATACTAATGAAAATAGATTTGTCTTCCTAGATATTTTTTTCACAAAAAAATATTACATGTTACATTCACATTGATTAATTAAGTAAATACAGGGTGTCCCAAAAATGTATACATACTTTGAATAATTATAAAGGCAGTGTTTACTACAATACATTTCATTTTCAAAATGCAATAGAATCTACAGATATTATATGTATACACTTTGGGGGGACACACTGTATTTATTGAACATCCATGTGCAAAGCACTGTTCTAGGTACTGTGGATAATTGGCGGGGGGGTAAAGCAGATAAAACCATGTTCTTATGGAGCTAAGATTCTAGTAGAGACAAAGTGAAAGTAATTTAAAAATATAAATCTGTAAAATTAAGTGTTAAGGGTTGCTATGAAAAAAATTAAAGCAAGGAAGGGGGAAGAGAATGATGAGACAAAGACTTTTTAAATATGTGATGGTCAGAAATAGTGTCTCAGATAAAGTGATGTTTAAGTAGAGACTTAAAGGAATGAGGGAGTACGAGATGCAAATATCATGGGAGAGTTGCAGGCAGAGACTGGCAGCCTGAGGCAGGAGTCCACGGGTGTGTTTGGGCAGAGCAAGGAGATTGGCCTTCCAGGAGCATAGTTGGGACTAGAAGACTGTTACGAGACAAGGGTATAGTGGTAGCCAGGGCAAGAATGTGGCGTTTTTACACTGATTTTTAGTAGAGGGGTGATATAATCTGAACTATGTTATCAAAGAACAAAGATCGTACATGCAGATCAGACTGTTAGCCTGTATGTGACCAGAGTGGGATTAGGATCAGTAGTTAGAGAACTTTACAATAATCTAAACCAGAGGTGCAAATGGCTTGGATTAAGTCAGTAGCAGTTGAAGTGATGGATAGTGATTAAGTCCTAGATATATTATGAAGGTAGAGCTGACAGAATTTCCTTACAGATTGGAGTCATGGGGGGTGGAGGTGGGGGAATTAATTTCTTAACCTGAAATTGGATTTTTCTGTTTTTCTGTGTGCACATAGGTCAGTCATTAAGAATCCTGGTTGTAACCACAGGTTGTGTAGAAGTTGAGCCTCTTGCTCATCCTCGCAGACTTGGCATGGTGAAAATGCCAGAGCCTAATAAGTAGCAATTTTGACAAAACTTCGGAGAAAATTAGAACCCAGCATACATTTTCTTCTACTTTAATTTTTTAAGTGCACCAAAGTCCCTGTGCCTATTCAGCTTATGTTTTGAGTAATTTTTATTGTGAACTGAATAGTAATAACTGTTCAAAAATCAATATCAATGTATAGCATTTTACAGAATCATTTTGAGCTGCAAAAAATGCTAGAGATAAAGATGAAAAACACATGCTTTCAGATTTTTTCATTTGAACCATGGATTTTTTTCCCCAACAAAGAAAAAGCTATTTCCCTGGTAGATGTTCTCACACCATGAAGGACAGCACTAATGCATTAGGAATATGTCATCTATGATTAATGCTGATGATTCAGTGAAACACAGCAAGGTACCAAAATAATGGGATTTTGCTGCATTTAAAAATGTAATCATTGTAATACTAGGTTCAAGAGATGTTTTTGAGGATGTGTTAAACTTTTTTTCTTAAAGCTATTTAACATGAGAATTTGTTGTATGAAAATAATAAAACACACATAACTATAACTCTTATTTTTCTAAATATAAATCATATGCACACATGGGAATTCAATCAATTTACTTAATTAGAGCTAACTTAAAAATTGCTAGTATATTTGGGATCTCTCTCCATAGCTTAAACATCCATTCGGGGTTAAATCCTTTTAGAGGTTGATGAAAAGTAACCTGATCGAAGCTATTTTCTAAAGCAAATTTTGAGATAATTTTGTTGTGCGAAATCCTTGAATTCATGGTTAGTTCTTAGACACTCATAATTACTAAAAGGATTTATTGATACAGCTATTTTTTTCACATTTTAAGTGTTTGCCTTTTGTAGTCTATAAAATTACAGTTTAATCCATAGCCTACAGAATTTTATAAAACTTTATATTTAAAAGAATATTTTTGTGCTTTTCTTGTTATAATTATCCAGATTCTGTGATGCTATCTGCATAGATATAATTGTAATATTTTCACAATTCAGGCCTGTTTCCCCAAAACATAATTTTTCTTACATTTTTATGAACACAGTGCATTTTGTGTCTTGATTTGTTTCTCAATTTATGTTTGTACCTCCTAAAATAGGCCCCTGCCAATGCGAGTGCTACATTTCATAGGAGCCAGTGATTCTTATGGTCTGTGATTTAGGTTAGCATGAGTTCAATAATAATGAAATAATGTAGAGTTGAATGAATACCTTCTTTAAATATTATTAAATACTGTAGTTGGAAATGAGTTTTAGTAAAATCTATTTTATTCATTTATATCTGAATGCCTTTCAAAGAATAGCAATTTCATGGGATCCCCCATCTTATAGAAGAGAGTGAAATTGGGAACTAGATAGATGAAAAAAGTGTTTTTTAAACATGGTTTATCTATATTTTTTAATGATCATGGTAACAATAGACAATATATTAAATTAGCCAGGTTCTTAGAAAATTTATGACTCCTAAAAT
>NW_005354010.1:2594969-2633814 GCF_000412655.1 Myotis brandtii
ATTTTCAGTGTGAAATACTTAGGAGAAAAATATAAAACTGAAAAGCATCACAGTGCCATGGCCTTTTATGAAAGCAATATAAAAAAACAGTCATTTATATATACTAGAGGCCCGATGCGTGAAATTCGTGCAAGGGGCCTGGCCCCCACCGCTGTGGCGGCTGCCTCGGCCCCCTCCGCTGCCACAGCTGCCTCAGCCTAGGCCTCAGCCCCGCCACTGCAGCGTCGTCTTGAAGGTCGTCTGGAAGGATGTCCGGAAGGACATCCAGTCTGATTAGCACATTACAATTTATTATTATAGATTTGAGGGCTTGTTACTTTATATGCATTATTTAATCCCTGCAATGATGCCATGAGGAGGAAGATATTATCTATATTATATTGATAGATAATATCTCTATTATATTGATAAATAATATGCAGTTAACTGGGCCTCCTATTTATACATTTTTGGGTAGATCCAGGGTTAATAATGAAAGACATGAAAATGTGGTGGTATTTTTTTTATTCATTACTGATTTTATTATCCTACTAGAGGCCCGGTGCACGAATTTGTGCACGGGTGGGGTCCCTCTGGGTGGCCTACAGGGATCAGGCTGAAACCTGCAGTCCAACACCGCCTGCAGCTACTACCTGCCACTCCCGCTCATCCCGGCCCCACTGTGCCTGCCGCTGGCTCGTGCCCCATCCGTCCCAATTGGGAGAGGCTCCCGCTGCCACAGCAGCGCTCGCTAGCCATGAGCCCTGTGTCTGGCGCCCTCCCAAGGAGAGTGGCCTATGGGATTGGGCTGAAACCGGCTCTTCGACATCCCCCAAGGGCCCCTCCAAGGGGTCCTGGATTGCAAGAGGGCGCAGGCCAGGCTGAGGGACCCCACTGGTGCATGATCGGGCTGGGGAGGGACTGCGGGAGGGCTCCAGGATGTGTCTGGCCCATCTCACTCAGTCCAGATCGGCTAGACCCCAGCAGCAAGCTAACCTACCAGTCGGAACATCTGCCCCCTGGTGGTCAATGCACATCATAGCGACTTGCATATTACCCTTTTATTATATAGGATTCCTAGTAAGGACCATATTTATTTTAAGTATTTAAAAGTAGCTTTCAGTGAGTGTTTGAGAACTGGCCAACGGCTTGAATTACAATGACAAAGTATTGGAAATATTTTTAATAATAAATGAATGTCATATGTCCCCCAAATAGTTCAATGTTTAGTGGACTGTTTTACAATTTTTGTATAAAGATACATAATGAACCTTTTGCTGTAAGTTAATCCCTTTTTCAGGAATACTGAATGATGCTGGCTTGGAAGGATGTCCGGGTACAAATGATTATGGGTAATAAGTGGCTGCACAAAAGTTTATTTACAACCTAACAAGTTACTTCTGAAAGGCTCTTTATCACATTTAAACCTCCAAAGAGACACTGCAAACACCAGTCATATGAACTGTTGGAGATAATCGATTGATATGCTTTTGTGTGAGCATCTGGATTGACGGAGCCCATAATTTTTAGGTAGAAAGTTCATGCGTAGAGTGGCTCTGCATAACATTATTGCATTGGAACAAGTCAGGTATATCCTGTCTCTTAAATAATGCAGGTTTATACAGGAAAATATTTTTTCCATCTACTTGCTGGAAGATTGACTTGGGTAAAATGACCTAGTAGGTCCTTCTGTAGATTTAACCAAAATAGGGTATTTAGATCAGACAATAAGCCAGATTTTACTTTATTCAGTTTTTTTTTCCCCCTCTGGGACAGTGTAGGCCAACTATACTCATAGCGTATCTCAAATAGCATGAGTAATAGTAAGTTTTTTGTCTCTATAATATATTCCTTAGGTTTCTCTGAGATCCAGCATGTCTAGCTCTCAAACATATTTAAAATGCAAATTTGCACTTTTAGATTATCTATGAATTGTTGTGATCTGTTTTTTAGAGAATATTCAACAAGTTAGACACTCATATGAAAGATGTTATATTTTAATTCACCACTTTGCAGGGTGGCAAGGTGTGCACACTCTTATTCTGGCACACTGCAGTATTCAAACCTTGTTGGAAATTCTCTTTTGTAATTGTCTTAGCACATTTTAAAATGTTTTCATAGTGCCAAACCTTAATATTTTGAAGATGAATTTAATTTTGAAAACAAATACTTTTAGATAGAAACCTATTAATAAAATGGAAAGACACAATTTGAAAATGTTTTTTTTAATTACAAATACATATTTGATGTGTTCTATAACTATAATAGCAAAATTGTATAAAATAAGCATTGGAATTCGAAGAGTTAATCTACTTTGTTTATATCTGTTGTCCCATCATAATCATTACTAACAACCCTGCTCAAAAGGGTTCTCTCTGAATGCTAAACTTTATGGTCATCCTACTATCGGGTGAAATTAGAGGAATTTGTCTTATTCTCCAGGTAATTGATGTCTACCCAGAAACCCTTAGCACAGCTCTGGGTTTGAGTCTTTTAACCTATTTCTGTCATTCCATCTTTCATCCAGTGACTACACTAAGCACCTCAGGAGCCTCCTCTACACCTAAGGCCCCTCTTTTCTTTTCAACCACCTTTTCTTCTCTGAGATTCCCTCAAATAGGGAGTAAAAATGACCATAGTAGTTAATTCTGTGGAACTTACGGTGGGATCCATCAAAGGTTGGCATTGCTAACTTGGCTTAATGCCTTTCACCAGCGCATCTCTTGCTATTCTGGCTAATGGAGGGGTTAACTTGTTCCATCTCTGTCCTTCTTGGCCATTTTGGCCAAGAGTCTGAGGAGTTTGTATTTCTTTTGAAGGATTTTCCTAATTTTTAATGGGACCCTTATGGCCCCAACATGAACTAAGCTTGAGAATCAATTGCTTTATATTCTCTCTTCCCAGCCTAACATAATTTTGAGTATATCTTTTTCATTATTACAACTTTCTCTCCTCTGCTTTTCATCCTCTGATCTTTATCAAACCTATACTTTGCAGTTCTTGCTTTACTAGGGTGTTGGGTAGAGTCCACCTGAATTTTCCATCTCTGTCACATGTCCTGAATAGGTTTGTTCCAAAACGTATTTATCTTTACCCCATTCCTTCTGAGTCCTGCCCTGTGTTTGAAACTTAGATGTAACATTAGGTTTATATATTGATGTTTTCAACTTTTTTGATTGTTGTTGACATTTGAGAGGGGAGGGGGCTTTTCTGTAGATGATAACTTGATCCACTGCAACAAGTTATTTGAATATTTTGGAGCCTATAAGAGATATTTTTGAGAAGACAGCCATTTCTTTCAAGGCCCTGAAATATTTTGACAAATCAAATATAAATCCACACATAGAAATTATTTTCTTATCAACTGCTTTCCAAAAAATCAAAATCATTCTGATTGTGTAGTTTTAATATTTTTTACTTTCCATAGACTTATTTTACATTCTCATATATCCAGTGACTTTCAGAAACACTCAGATGCTATCCAACCTTAGAATGTCTTCTTGCTGTTTCTTGTCTGAGTAATATAACAAAACTAACCCCTAAATCCATGTAAGTCAGAATAAATATACTAGCCTTTATTCCAGCAGTACTTTTTAGTAACTTAAATTATTAGTAATAGTATCTTGTCTTTTGTTTTTTTGCAACTTATTTAATTAAATCAGACTTTATAACACATTTATCTGTTTACGAGACAACAGTGTGTTTTTCCCCCTGCAGCATGCCAGGAGTTATGAGCTGGCTTTACTCACAGGTAATTAATCCTTTCAGTCCTTATAAATAGTAGCAATAACACTATGAGCCTTGGCACTTCTAGGCAGTAAAACGTCCTTTAAAATGTTATTGGTTGACTTGCTACTGATGGCGGGCAGCTGCTTTCTCTGCAACCAACAGTTAAATGTTGACTGATGGTTTAGATTGGAAACTGGAAGTCTCTGCACTTCTGATGCTTTTTCCTGTTCCACGTCACCCTTGGCTTGTAATACATGGCTCTGCATTGTCATCAAAGTGAATTTCCATATTGTTTTATTTTTGACATCTCCTTTTCAGCATCAACCAGTTCTATGTAAAGCAGCAATTCTCCACCTGTGGGTTGCAACCATTGGAAAACACATATAGCATATCAGATATTTACATTACGATTCATAACAGTAGCAAAATTACAGTTATGAAGTAGCAACGAAAATAATTTTATGGTTGGGGGTCACCACAACATGAGGAACTGTATTAAAGGGTCGTGGCATTAGGAAGGTTGAGAACCACTGAAAAGGGTTTATTTCATTAATCTATGGGGCGTCCTAACTTTGTGCCCAAAGAAATGAGAGACTATCCTCTATTGCAGGGGTGGGCAAACTTTTTGACTCGAGGGCCACAATGGGTTCTTAAACTGGACTGGAGGGCCGGAACAAAAGCATGGATGGAGTGTTTGTGTGAACTAATATAAATTCAAAGTAAACATCATTACATAAAAGGGTACGGTCTTTTTGTTTTTTTTTAGTTTTATTCATTTCAAACGGTCCGGATCCGGCCCGCGGGCCGTAGTTTGCCCACGGCTGCTCTATTGCCTTCAGCCTATTTAATATTTGCCTTTATCTGCTTTATTTCATTTATCCTCTTGCTATTTCAGTTTCAGGCCTTCACCATTCTACTCCAACTTCTACATATAATGCTGTGCAATGCAAAAGCATACAAACAAACAAACATAACACACCAGCTTTCAAAGGTATGGAGACGTGGAATGCAAACTATAGTGCACTGGGGAGAGTTACTTAATCTCTATGATCCTCATTATTTTTTCTTTTGTAAAATAGTAATAATAATGCCTATTGTGAAATTTATTAAGGAGACTTTAATGAGATAGAGGAAGTGAAATACCTGTTTCACTAAATAAATCATATTTTCATCCCTTTTCCATTTGTGGAAGCAAGCAAATGGTAAAACTGCAGTAAAAAGTCATAGTAAATGTTTGTTCTGTTTTTTAATTTATTTATTTACCAAACACATGGATAATACTTAATAGTATAAGAAGCAATTTAAAATGTGAATTTAATTTTTATAACTACCCCAAAAATATTACTTTTTTCCCATTTCTACTATTTTTAAAAAATATAAATCAACTTACATTAATTTTCTTGTGGTCGATTGTAACCCATCTGCCAAGTAGATATGATATACTTTCACATGTACACACTTGTAACCCCATCTTTATTTTTATTCTTGAGAAAACTGAACCACTAAACAGTTCAGTATCTTGTTGAAGGCCATAGAGCTATCAATCCTCCCAGATAGGATTTGAGCTAGGAAGTCTAACTATGGAAGGTCGTGGTCCTAAACAAATCACGACCCCTCCTTGCTGGTCATGCTTTCCTTTTATTTCCTGCTCAAGAAAACAAGATTTGAGCTGACGTGTTTTCTTATCTGAGGATTTGCCCATGGTTGTAAGCTATTAGTTCTGTCCTTCAGCTCTGTGTCTGCTTCTACCATTTAGAAGTCCATCACACATATTGGCTATTTCTCCAGGAAAGTCTCTACATTATTTTGTAACAAATGTGATGTGATATAAATAGCAAAAGCTGGCCTTTGGACAAGGAGGTGGGGCGCTTCTCCAGGGAGACTTATCCATTATAAAGGTACTGTCTTGCTTCTAGTACTATACTACCTCTTAGTGGCTCACAGATGTAATTTACATTTATTTTAACAGAGATACTCTGAGACTAATTCTGACATTTACTAGAATCATCATTATTTTTCACAAATACCTAATGAATTCAGATGATATTATCAGTTGAATAATTTAAGAGATGCCTCCTAGTCTGGCTTTGCTCTTATCCTATGTTAATGCTTAGAAAGCTCATTTGGTATTTAAGAGCCATCTCTTTATGTTTTTTTTTTCACATATGCAAATGACCTCTTCCCCCCCCCCCCCAAAAAATATAGTTTGCTTTGGCTTTCTAAAGCATTGGGAATTGTCTTTGATAACAGTGTTTTCTGAATGCTATTTAGTGACACTTCTGGCTTCATGGATTTATGATTAAAATGAGAAACTAGGATGAGCCTTCAGTTCTTCCATGCAGACGAGGCAGACATAATTAAAGAATGTGATTATAGTAGGACAGAAATGTCAAGAAAATGCCACATCACATATCCCCATTCTACACAGATTATAGGTAAGTGGAAAACTCCATTAGCAAGATAAGGACAGCCAGGTTTTTGCTTGGAGAATGCAACTCTATTAAAAGGGGTTGTTTGCCTATTGCAGCTAGACAGTAGCACTAAACAGAATAAATTAAACCCATCACAAAGCACCCCAATTTTTGTTAACCTGTTTAAATCACCCTTTTTGCAAGAGGGATGAATGGCAGGTTAATCTTTTTTACTCTAGTAACATAAATTAGTTATAGGAAAAGCTGGCTTAGCTGCTTTTTTCTCTCAAATGGAAATTTTAGCTCACTAGCATTTTCTTTCTTGTAGGGAAAATTATATTCTAGTTTTTCCACTTGAGAGCTGGGTTGTTACTAAAGTTTTTAGCTAGCTGATATTTAATTTAGCTGATCTTAAGATTTAGTAAGTATGTAAGTTAAAGAAAATTCTAACTCAATTTTACTTATGAAAAATGGGGATTTATTGGCTCACGTAAATGTAAAGTCACCCTTGAGTCCGCAGGCTGACGCTCTATGCACTGAGCCAAACGGTTAGGGCTAAAGTCCACTTTTGATTCAGTGGCTCTGAGATGATAGCGGGGAACATGTTTTGCTTTTGTCTACTTGTTCCTCTTTTGTTCCAATATGCCTTCTGTGATATGGGCTCTGTTCCAAGGCTAGTTCAGTTTCTGTTTGCAAGATTGCTGTCAGAAGTTTTTGGCATCACCAGCTTTCTTATTCGGCTCAAACAGAGAGTATCACATTAACAAGAATGAGAAAGAAAGAAAGAGAAAGAGAGAGAGAAGGAGGGAGGGAGGGAGGGAGGGAGAGAGAGAGAGAGAGAGAGAGAGAGAGAGAGAGAGAATATGAATATACTGAAGGAAGAGGGAAGGAAGAGGGAAGGAGGGAAGAGGGAAGGAGGAAGAAAGAAAGAAAAAGAAAGGAAGGGGAGGGGAGAGGAGGAAAGGGAAGGAGGGACAGAAGAAGAAAAGGAGGGAGGAGAATTCAGGGACCTTTCTCTGATTTGATCATCTTAGTTCACTTGCCCACCTTGACCAGGGAATGTGATGAGGTGATGGATGGGTTTAGGTCTAAGGTAAGAAGTCCATCACTGAGCATTTAGACCAATTTGGGATCAATCTATATAATTGCTTAACAATGAGACTGTGTTTTAACCAGTGAGTCAGGAAGACTTTATCCTCAGGGCTGTCATGGATGACTGTGCTAGGTGTGGAATGCAGTTCTCCAAGAGGGATCCTTCCTGGGGAATGTGATGTATTGGTGCCCCCTGAAGTCATGCAACAAAGCGGCTCTGTTTCAGATAACTGAGGTGTATTGTTTTATGGTAGTTGATATTTTCAAATGTAGTTATTCAGCTTTGCAGTTTCTTGTGTGGACTTCCCAGTCATTAAAGCTAGTTTATATTAATGAACTTTAAATACTCGGTGTATGTGATTGCAGCCTAGAGGCATGCTGCATAGTAAACTTCGAGTCAAACAGTCCTGGGGGGTTCTGGCTCTGACACTTGTCAGCCATGTGACCTTGAACAAGTTACTTAGCCTTTCTGAGCCTCAACATCCTCTACTACAAAATGGAGAAAACAATACCCAATTCTGAAAGTTCTTGTCAAGATTATGAAACACATGTAAGTCCTGAGAGTGTGCCTCAGACTAAGGATAGAGATATTCCCTTTTGGTTGAATAGCAGATACTATAACAGTGATGGTGAACCTTTTGAGCTCGGCGTGTCAGCATTTTGAAAAACCCTAACTTAACTCTGGTGCTGTGTCACATATAGAAATTTTTTGATATTTGCAACCATAGTAAAACAAAGACTTATATTTTTGATATTTATTTTATATATTTAAATGCCATTTAACAAAGAAAAATCAACCAAAAAAATGAGTTCACGTGTCACCTCTGACACGCGTGTCATAGGTTCGCCATCACTGTACTATAACAAATTAAAATGAATTAACAAGGCATAGGTGATTTATTAACTAGACTTTAGGGTTGTGAATAGCACAGTATTCAATGATTGCAATGAATTATTTTGCATGGAATTTTTTATAATTATAAGTAAAAATAAAAATTTAGATTTTAAATGAATAGATAAGGAGGCAAGTATGACAGTAATTAGCAAATGGACTAAACAACCTCCATCACCAAAATGGGACTTCTTTATCAAGTATACAAGGGGAAGTAATAATTACTGTGGCAAAGGGGAATATTTCCAAGCCAACCTGCATTTTTCTTTGTAAATGATGTTGCAGTTTTCCTTTGAAAGAATGGCTATATTTTATTTAAAGGTATTAGAAGGTTTCCATGACTACAACCTTGGAGGAAGGGGCTAACTTTTTTTAAACATGTGTGTGTATTATTCAGTTTACATTATGTACCAAGCCAGCTGGTTAAATGCTTTCTCTAGAACTTTAAAAACAGAAATAAGGAAAGGAAAATTAAGGGCATTTTCTGATGTGTCCCATCAACTTCAGATAGTATGTATGAGAAAGGTGAAGATAGTTTTACACTTTAAAGGGAGAGAAGCTACAGTGTTAAAGGGTTATTTGTGCAATCCTCCTACCAAGTGAACAACATTTCTGAAAATAAATTTCAGATCTCCAGTTTATCATTTCCTTTGTCAAATCTGCTCTTTCTCTGAACCGCATCCAGCATGGCCAGTGGTGAACCTGAGGAGGGGTGGTGAAGAATTAAAGAAAACAGATAAGAGAATATAGTTGGGGCCAGGTAGATCACTGCACCTGAATGAGGGCACAGTGACCCCACCTGTAAGCCGAATCTTTATTTTATAGTCAGATTACACAAAGCAAAACAAGGGAGTGGTCCAGATATTTACAATGTTCTTGCTTCTTTCCTGTTATTGCAATTCTCTGAACTATATCAAGCTTTGTTTTGGCAGCACTTGCTGTACCTCTTGCAGCCCACATCCCTCAGCTACCAAGGACTACAAGGTTGGACTGTAAGGTCAAGCTTACATACAACCATAGCCTTTGGCTATAATTGTGCTGGGAGGGCTTTGCCCTCCAAGCTGAGACTTGTATGTGGCTTTGCCACAAGAGGAACATGCCCTCTCGTCAGTCCGAGGCTTGATCCTGTCCAAATGCTGTAGCCACTCTCCACATTTTTCAATACAGTTGAATCTCTCCTCCAGCAAAGGTATCCCTATGCCATCATTCTTGGGTTTGACTTACCTACTCAAAAGAAAATCCCAAAAAACTTTGAAGGAAAGACTTTATGAATAAGACTAGGGGCCTGGTGCACAAAAATTTGTGCACTGGAGGGGGGCGTCCCTCAGCCCAGCCTGCCCCCTCTCACAGTCCGGGAGCCCTCAGGGGATGTCCTACTGATGGCTTAGGCCCACTCTGTGGGGAGCAGGCCTAAGACATAGTCTGGCCTCCCTCTGCGTGAGGCAACCGGGCTGATCAGGGGAAGGCACCGTCCCCATTCACCCCATTCACCCCATCACTGCTGCTGTCTCTGGCTTCCCTCTGTGGGAGGCAACCAGGCTGATCAGGGGAAGGCGCCTCCCCCATCACCCTGCTGCTGCTGCCACTGCTGGCCGCCATGGCTGTGAGGCCTGAGCCCTGGGCCTCACAGCTGCCAGGCTCATGACTGCCTGAGCACACAGCTGCCTGAGCCCCATGCCTCACAGCTGCTATGGCTTTGTCCAGATGGACGTCCGGAAGACGTCCGCTCTAATTAGCATATTACCCTTTTATTAGTATAGATTGCTATGATTGTATATATATACCACGCCTTCTTTATGCAGTCATCTATTCAAGGACACTTTGGTTGTTTCCATGCCTTGGCTAGCATGAATAATGCTGCAATGAACATAGGGGTGCATATATCTTCGCAAATTAATGTTTTCAAACTTTTTTGGGTAGATACCCAGAAGAGGTGTTGCTGGATAATATGGTAACTCTATTCTTAAGTTTTCAGGAACCTAAATACTGTTTTCCATAGTGGCTGTACCATTTTACATTCCCCAAAGCAGTGAATGAGTGTTTCTTTTTCTCCACAACCTCTCCAACACATGTTACTACTTGTGCAGTGGTATCTCATTGTTGTTCTGAACACCTTTTCATATATCTGTTGGCCATTTATATGTCTTCTTGAGATAAGTGTCCAGGTCCTCTGCCCATTTTTAAATTGGAATGTTTGTTGTTGAATTACGTGAGTTCTTAATATATTTTGAATATTAATCCCTTATCAGAGGTGTTGTTTTCAAATATCTTCTCCATTTGGTTGGTTGTTTTTTGTTTTGTTGATGGTTACTTTGTTGTGCAGAAGCTTTTTTAGTTTGATATAGCCTCATTCATTTATTTTTGCCTTTACCTCACTTGCCTTTGAGGTCAACAGACAATAGTATGGTGGTTACCAGAGGGAGGAAGGGAAAGATGGGAAGGAGCAGAAGGAGGGTAAAGTGTAAAGGGGGTCAAATATATGGTGATGAAAGAGAATTTGACTTTGGGTGGTGGGTACACAATATAATATGCAGATGATGTATCATAGAATTGCACACTTGAAACCTATATAATTTTATTAACCAACTAGTGGCTCAGTGCATGAATTCATGCACATTGAAAGGAAATTAACTAGAAGAAATATTTTAATATTGCTATTTGCCCTTTCTCTATAATAGAAGTATCAACCAAATTTACAATCGACAATGGCAGATCGAATGAATGAGAAGAGAGATAAAGGAGCCATGGGGGAAACTTAGTTTAGCAGCGGTGTTCTCTGACTCTTTTGCCATTGGGTATTCTTAATATAAAAATACTAGAAATCTTGAGCTGTGGGGCCTTCCTAAATGTTTTCTTTTTTGATTTAAAAAATAGTGTGTCCAGTAGTTTCTATAAAAATAGGATTTTATACATATAACAGTTAAAATGTTATGTAAAAGTTTGGTAGGTTGGAAAAAAATCCAAGAAGTATTTTTCAGGCTTTTTGTCAGATTTATGACAATGCTCCTAATAAATTAGGCATAGCCATTACATTACAATTTCACCTTTACTCACGTATATTCATTTATCATCATTTCTGAGACAATATTTATCTACTTAGTGTTATACTGTCACTTGTTTGAGAAACAGAAATTGGTTGTAGTATTTAATCAATTATAGTTTCCACTCCAGTTCATCAGTCTTAGCTAATAAAATGCAGACAATAGGCAGAGAGTTACAGATTCACAATATGGCCATTGACCCAGTGAATCATCTTCACTACAGTGGTAGGTGAGCTTCAAATTCAGAAAACGGTAATGTTATCTCCTGTTACCAATGTGCTCAATTTTTATTGAAAGAGTATTTATCAGATTTCCCATCTTCTAACTAGGCAGCAGGTATTTATTGTGTCTAGTGGCTTTTAATGTGACATGTGATAGATTTTGTGGAGGATTCAAAGGAGATCCAGTGACATCATGAGCAAGACATGGTCCCAGCCCTCGAAGATAATATCATAGAAAAGAAGTACAGGTGCATAAACAAGTCCATGTGCAGGATCTTTAAAGAAACACCCTTGATTTAGAGTCTATGAAAGGAGAACATTTAAGGAACAGACTTGCTTATTTATGACTTCCAGTGTTTCCATTGTTTTTCTTGCCATTTGTTTCAGTTATTCGTGAGAAGGAATAAGCAGAGGTTCCTCCCACACAAAATAAAAGTTCCCACCACATGACCTTGAAATAATCATGCTTTGCCTGTTCTGTACAAGCTTATATTGGTACACACTTAGCTCAAAAATTTTACCTTTAACATAGCCCAAAGGGAATTACTATGAACACAGTCAAGGAAAATATAGAACAGTCATTCTCAAACTTATTATGTACAAAGATTTTCTGAGAGTAATTAAAAATATCTGGCACTTGCTGGTTAGAGTATCATTCTGATACCCCTGGGTTTCAGGTTGGATCCCTGATGAGGGCACATACAAGAAACAACAAATTGATCTCTCTCTCTCTCTCTCTCTCTCTCTCTCCAACTCTCTCTCTAAAAATAAATGTATTATTATTTTAAAATTACCTTTTGGCATTTTGATTCAATAGACCCCACCCTCACATATTCTTCTCACACATTCTTATTCAATAGAAGACGCTCAACTATTCTGTCTAATTCAGTAGGTCTGTAATAAACATTGGAAATGTGAATTTTAAGTTTCATTCTACGTGACTTTGTTGCAGGAAGCCCAGGGCCACCTACTGAGATGCTCTGCTGGTGAACAACCTAATGAATGTCACATAAATGCTGGCTTCCTACTATTTTTCACATAATTAAGCATTGCAGCATTGTGTTGATGCTTGGTGTTCTTATTCAGAGACTGAGTTAGTTAGCTGTTGATGTGAGTTTAAACTGACTGTCCGAACTTTCACAGTTCTAGAATGATTTTCTTAGACATTCCTTCAATCCTTTTCATTTTTAAGATTTTCTTTTCTTTCTTTTTTTCCAGATTTATTGAGACATTATTGACATATACTACATGTAGATTTTTGGTTTACATGATGTTTTGATACATGTATGTATTGCAGAATGATTACCACACTAAGGGTAGTTAATATCTCTATCCCGTCACATAATTATCACTTTTGTCATTGTGTGGTGATAGCATTTAGGATCCACTCTCTTGATCCAGCAATTCCACTTCTGGGTGTATATCCAAAGGAAATGAAGTCATTATCTGGAAGGGGTGATATCTGTACTCCCATGTTCATTGCAACATTATTCACAATAGCAAAAAAAAAGATTATAGCTTTAAAACATCATCAAAAGGATAATAATACAAATAATAGTAATTTTCTGCCTTTTAATAAATTCCCACTCATTAAAAAATTTTCAGGTCATTAAAAAAAGACATAATAATACTCTGCAGGTGGTGAGAGTTATTGAAGACTTGTGAGCTAAGAATTAATGCCTGCTGGCCTCATTTCCCCTGGATGCAGCAGGTGAAGCATGGAAAGAGTGGAGACAAGAGACCATTTGCAATAGTCTGGACAAGAAATGAGATGGCCCAACCAGATAGAATGGACAACCGGGTCATTGTCATACTGGTGGGGGAAGCACATAGAACCTTGGACTCCGAAGTGTGATAGGAAGAAGGAAAGGCAGAGTAAAGGGGTGGTAACATTACTTCACAGTTTGACCAGGTACTAGCACTCCCTCATGCTTCACATCCTAAAATCTTTGCCAACATTTAGAGCTGCCAATCATGGATTAATGTCTCTCCTCTAAATTCATTTTGAGCATTGCTTGTGAAGCAGTAGAAACTGAATGTTATTTTATGGATTGCCAACTTTATAGGTGAGAGTGGTTTTTCAGCGTTAACAGATCTGTCATAGGCATGGGGTTATTTATTATATTTTAATTCATGAATTTGGACCCATCTGGCACTTCTATTTGATGCCCTTTGTCATTTTTTTTCTTGTCATTGTCAGATGGATGGAGGGAAAATGATCCCCTAGGAACATACATGTAGTCACATATGATAGGATATTAAGGGAGTGAAATTGATTTCCTTAAGCTATACCACACATCCTACTTTGGAATTGCGTCTCATAGGTGTTTGCATATCAACAACTGTAGTCCTGGGTAAATGCATAAAGATTGCCTCTGGGGAACAGTTACCTGGTTATGAGACTAGGAGATAGAAAAGACTGAACTCTAAATCATAGCAAGCAAAAAGGATAGTTCTGATCTAATGTTTCTCAAGTGAGAAACTGCATGCGAGTCTCCAGGAGGTCTTGTTAAAATGTACATTCTGATTTGGTTTGTTGGTAACTCCAGCTTCTGTGTTTCTAACACGTGTGGGACAATGCCACGCTGCTGTTTCTAACAAGTTACCAAGCAAGGCCAGTGCTGCTGGCCCGGGGGCCACATGTTGAGCAGCAAGGCTCAGTTTGTCTTTGTTCTTAGTTTTTCAACTATTTAACCCTCTCTCAGCTCTCATTCAGCTTCTCCCAAGGTTCTGTGTTTTCTTTCTTTTCTCATTCCTCCTGCCTTTGTCTAACATATATGGCCTCTCTTTAGTCCTTCTTTCACTCTCATCTCTGCTTTATTTGCCCAATAAAGGGTAACCATAGTAAAATCCACTTACATTGGTACTTCATTTAAACAGCAAATTTAGTTTTGAAATTAGACATTCAAGGGAAAATGATGCATATCTCTTTTGTTTATATATTTTTTTGCATTTTACTTCTCAGATCTACTTGCAGATTTGAGTACCTGATTGCAGACACAGGGCATATAGTCCCTCCTTGGGGTTCCATATCTTCTTTAGAGTTTGGAGACCATCCATATTCATGATGCGAATTCCTGATTATAGTTCTACATATTATCTTGATTATCTTGAACATACTGATTACATGTAGCTATGGCTTCATTAATATCCCAATTATATGTCATTGTAGCAACAGTCTAATTTTCTGCCTCTAAAATGAAATCCATAACAGAGAGAGACCACAAGAACAGAGGAAGAATATCTTATCTCTCCCCCTCCCCCATTTTTTTTGAAGCATCTCAACAGCCTATTTCTTTGTAGTCTTGAAGGTTAGTGTTAAAATATATTTTCTTTCTTTTTTGGAGGGGGGCGGTAAACTGAATAATATAAGTGCATCAGGGATCTTTGTTTTAAAAGTCCACCAACTGTGGCTCCTTTTGTAAATCCAATAATAGTTATAATAGTTACTCTACATGATGTTTTACTGTTTAAATAGCACATCATGAATATTATATTTTTATCTCATCAACTCTAGGGGATATACAGTTTGGGCTTCTTTGGTGTTTGTATTTTGTAGAGAACTGAACGGTTAGATCAGAGGGACTCTGACTCGTGCATGGGGAAGCCAGCAGAAAACTGCAAATCTCCCAATAAATCCTAGGCCTTGTCCGTCCCACCTCATGGAATGATTGCTTCCTATATAGCTATTGGGAAAACTCAGATTCACTCTATTTTCTTTAAAAAGTATTCACTACTATAACATGATAGTGTTATCTAAAATTGGAAGTGTTAAATAACAGTATGAAATACCATAGGCGTGTGTGTGTGTAAAGTGAGATATTAACAGTTAAGATCTATATCTGAGTTTCAGTATTCATATTAACAACATAATTTATCATGTGAATATTTGAACCAATGGGCCATTCGCTTTACCTGAGTAGAGATTTTTTCATGTAATTTTTTTTTTTTATGTCTGGGAAATTGGTGGAATTGACTTGTTCCCTAAGGGAGATAAATTTCAGGGGTTGCAAAGAAAAGATGCAGTGATTTGAGATGATAAAGTTACAATATTATTGCAGACACTATACTTAACTTCTTCCTGAATTTCTTCCCTCTGGGTCTTCACCAATGAACCTGTTTGCCAAGTACTTGAATGAAAAACAAAAATGAAAATACAAAAATTGCTTCTTGCCCCTCTGTTTTATATGGATAGAGGTAAGAAGTAGCTATCTTTGGTTTACATGTTAATGTGAGGTTTAATTTGGTGTAAATATTCAGTTAGCAAATAAAAGTTAACTTTCATAACAAGTAGCTCCATCAAATATCCATGCAAATGTTCCTAAATCAAATGTGTCTTTCCTGTTATTTGGAGAGCAAAAGGTCTTGATTCTGAAGCAGTCATTTCAGAAATGCATATGCTATGAAAATAATTTTTACCACAGAAAATACTATGAAATGAGTTATCCACATAGCTTCTGCTCAATATTGCTCACTCATGTCTCATCTTTCTTTTAAAGAGACTTGAATTTGGTATGTGATGCGCGTGCAACACTGTCACTAGAGCACATATACTGAAATCTAAATGTGTACATATTTTGTAATATTTAAGCCATTTTTAATTTTATTGACATGAGGCAGTAGAAGGAATTCTTTTACAGGTAATTTTAAGAATGTCATTCCTTTATAGTTTCACAATAGGCAGCTTATCCGTGGCTGAGAGAACAAGCCATAAAGCATAGTCAGGAAGAAGGTGTGGATCTGCTACCTATGAGGACCATTGAAGCCACATTAGATTAGCATTTTAGAAGCTAAACTATTTGTACTATAGACTAGTTTCTAGGCAGTTGCCTTGTAGTTCAAGGGCATGCCCAAAAGATGTGGAAAACAACTTTGAAATATTGCTGCAATTTTTAGACATCCAAAGTGAAACTGATCTTGGTGCAGTGAACTTGAGCTTGCTAAACTGGTTTGCTAGATCTGCCCACAGCATCCACCTGGAAAGACCTTCATCAGCACTAAGTAAGATGCCTCAGGGCAAGTGATATTTTGTCCAAAAGAAAGAACTGAGAAATGTTAGCTCAATGGTTGACAAAGACCACAGCAAAAGTGTCTCTCTCATTTTTGTTTTGGAAACAATCCTTATTTCACATTCAATTTAGAGAGTTAAGGATGATTATCAACAGGGACCAACATGATTAACTCTATTCCTCCTACATTAGCCACTTTTCTTTAAGGCTAAATCCATTTGAATCCTAAGCAATTTTTCCAGACTCAGGCCAAATGTTATGTAACTGAGAAACCCAATAGCCACTCTCAGTACTTATTTGCTCCGGCCTCTGTACTTCCACAGCTGTTAGAATTTGTACCACTGTTTTGTTACACTTAAAATTTACTTGTCTTATGGATTATGCATCTGCAAACACACCTGTGAATATGCACACATACACAGTTTCAATCAGTTCTAAACTGCTCAGCCAAGTCCCTACAGGGGCCATGGGAGCATAGCTCAGTGTATCTGTTTCATATATTAGACTCCCGATAACCGTTTATTGAAGAAAGTGCTCTATAGTTAATAGAAGTTTGGAAACCATTAGTGTCTCACATCCTCACTTTTAGTTTCATGCAAGCTTAAATTTAACTTACTTTTTTTTTTTTTACTGCTAACCCCTCCCCAGTGCCTCATACATTGTTGATGCTCCATAAATATTTATAGACTGACTCGTGTTACTAAGTAGAGCAACTCATGGTCAGGCTGGGTCAAGGTCAGGCCCAGTCAAGTCTTTCTGTGGTGCTGTCAGGGATGGGAAAACTTTCCCCTTTGCCATTAAGTTCTTCGGGATGGTAGAATTATTAAAATGACAGAGAAAGATTAACAAGAGAAAAATCAAGTTTTGTTGTTTGTTTTTATTGTTTTTTATTCATTTCAGAGAGAGGAAAGGAGAGAGAGAGAGAGAAACATCAATGATGAGAGAGAAGCATTGATTGGCTGCCTCATACATGCCCCCTACTGGGGATGGAGCCTGTAACCTGAGTCTATGCTCTGACCTGCAGTCAAACCATGACCTCCTGGTTCATGGGTTGAGGCTCAACCACTGAGCCACACCGGCTGGGTGAAAACCAAATTTTAATACGGGTGTAGGAGAGAATCAAAATATAATACCCAGATCATAAAATGAGGCTCAAAAATGTTCAAATTATGCACCTTTTAGTAGTTTCTAGACAAAGAAACAATACATTTGTGAGAAATTGACAGGACAAAGAAAGCTAGTGCTCATTAGAAAGGAATCTAAGCAAGGTTTGGGTGCTCATTAGTGAGGAATCTCCACAAAGTTTGGGCTCGGGTAGTAAATTACTAAAGGTGTTGCAAGGTTTGTTTATACTCACTTTTTTATTCTGGATTTCATGTCTTGTGATAAGGTTGTCTCTCAGTCCAGGAGCTGGGAGCTGGGAGGTGATTTATTTTCTGCTTTTAGAACAGAAGAGTCATAGAGCTCTTCCTGCTCCCCCTGCTTCTCAGGTGATTTTAGTTAAAAATAGTCCATACCTTTGTGGAATATCTTGGGACAACCTTCCCAGGGCCCGACAGTACAAAGAGATTGGGTCTGACATCATCGGCTTCCCTAATAATTAGATGGCACATTCAGTTCTATAGGAATGCTCTCAGTGCTCAACACTGAGCAGTAAAACTTAATCTAGCCTTGCTTTTATCTGCTCCTTCAAGAAATTAGAAGAAGCCTGTCTCCTAACAAGCCCACAGTACTGTAATGGAAACAACGTTGAAACACAGAAATTACTAGAGCACTCTCTAGCTATTTACTCAAACTCAATTAGTCTTTACTGATTGCTACATAGACAGAGGTAATAGCTGTCTTGATCTAAATTTCATATTATTAGGTAGGTAAGACCTAGCAAGCTAGTAATTTGCCGAGCAACATCTCACGGCACCTATAGCAGTGAAAAGAGCATTTAGATAAGGGGAATATGACAGGAGTAAATATGACATCACCTAGTTGAAGTTCAAGGGTAAACTCGTCTGTCACTTTGCTGTCAAGTCCATTCCTCTCTGCTGGACCAGAATGGTGCCCAGATTTCCTGTTGGGTTAAACAGACACGCAGGGTGCTCAGCCCATCATCCTGATTGAGTAGAGAGAGTTGACAACTGTGTGTAGTTAGTGGAATCAGAAAGAAAAAAATAAATAGAAAAAAGTGAGGAGCATATAAAAACTCTGTATAGATGAATCTGAAGAAAAGATGGTTTTTAATCTAGGGGAACATGATTGGTAAAGGTAGGAAAAAAGAGTTTTGAGATGATGACAAACTTCTCAAAGTGACATGGGACACTGTCCATTACAGTGATTCATCTGCATGTTTTCATTAAGAAATATTAATCTAAATGTAAGATTATCTCAATGTAAGGTAACCATTGATGAGTTAGGAACAGTGCAAGTATCTTGTAGTCTATCATATCACTCCTGTAATTGCCCCCCACTCTCACATACACACAAAGAAAAGAGAAAGCAGATCAATCTCCTCTCTTTCACATGTCTTCAAATTCTTGTAAATGAGACCATCATAGTCACTTGAATTAGACTTAGTGCATGGAACATTGAGTTAAAAAGAACACGGTTGTAAAGTTGAGGGAAAATTGTGTTTTCATTTCAAAACTTCAAGGCAAATTAGAGTTGATATATTTCCTATTCTAGGAAGCTTTGGTGATTGTATCAGTTACAAAAACTTTTGCAAACATGAACATTTTGTGTCAAACTTATTTTATTTCTCCCCCCTTTTAAAGAGAGAAAACCCTTCTAACATTTGGTTCCTTATTATTAATGAGTTTTGTGCATTGGGAACTCATTTAATATTTCTAATGAACTCATTTAAATATCTGCATTTGTAATTAAGCTGACTACATTAGAAAAAATCTAAACGATCTACAAGTCTGCCCCTTTGATAGTGAAAATGTTAATCAGCTATATGAATCACATCAGTTACTTCTTTTCTTTCTTCTCTCCCTCTCCCCACCCCTCTCTCTGTCACACTATTCTCTTTCTCTGTCATCCCTGCAGAATTGTTTAACAACATTAATTCTCAATATGCATTTGGCATGCTATATATTGCATAATGAAATGTGCAACACTTTGAAATTCATTTCGATGATTAATAAATTAACTACTGATAAGAAAAAATAAACTCAAATAATCCTATCTAATAAAAGAGCAATATGCAAATTAACAGTAACTCCACGACAAAGATGGCGAAGCCCATAGTGGCCAGGTCGAGGCGCTGGTGGCGTCGCCCCGGCAACACAAGCCCAGCGTCCACACCCTGGCTGTGTGGAGGGAATGGTGGGGCTTCTGGCCAGAGGCCTGGGTGCGGAACACTGGGCTCACCTAGCTCCCAGTGACACGAGCTCAGCATCCGCGCCCCTGCCACGCAGAGGGAGGGGAGGAGCCTTGGGCCAGAGGCCAGGGCAAGGGACGCTGATGTCATTGCAGGCTGGGCTGAGGGACCCGCCCCCCACCCCATGCACAAATTTTGTGCACCGGGCCTCTAGTAATATATAATCACCCATCCAAAGATATTACCACATAATTTTGCTTCATCTTGACATGCTATACATCATTGCTAAATTTAAGTATATTTAAAGGACCTCTCGAATACAACTCTTAGAGTTGAGGAATTACGAAATAGTATTGGAAGTGTGTGTAAGTGGCAGACTTGGACACTGTTGCCTCTGAACAGAGTTTTCCTTCCTTTAAAAGTAAAGCTTTAACATTTTTATTGGTATTTGAATTAATACCCTTTAATTGACCTGGGATAAGTCCTATTTTAAAGGGCTTTTTTCCCACCATTAAATTGCCTTTTAAGTATTACTCTTAGTTTTGGAGACAACTCATTTTAAAGAAAGATTATTTCTAGGATTACTGTATTAGAGAATCTCACCATTAAGTGATTAAAAACTCTGGGCACTAAAGAGTTTTTCCTCTAGATATAATATATAATTGCCACATTAGGTTTAATGTAAAAAAAGATTTGTAAAAGTTAACTCTCTAGATCAGATAGTAGTGTTTTAACAACCATAAATGACACTCTCATGCTATTTATGGGAAGTAATATGTAGAACAGATTTTTATCAGATCTGTATTTCATATGAGTGCATCTATGTTGCATGTTATTAATTTCTGTTTCTAATATTATACAATAGTTTTCAGGGAAATGAATGAAACTCCAAATAGAACCAACACTATTATGTTATACTGATTACCTATATGGACAAAATATAATTTTAACACAAAATTAAATGTAAGATAATTAGCAGAAATATGCAGTCCAGCCATCTTTAAAATATTAATTCTAAGTGACTGTCCTGAATTTGGGGGACCTTAGGGATGATGAAATCCATTAACAGTTCCTGACAGTATTCATGTACTTTCTCTTTGGCACCTTCAGCAGGCTCAGGCAATCATTCAAACACATAGTAACAAAAAGGTAAAAACAAAAACCAAACCTTTATTAATTAAATAAAGATTATACAACTAGTTTGTGCTAGGAAAGATTTTTGAGGACCAAGGAAAACTTTCTTAGAAGAAGTGATGCACTTGAAATTGAGTAAAGGCCATTGGTGATGTTTGGGTGGTGTTCCAAGGAGCTATGGCTCCATCTTTTCCAGTGATTGGAAACTATGGAAGGGCTTAAAGTAGACTGATTGAATAGAATTTGAATTATTTTTTTTCCATTTTATTTTTCAGAAAGCATATGGTCTCTGTTATAACTGCTCTATTCTGTACTATAATAAGAAACAGCCTTAGACAATATGTAAATAATTGAGCATGGCCTTGTTTTAATAAAACTTTATCTATAAAAACAGACATCAGGCTGCCGGGGTTCTTGTTCCAGCATCTAGAAGGGTTCAGCAATATGGAAAAGGGGCTGCGTGTAACTTAAGTAGTCCAGAGACTAAATATAATTTTGAAAGGCATTTGGGGGTCAGAGGAGCCTAGTTAAAGAAACTAAGGTCCCCTCGTCTCAGGACCCCATGCTTTTTATTAACACAAATTGTCCTGAGGCCAGGCAGAGATATACACTTCAAAGGGTCAAGTTTCGTATACAGAGTCCATTGTCAGATTTGAGGAAATGCCTCCGGCTGTTCAGGTGTTTGGCCAGTAGGAGGCAATAACATGTAGACTAAGATGCCCTGAGCTGTCTGGCAGCAAGCTGAAAAAGTTCTAGAGATAGATGCTGGTGATGTTTGGACAACAGTGTGAATATACTTAACTAGAGGCCCGGTGCACGGATTTGTGCACATTGAAAGGAAATTAATTAGAAGAAATATTTTAGAGGCCAGGGAGGGACTGCAGGAGGTTGGCTCCAGGGCATGTCTGGCCTGTCTCACCCAGTCCCGATCGGCCGGACCCCAGCAGCAAGCTAACCTACCAGTCGGAGCATCTGCCTCCTGGTGGTCAGTGCACGTCATAGCGACTAGTCGAATGGACAAATGGTCAAATGGTTGGACACTTAGCATATTAGGCTTTTCTTATATAGGATGTCGTTGAACTGTTCACTTAAAAATGATTCAAGTGGTAAATTGTATGTTATACATATTTTACCATAATTTAAAAGCAACCAATGATTGAGTAAAAGAGCAAAAAGTCATTCACTATTTGCTTTATTCCATTTCCATTATATAATGACTGTTAGACTCGGTGGCCACACAGGATTATTGCAGGAAAGGGGGTGAAGCCTATGCAATGGCAGTGAGGCAGGTGCACTGTGGCACAGAGGGTGGTGCCCAGGCTCCACTTGCATTAGTTTGGATGATTTTTGACTGCAGGTTACAGACAGTCTGAATCCAGCTTAAACAAAAAGAACATTCATTTTTTTAAAAACATTGCTGTAAGTCCAAAGTAAATGCAGGCCACATGGCTGACTCAGTAGTTCAACTATGTTCTCAAATTCCACCCTTCTGATCTGCCCATTTCCCTATTCTGTCATATGCAGAATTGGTAGCAAAATCTCTACAGCAGTTCCTGGCTCCATAAACAGAAGCAACATCCAAAGGGGAAATGAGATTGTCTCTTCCTGGGACTATTTAGAAATGTAAACCAGGTTCTCAGAGTCCTCTGAGTTTATTGGCCAGAACTAGGTCACATGGCTGATGCTAATTCTGTCACTTGTGAAGGGCATTGAATTGACCTTGGATCAATTCGGTGGAAGCTCATTTCTGAATTTGGGGGTACAGTCATTTCCTGAAGCACTTGGCTGCCTGAGGTGAGGCTAGGCACCTAAACAAAATTGGATTTGGTTTGGGAAGAAAGGAATGTGGTTTGTAGAGAGTGTTGTTTGCATATTAGACAGACAAAAATAACATATACATACTTACTTTGAAGAGTGGAAATTAAACTTTTAGGGATATATTATGTGTCAAATATTATGAGAGAACATTTGCATTCCCCCATTTAATCCTGTGGAAATTTGTGTGGAGTAGAAATTTCCAACCCCTCTTTTTAAAAACAGATGAAGACAACTTGGCGCTTGGAGGGTTGGTGGAAGAACTCCCACTACTTTGCCTCCAAAACCTCCAAATTTTTTACTATATGGCACCGTCTTTGAAATTAGAAAAGCATTCAGTCCTTCCCATAACCAATTTTTTCAGGTAGATTTTTTTGTTGTTGTTTTATAATTTTTAAGAGGGAAGACAGAGGTTCAGGGAGCTTAAGCAAATGGCTCATTCATACACACTGGTAAATGGCAGAGCTAAGATTGAAACCCAGCTTCTCTTACTCTAGATTAGTGTTTCCCAACCTGGTACCATTGACATTTTGATCAGGGCATTTCTTTGATGTGAGGGGCTTTCCTGAGCATTATAGAATATGTAGCAGCATCCCTGGCTTTTATCCACTAGATCCCAGTAGCACGTCTCCCTCCATGGTGACAACCACAAAGGTCTGCATGTGTTGCCAAAAGTCCCATATGGGTGGGAGATCACCTAGAGTTGAGAACCACCGGTCTTTTCACCAGGCTGCTCTTGTTTCTTATTCCTAAGCAATTTACAATGTAGTAGATGGCAGTGGACAAAAACAGAGTATTTACTGAGAGTTAGTAAATCTAGAGTTTTAATGGCATAGACTTTCCAGTTAGACTGCCTTGATTCAAGAGTCAGATCTAGCACTTACTAGCTGCTATTCATGGATGAGATATTAATCTTCTGTGCCTCAGTTTTCTCATCTATAAAATGGGAATAAAAATAATACCCAGTGCAAAGTAAACTCTTAGTACAAAGTAGATTCTATGTGCAAGATACTCTCCTTGCTGTCAGGGTAGAAAGCAGAGAGGAAGTGGCTTTCTATTTTGAGACCACTGCCTGCTTTTTATTAGCTCTGCGGGTTTATTTCCATTATTCTTGCCCTGAGGGCTGGAGCTTATGTTTCTGGCCTCATTACAAAGAGAATAGCTGTTTTATAAGGGCATCTTTCTGGATGGAGATTAAACAAATAACACCCATATCTGATTATAGAAGTGTGGCTTTTTGCTCTAGTTTGTCCTGAGAGAGGCAGAGAATCCTAGACATAAGTGTAGGATTCCCCGGCAATTTGCTAGTTTAGGTAGTTCCTTTATAGGCAGGAGATGATCAGGCTCAGGGAGGACTGATGATCTGCCTAGCGTATCAGAACTAGCTCCTGAGAACCCAGGACTGGGACTGGGGCCACTGATGGTCAGTTTAGTGTTTCTTATTTATTTTCAATTGCAGGTCATTATATTTCTTAACACCAATTATCAACATTTTCTAGGAAAGAGATCTTTTGTAGATGCCTAAGATACACCTGAGAGTGATGATAATTGGATGATCTGCAGCTAATAGCTATGTTCCATATATTTAAAAAAATAGCATCACATATGAACCATATTTGTAAAGTAAATTTTTATTTCTTAATAATTCTTGGGTGTCTAAGAATAACACCGATTTTTAACTAAAATTTATTTTACTATTTTCCCAGAATAGTTACCAATGTTAAAGACTCCTGCTCTATTTAAGGGAATAAAGAGCAGACGTTCCCTGAGATATTAAGCAGGCTTTTCCCTAGTCACTGTGTGGTGATAGCTAGAGTAACAGTGTCCACTGCTGGCAAATCAGATAATTGCACATTCTTTACTGTATACGAGGAACAATGTTTTACCTTCATCGGGATGCATTTTTAGGTAAGGGTTTTAAGGCATATATCCTGAAAGGATACCACGGTATTTAAAAAATATACATGTTTGTTTTTATTAGTTTAAAAGCCAATTAATGATTTGCCTCTATAAATCAAAGAATACAGACATAGTGAGCTGGAGAACATTATGCTAAGTGAAATAAGTAAGTCAGAGAAAGATAAATATCACATGATCTCACTCATTTGTGGAATATAATGAACAACATAAACCAATGAACAAAAACAGATCCAGAGACAGAGAAGCATTGATCAGATGCTCAAACCTCAGAAGAAAGGTAGGGGGGGGGGACGTAAGGGAAAGAGATCAACCAAAGGACTTGTATGCATGCATATAAGCATAAGCAATGGACGCAGACAATAGGGGGTGAGGGTGAGGCAGGATTGGGGGGTAGGGGACAGTGTGGGGGGGTAAGGACACAATTGTAATACCTTATTCAATAAAGGGGGAAAAAATTTTTAAAAAAATTCTATTTTAAGTTAAATGAAATTTCATATTGTAGAGGATAGAAAATGTAAGTTTACACAAAGAAGATTACATTTGGTGTTATCAAATAAGCGACATCAATTATTTTATGGTGATGGAACTGATTTTTTTTATCATTTTAAATAAAAATTTACCAAAAATTTACTTGGGTTTATTCTTTTCAGGTCATTTATGATAGGTTTGGAAGAGGTTGAGTAGAAGATAAATAAAAAGAAATATTTTTCCTTAATTTATACAAAATATTTAAGGACAGTTCAGTTTTCTAAACATTTTAAGAAATTTTGTCATCTAAGAATTAAATCTACTTAACTGGACAATTTGATAAAAGCCTAGTTAGAACTGTCCTCTTTTTAAAGAAGTCTTTGTGCTTTAGAAAATCGTCTTGTGTTTCACTGCCAAAACCAGGCAGCAGAGGGCCTAGCAGATTTTAGCTGTAAGACTTGTTGAAACTGAGGACAGATTTATGTTCCTTTTTAAAATTTCTCCTTAGAATTTGTGGTAAGAAGTAGAGGGTGTTTTTTTGTTGTTATTGTTGTTGTTTGCTATAGGAAAAAACTTAGGATGCATGGGTAAAACGGTCTTATCATGTTGGTACAATTTACAGAAATCAGCAGCTAATAATTTATTCTAGTCATAGAAATCTAGCTTGGATAGTTAAGAACTAGTGCAGAATTTGAGTGTTTATTAACGTTGAGATTGAGTAGTTACAGCTGTTACAAGGAGCATGCTTCCTATGTGCAGACTATGCATATTGATAACAATTGCTCAATTATATGCTTCATTTGTTCTTGTGATGAATTCCAGTTGTTGAGATTTGAAACTGTTTACCTCTAGGCACCAGACTGGGTAGGCCGATAATAGCAATCTGTCCACAATTTTACTGCTTTCAGTTCACAAGTTTATTCTTTCGTGACTCTCAGGTCTCACTTGATCTGCAGGATCTGGCTCTGTCCCCTTTCTAGTCTTCTAGGCACCTCCTACTGGCAGTCTTATCTCCCTAAGGATTTTATGGGTTCTTACTATATTCTGTTTCCTTTTTCTATCTTCTAGATCAGTGGTTCTCAACCTTCCTAATGCCGCGACCCTTTAATACAATTCCTCATGTTGTGGTGACCCCCAATTTCATTGTTACAAATTGAACATAATTAAAGCATAGTGATTAATCACAAAAACAATATGTAATTACATATGTGTTTTCCAATGGTCTTAGGTGACCCCTGTGAAAGGGTTGTTCGACCCCCAAAGGGGTCGCGACCCACAGGTTGAGAACCGCTCTTCTAGATCTTTCCACATGCAGATGTTATTTGTAGCATTGCTTATACTTTTATTCATTCAACAAATATTTACTGAATTTTACTCTGTACCAGGGACTGGGAAGAGCAATAAGCCTAGGAGGCCTAGGAGGCCTCTGTTCTCATGGAGGGAGAAAAAATTTTAAGTGCCTAAAGAGAAAAATTAAGATGAGGTATCATACTGGGAAAACACCTCAGCAGGCCAAAAAACAAAACAAAACAAAACAAAACAAAAAGGATGGGATCTAAAGAGTGGAAGGTAGTTGCTATGGATTGGATGGGCAGGGAAGGTCTCTCTGAGGGGTTGATATTGAAGTGGAAACCTGAATGTACATACAGGGAAGTGGCCGCCTTGCTATGTATTTCAGGAAAAAAAAATGGTTTGTATTGAAGCCTCAAGGTGGGCACAAGCTTTGCTTTTTGGAGGAATAGAAAGTAGGCAACTCTATTATCTCCCTTTACTGTTTCCATTTCACCTTGGAAAGGTGAACACGGGGAAGACTTCACTCTCAGCTCCCACTGGAGAAATATGGCTCCATTGAAGGCCCGTGCCTCCCTTCCTCTCTTCTTCACTGCCTCGCTCTGTAGTTCCAGAGGAAGAGGTGACCTTGTTTCACTCTCCCACACACTCTTTTAAACTGCTTCACTTCAGCCTATATGTGAAAGCCTGCTTATTTAGACACTGATTACTGAATTTCTTGCCAGCCAACACAAGGCACAGATAGAACTAGATATTCACGGCCTAGACGTACTTTAATCAAGGTCATTCAGGCAAAGTCTATGTTGCAGGTCTAAAGAGGGTAAGTGACTTGGCCAAGGCCCTTTTGTCAATTTAAGGAGGAAAAGGACCTAGGAATTCTGCATTCTACTCCAGAGCTCTTTGAATTATATTGTTCTGTCTGTTGTACTGTATTCCTACGCAACATTGTTTCTCTCCTCTCCACCTTTCCCCTCTTCTCTTAGATGTCATGGTTCTTTCACTTTCTGACTCCTCACATGATACTATTTCCTCCCAAAGCATGCCAGTTCTTCACTTCATGTTCATTGAATAGGAGTGTTTGGTGACCTTTTGACCCAAACAGCCTATTTTTCCTACTAGGAACTGGATTGAATATAAATAGTAAGGCCACACACATTGAAACTTCAGATGGACAGTGCAGCTGTACTAAATCAATTGCTATTTGCAGTCTATGAATCAGGAGCAAGGAAGAAGATGGAATACATGGTGAAGAGAATTTTGCAAAGCATTAATACTAAAGATGCAGACCTGACAATGGCTAATGGTGTATTTTAGGTCCTGTGTTAACTACCCAGGCCTTCCTGGCCTAATTCTAACCTCTTCACTGATCCTTACTCAAGGTGAGAGTTGGGATTACAATCAGGGATAATGTATAGAAGGGATGTGCTTTCATTCTTGGAATCATGGGAAGTCAGCCGAAAATAAAGGAGGTGATGGACTAAGGTTTTTTGGTAAGCCAGCCACAGCTTCAGGTCATCTCTAATTATCATTCAATGAGTGTGTATATTGATGCTGTTAGTAACTTTAAAGCTATTTCCAGGAGGACTGGATAAGCTCTGCCACCAATAATCAGAGAAAAAGAGGCCAAAGCAAGAATGTCTATGAAATGCTCAGAATTGTATTAAGTGACTATCTTTCCAGAACTGGAAAGTATACCATGGGAAAAAGTTAGAGATCAATATAGAACTTGAAGCTCATCAGACGTCATTCATTCCTCAAACATTCACTTCATTCATTCCTCAACCATGGCTTTACCAAGCATTTCTAATTCTGAAAATATGCTAGCTCTATGGCCAGGTTGTTCAACCTTGACACTGCTGACTTTTAGGTGGATAATTTGTTGCTGTGGGGAGTAACGTAGGATGTTTAGCAGAATTCCTGGCCTCTATCCACTAAATGCCAATAGCATCCATCAGCCCCAATTATAACAACTAAAAATGTCTCCAGACTTTGCCAAATATGCTCTGGGGGACAAAATCATCCCAGTGGAAAACCAATGCTTCTTTTTTTTTTTCCAGAAGGATAATTCGTACTCATTATTGATGTCCTGTCTCATTCCAGAAAAAGGATTTGAAGAAGCTCATGGGGAAAATAATAGTTTGGCATATTTATTAGTTCAATGACTAAGTATTAAATAATATGAAGTCATTTAGGGAGAGAGACATACCAGAAATCTAGGCCGAAGATACCCATTATATTAGAAGAATACATTTAGCTTTGAGATTCCAAGGGGACAAATTTAAAAGGAAAATCAGTTATATAATTCTTATTGACTGATGAAAAATAAATACAGTTTTATTTGAGTGAGGTTTTCTTTCTGGCCTTATTTAATTAATAGAAACATGCCATGGCATTATTTTAGTAATAATTTCATCAGGAACTAAATAAATGTTCTTCCTATGCTCGTATCTATTATCAACCCAAGAGATAAGAGCAGAGGGAATAATTATAAATATCAATATCATGAATACATTCCTTACCAGATGTTCATCCTAGTTAATTTTAACAGTTGTTGGTTAAGAAAAAACATTCCTGATAAATAGACATGATGAGCCTTTCTCTATGTCGATGAGTTTCATTGTTGTGTATTCAGCAAATGGCTGAAAGGGGTGTCTGGCTCTATGGGGATGGTGCTTTATATTCACAAATGGATGTACTTCCCACGACCAGACTTCAAAGTCACAAATGCAAACCTGATGAGTTGATTCTTCTTACACCCATTGATGCCAACATAGTAGTACCTGCTGGCAGAACCAGTGAAGGGCCCGGCCTCTGTGGCACCTTGTCAGAAAGCTTGTATAAAGCAATCACTAGTCCAAGCAGTGTCACCAGTGTGAAGGCTAGCCTGCTTGACTTCAGAGTTTTTCCTTTTAACAGAAGACAGTCTGTTTTCAAATAGTCTATTAGTGTCCTAGGTCTGCCATAACAAAGTAGCATAGACTGGATGGCTTCAACCACAGAAATTTATCTTTTCACAGTTCTGGAGGTCAGAAATCCAATATCAAGATTTGGCAGGTTTGGTTTCTTTTGAGGCCTCACTCCTTGGCTTATAGATGGCCACCTTCTCACAGACTCTTCACATGGTCTGTCCTCTGGGCAAGTACCCCTGGTGTCTCTCTATGGGTCAAATTTTGTCTCTTTTAAAGAACACCAGTCGTACTGATTAAGGCCCATCCTAAGAGCTTGATTTTAACTTAACCGCCTCTTTAAAGACCCTATCTCCAAAAACAGTCACATTCTGAGGTACAGTGGGTTATGGCTTCAACATATGGTTCTTGGGCGAGCACAACCCAGTCCATAATAAAGGCTGTGCATGTTAATGTAATGCAAGTGAGGAATTATTCTCATACATTCATTATCCTCAATTGCTTGTATTAATCCATTCAAGGAAGTAGATGCAAAGAGAGAATTTTATACATAGTGACAGAGGGTTTCAAATCTTCCTAAATGTCTTTCACGGCTGAGGCAGGCTTGGAGGTGCTGTGACAAATTTGTGCCATCTTTTTTAGCAAGGGAGATTTATATTTCAAGTTGCATAAAACAGTCTTCATTCTGTTGGCATTCCAGGAACCCTCATCTCCACCCCTTAATCTGCCCCTCTGTACTCCTGCATACTCACTACTTTTCCCAGTCTAGAAAAAGAACATGGATTTGCAAACATCCCATAGAGGGTAAATTAAGGTTTTGTGGCAACTGATTTAACCATGTGTTCTGAGCATATTCTCTCATTCAATCATTCATTTACTCTTTCAACAAGTATTATGGACAATCTACTGCATATGCTGAATATTGGGGGATATTCACAACAAAGAACGTGACTCACTTTGCTCTGGAAAATAGGAGAACTATAGGGAGAGAGCAGTTAAGATCCCTGATAATAGATTTCTGGTGCTAACTTGGCATAGTGGCCTTCAATTCTTTTGGATCAGACACTAATTAAAATATTTTATTCCATGATTTCCAGAAGTATTTGAAATGTTCCCAAATGCTTACATTTTGCTATCCGCAATGGTCTGCGTCTCATATTTCAAAAGATGATACTTGGGTTCTGGAAATCATATGACTGTATTACTCAGCACTGTGTCGGGAAATGGGACGTGGCCTGAAACATGGCCTTTGGGGATTTTGGAGGCAAGTGGAAAGATGAGAGCATCCTTCAAAACTCAACTCTTGTCAATAAGTAACTCCTGTAAGTGTCCTTCCAAACAAATACACTGTGAAGTGCTTTTCATTTCTGGACTGCATAAACATGCACAGCCTTCATGGTTTGGACATTTAGTAGCAGCTTTGATCTGGTCCCAGAAGACAACAGATGCTCTGACCCCACAGAATACTTGCTTTCCCTATCTGGCTAATGGAAAGGAATCTCTCTTTCATAAGGTCACCTCAAGAGTTAAAAGAGATAATGTCTGTTACTGTGGCACTCAATAAATCTTAGTTTATATAAGATGTTTGAGATCCTGAAAGACCCTTTGCACCATTACCATCCAACCTTCAAAATCTCCCCATTCATTAACCTGCCACAGGTCTACCAATCCCTTATTCTTTCAAGAGTAAACACTATGTTTAAAAAATCTTTTATTAAGAATTAAAATGTCTTACCAATCAAGAAAGAAAATGCTTTTAATGCATTCTCAGATTAAATAGTCACAATAGTTAGATGACAATTTAGAAGCCTGGTGGGGGAAAGAGACAATTTCCTGAACATTCAGAAGAATGTTTCCTGAACATTCTGGATTTTGTTTATATTGTGTGCTTATTAGGGTTGTAGTTGGGGGTAGCTAGGATATCAGGACCAAGAAGCACAGGACACGTCTATTGGAGGATGTGAGGGGTCAGCCTTGCCTGTTTAGTGAGCTCTCAACAACGGATATCAGGAGCCCAATAGGCTGCTGAATGCAGCCCTGAAGTGATTGAAAGGAGGAAATTGGTCTCACTTCAACTCAGTCACAATTTGCCTATGACTAATTATAGAAAGTGATGAGCTTCTATTATCAGTTCAACTTTAGTAGAATTTTTTAAGAACATATTTTTATTTATTTCAGAGAGGAAGGGAGAAGGAGAGAGAAATAGAAACATTAATGATGAGAGAGAATCATCCATCGACTGCCTCCTGCACGCCCCCCTACTGGGGACCGAACCTGAAACCTGGGCATGTGCCCTTGACTGGAATCAAACCTGGGACACTTCAGTCCACAGGCTGATGCTCTCTATCCACTGAGCCAAACCAGCCAGGGCTAGTAGAAAATGTTTTATTAAAATGTATCCTTGGGCCCTGGTTGGGTGGCTTAGTTAGTTGAACGTTGTTCTGTACACCAAAAGTTGTGGGTTCGATTCTTGGTCAGGGCACATACCTAGGTTGCTGGTTCAATCCTGCCTCAATGTGCATTTGGGAGGCAACTGATTGATGTTTCACTCACATCAGTGTCTCTCTCCCCCCACTCCCCTTCCTCTATCTAAATACATATCCTCAGATGAAGATGTTTTTAAAAAAGCATTCTCGTGAATCATTGAATTTACTTTTCTTCTCTTCAACTCCAGTGTACTGTATCTGTGGTTCTGTTTATGAATCTAAAACAAATATAGAATTGATTTTCTTTGTTACATTTTGGACTGTGGAACCAACCCAACCACCTGACAGTCTGTAGCAGGAGGACACTATATCCCCCAAATCTTCACCTACTGTTAAGAGGGTCTTTAATGGAGACAATGGAGAAGTGACTTGGGGTGCAATGAGAAAGTTCAGATTATGGGCAATATGAACTTTCAGAGAATCTCCATGTGCTGTAATTGTGAGAGGGGCTATAGGCTCATTTGAGTAGATGCTTTTGCTATTGTTGTTTCTTCTAATAGCACTTTATTTAAGTATAACATGTGTGTGTTGTATGCCATTGAGTCAGGTCTGACTCCTGGTGACCCTATGAATGAGTGATGTCCATAAAGTCCTGCCCTCAAGAGCCTTGCTCAGCCGTAGACTCATACCTCTTGCTTCTTTTATGGAGTCAATTGTGCTACATTTGGTCTTCCTCTTTTCTTTCTACCTTCTATTTTCCCAGAATTACTGTCTTCCAAAAAACCCTGCCTGCTCATGATGAGCCCAAAGTAGGGCAGCTTTAGTTTTGTTATTTTTGCCTCCAGCCATGTTTCAGGCTTCATTTGCTCTAGGACTCATTTTTTTTTTCACCTTTCTGTAAGTCCAGGGTATCTATAGAGCTCTCCTCTAACACCATCTTACAAATGAGTCAGTTTTTTTTACCTATCAGCCTTCTTCACTGTCCAACTTTCCCCTTCATACATAGTAATTGGGAATACAAGGGTGTGGGTGATCTTAACCTTGGTCACTAATGACTCATCTTTGCTCTTGGGGATCTTTCTTAATTCTTCCATTGCTGACCTTCTGAGTCTCAGCCTTCTCTTGATTTCTTGGCTGTAGTCTCCATTTCAATTGATGACTGAATCAAGGTAAGCAATATCTTTAACAATTTCAATGTCTTCATTGTCTATATTAAAGTGTATATTTCTTCTGTAGTCATGATTTTTGTCTTCTTGATATTCAAATGCTTTCCTGCTTTGGCACTTTCTTCTATCACTTTTATTGGAAGACATTTCAAATCATTGCTACATTCTGCCGGTAAGATGGTGTCATCTGCCTGTCTTGTTATTGATATCTATTCCACCAATTTTCACTCCTCCTTCCTCTGAGTCTAGGCCAATTTTTCAAATGATATGTTCTGTGTACAGATTAAACAGTAGGGAGATAAAATGCACCATTGTGTTACACCTTTGCCTGTAGGAAACCATTCTATCCATATTCTGTCCCAACAGTGGCTTCCTGTACACAATGCAAATAAAAAACCAGGTCACCAGAGTGCTGGGCATGCCCATTTCTTTCAGAACAACTCATAGCTCTTCATGATTCGCACTATAGTCGACACAACACAGACTATCCTTCTGAAATCCTTTGGAGCACTCCAGCATCCAGCAATTGCTCTCAATTAGATCTCGAGTGGTTCTTCATTTTCTGAATCCAGCTTAAACATCCCGCACTTCCTGCTCTACATAAGGTAGAATCTTTGTTGCATCACCTTGAGCATCACTTTACTTGTGTGGGAAATTAGATCAGTGGTCCTAAAGTTACTACTAGTATACTCCTTGGCATCTCCTTTCTTGAAGATTGGAATATATATTGAACTTTTCCAATATGTGTATCACTGACTTATTCAAGGTTTACTTCCTTGCCTTAGTGATGAAACAAACTAAAAGTTTGGAATTAGCAAGTACTTAAAATGTTTATCTTCCCTTGGCTATTAGAAAAGTCATGTTGTATATGGAAATTTATAGTTTCACGCTCTGCTAACAATTACAATCCAAAGTAAATTAGTTGTGAAATTAAAATGTGTTTTCTATTCTGAGTCATACTTGTAAAAAAACAAATAAAAATGTGTATATATACATATATATATATATTTATACATATATATGTGTATATGTGTGTAATCTGCATATGTGTGTACATAGACGCAATAATAATACTAATATTGAGTTACTTAAATTGCAAAGATTAGTATAATAATCTGCAAACTTAGAATCACCAATTAATTAGGTAAATATACTGATAGGTAATGAATAACATTAATTTAATCTAATTCAACAAACATATTCACAAAAGAGAATCTTGTAGTGAACGATTATTTATTGCTATTATAGAATTTGTTTTATGAACAATGGGAGTTTAGAGATAAGAAGATAGTGGAATCTGACTACAAATTAAAGAAAAATAATATCAGTAATTTTGATTAGTTTTAATCTACTTTTTGAACGTATTTTTGGGGAATAACAATAATTGAACTCCACTTTTAAAATGATAATAAGAAAATACATAATATCATCAATGTTTTTAATGCTAATTTAGCTATTTCTATATTGTGATCATTATGAGAAATAGGGATAGACAGAATTAAAAATTAAGGCTAAAAATTGTTTTATAAAAAAGGAAAAAGAAACAGAAGTGAGAGAAAACAGGACTTCAGGTGTTGCTGTAACTGGTTAGCTGTCCCATCTTCCCCTCGGCTTCTATCTTCTACCTTAGAGTCATTTGATTGGGGTTTTCCCTTCCCTCTAAATGTGTCCCCTGTGTTAAACACTGAAGCAAAAAAAAAATGTCTTGACCTGGAATTTCAGAACCTGCTTCTTGCCCTTAGAATTCTTCCTAAGTGCTTTATTAAAAAAATTAATGCACTGTAATTAAATGTTAAAAAGAGGCTTTAGCAAAAGTAAGGGCAACTGATTGACAAATAACTTCATTTATTTAAAAAATTATTTTAGAAAACTTACCCATGGCCTAATTCAACTCAACCAGTAATTATATGAGAGCCAAGAAACTTTGGTTTCTTAATTATTCTCATGAAATTTTGTAATAATATTGTCTATTTTATGTATTTATGATTTTCTTTTATACAATGATGAAAAGAACAACATTCCCTTTTTTCCCCCAATGAGCTCAAAATAAGGGCCAGATTATCTTTCATTAAAAGACTTTATTTTCCATATGCTATGAGAAAAATTATAGAGCAAGGCTACAGGTTGGCACTTGAAAGAAATCAGATGCTTCACCAATATCTTTGAATAGCTACACTCTTAATTTTAATGGAATTTTCTGACCTTAGAGAAGTTTTTGAGAAGATTCCCATACTTAGAACATTCCCACCCCCAGAAATTCTTTTTAAAAGTTGCGATTCTCATGAGCAGCAGCTGTGGAGCTTGATTAGACTAAGATAATAATCTAATTTATAATATTGCAAAGGGAAAGTTCAGAATGGATCAAACGAGTTCTTTAGCCATTTGGCCCAGTGAAGGGTACATACCCATTGAGATACCCTACTTATCTCTGCAGTGTGAAATTCTGATCTGAAGGTTTAATCAGTATCCTGTCCAGTATACCCAGAGTATATCAACCTTCCAAAGTTATACAACAACCAGTCACTGAATCACTTCTGAGGCCAAGGTGATGCTAGGTTATGGGAGCAGTGAATAAAATGGACAAGTTCCCTGATTGAGTGAAGCTGAAAATCTCCCTCATTTTTCTAACATGGTAGAGAAGGAATGTGGTGAGCAGCCAGTCCAAAGATTTTAAGAGAATTAAGATAAAAGCAACTTTATTTTGACGTCTCAATATTTGTGACTAAACATAACATCCAGACGGAAGGAAGGGAAAGAGAAATTGAGAGTGAAAAGGTTCATTGGAATTCTAGAAACAAGCAGAAAATGTCCACAGACAAGCATAAAAAGGCCTAAAGGTTTTGTGTGACCTTGTTGATAGCTCTCATGGATGAGTCAGTGCCATTTAAATGTATTGAAACTAGAGGGACAGAAATAGAGGAGTATGTGTTGTAATAAAATACTTAAAGACTGTCATGTGGAAGAGGGAAACATTGTGTTTCAGTGGGTAATACAAAATTAGGCTTTGGGCCCAATCCTGATAAGAGCCTTCTAAAATTAGAGCCATCTGAAAAAGGAGAGGGTGACTCTGGGTCTGGTGAGTCCTAAATCATTGGAGATTTCAAGAGGAAATCAGACATCCTCTTAACAGCATTGTTAGAATCAAATAGGACTTGGTGATTAGAAGGACCCTTCCTATGGAAATTCCGAGCAGAAGAATACATGTGAATTTAACAAGCTAGTCTCTGGAACTCTGTGTGGAAACAGTTATTTTTATTTTCCTTGACAGACCCAAAGGGTTTAAGAATGTTTATTTAGCTGTGTGTGAGTTTTAATCTAGACTGAATGTGCAAGGACCATCACAGTATAAAATAATTTACTTCTGTGAAGAAAATGAAATTGAACTATTATCTCAACTAGCCAGGAAAATTGATGTGGGCAACTTTTTTGTGAGTGCGTGCCAAAACCAGCAAAATCTCTGACTCAAAATTCTTCTGCGTGCCAACCCTAATTTTTTGAAAACGTGTGACAATGATGTCACCAGGTTACTGCTGTAGCGTGCATCGAGAGAAACATAGAAATTTATTCCCCTTTCGTTAGTACTGGTGGGCAAAGCGAGAGAGAAGGTTTCATTTTTATAGAGTGAAATTTTGAATAAGTAGGTGAGGCGGTTGTCTTGTCAACGAAAACCCCTTGCGTCTGAGGCTGAAACCAAAACACTGGTCAGATCTAGGAAGGCAGGGAGAGTTAAGGCAGAGGCATAGAAATTGCTCTTCCCCTCTCTCGTCAATCCATGTCTATGGTCTTTAAGATAACTTGTTACGTAAAATTATTTATTTATCTAAGATGCACCTACACTGAATTTATCTGAAAAATAAAAAAAGTCGATATTAAGAAAAAAATTGTAAATGGAAGATTATAAGAGAGGGTTTTGCGTGCCAGCAAAAGTTATTGGTGTGCCATGTTTGGCACGCGCGCCAGGGGTTGCCCACCCCTTCTCTAAGGTAAAAAGAATCTGTGTGATAGCATAACCAGAGAGCATCATGAGAACTGAGTATCCCAGTGACAGAGATGATTTCTGGGTTATCAGTGCATAATTAATACTGAAATATGGGAACATGAGTGAATTATAAATAAAATCAGGTCATTAACCCAGGAGCCAACATATGGCCATAAAGAGAGCAATACTTATTGCAGGAAATTAATTTTGCTCTTTATGGCACCAACCTTTTAAATATTCTCAACCCATAACTTATATTACCCATATCCAAAAAAGCTATGTTGAAGGTTGTCTAAAGACTGCAACCGTGTGTTTTTGCAAGGAAAAGATATTATTGTTTTTATTGCTTTTTATTATAATGATTTCATTGAAACAGTAATATTTGACATCTCAATGCAGAAAGGGAAAGGGATAGATTTTTATATTTAAGTATTCTAAATGCAAGGCTTGTGATGCCACATAAATAGAATATGCTCTCATGTTAAAAGGTGCAACAGGATTATATGAAAATCAGAAGAAAGAATAATCTATTCAGGTAATGGATATCCACAGTTAGCTCCTCAGCTAAACATAAAGACTTTCTCCTTTATATATGTGTTTTCCAAGTTTCTTCTAAATCAACTTCTCTGTTTTTTTTTTAAAAAAAGATAACCTTTTATGATTATGAAGATAGAACATATTCCTGGTAAAGAAGTGGAGGAAAAGTACCAAATATATATATATATGCAAAAGTACCACATATATATGTGTGCGTGTGCGTGTGTGTGTGTGTGTGTGTGTGTGTGTGTACATATTCATAATATATCCTATTTTGTGTACATTTTAACTCCAATGACCCTGTCCCTCAGTTTAGTAAAAAAGTATGGGGAAAGGGAGTATGAGAATAGTGCGATGACATGAAAATACTCAGGTAAGTGGGTCACATTGCAAACCTATATGGAAAAACATGTCTCCATGAGTTAGCACATAATATTTATTTGCTCTGCCACTTCTAAAGCTGATGCAAACTTCTCCAATGACATATGATTCTTAACATGGTCACCAGGTGAGGCTCTTTGTACACGGATTGGGTGTGTTTGGTGCCAAAACTGTTTTTACTGACCTTCACACATTAAGCTGTGTCTTAACTTGGGGTTTCTCTCATTTGACATTTTCCCTCTGAAATCTCCTTGCCCCCTTTGTCTACCTGGCAAATACTTCCCATCTTTTAAATCTCAGTGTGAAGTTCAACTGTTTCCAGGACGTCTTCCTGACTCTCCTCAGGTAGAACTGACTCCTCTCTCCCCTCTGGCTCCATCTTTGCACTCAGCATCTGTAACAATTAGTCCCATACACGCAGGCAGTGATCTTCCCCTCTACTCTGAGCTGCTTGAGGGTAGAGTCATGTTTTAATGTCTGAATACTGGGTCAAGTATAGTGCTCAATAGACTTACTAATTGCCTGATTGACTGACTAAATGAATAAATGAAGGCTGGTCATGTAAACTAAAATATATGCTTTTATGAAAAGTATCTTTTTATCAGTATATTAACCAAAGGGAACCTGTTTTCCAAATATCAGAAGCAATAATTCATAGGCAACTCAGGTTATTTAAGCATAGTATATATGACTGCATAGGAGAAAAGGACTGTGCTGAACGCGAAGGGAATGAGGATAGTTGTGTTCCAGAATTGCTCTGGGGACAATAGAATGGACATTCTTCTCCAGTGTAGCCAAGCTCTTCTAGGTAGTGGAGAGGTGTAATCAAGAGGTCCTCAGCAGATGTGGAATCTAGGCCTGGAGTTGCTTCCTGTTAGTCTATGAATTCTCTTAGTGAATTAATTAACCTCCTTAGGGTTGAGTTTATTGATCAGTAAAGTGTGCTTATTAGATTATGTCATCTTTAAGGTTACTTCTTGTTCTGACTTTTTAAAGATAGGCGATAATGATATAATGTAACAAATTAAGATTTCAGTTCAAATCCATAAATAATTAGAATTGAGGAATAAAATATGAGTCTGGTGCACATATTAGTATTTTTTCCTATTTATTGAGATTAACCCAAATCAGGGGAT
>NW_005354010.1:2633831-2647186 GCF_000412655.1 Myotis brandtii
CCTCCACACACACACACAAGCCTCTTCCCCTTGGGCCCTTTTTATTGCTTCAAGAGTAAGAATAGCTTCTTTCAGAGATGGTATTGGGTATTGTTTCCACATCCTTTGAAAAGTTATAGTGTTGCTGGGAAAATGGGACCCAGGGTAGGTATATTTTACTGTTGGGTAAAGAATTAAATAGATCAAAAGTCTAGAACCTGAGGCTATTTCTTTTTTATTCTCTTCCTCCCTTCCACAAACACTAACTGAATACCTATGGTGTGTCAGCATATGCCAGGCCCAGGGGTGGCTGGGAGTTTTTAGGAGCCAAAACAGATCATCCCAGGAGAGCTTGAGAAGTTGGGAGTAGGTGGGCATGAATTATGGAGAGATGGTAGAATGTCCCTCTAAAGCAGTGATGGCGAACCTATGACACGCGAACTCATTTTTTTGGTTGATTTTTCTTTGTTAAATGGCATTTAAATATATAAAATAAATATCAAAAATATAAGTCTTTGTTTTACTATGGTTGCAAATATCAAAAAAATTTCTATATGTGACACAGCACCAGAGTTAAGTTAGGGTTTTTCAAAATGCTGACACGCCGAGCTCAAAAGGTTCACCATCACTGCTCTAAAGGGCAAGTAGAGGAGCACTTCACAGTCAGGGTCTGGAAGTCAGGACACCTGGTTTATCTCTGCCTAAGGGGGCCTGAAAAGTAAAAAGGACCATTTGCATATCTGCTGACTCTTATAGAAGGACAACAAGGACTAAACTTTAAACTTTATAGTGTAAAGATATGTTAAAGTCCTTTCTCCTGTTTGCAGTCAAGAGTCTCTGATATAAACTACCTATGAGACTTGTCCTGTTAGAACTAAATCACTTGAGCAGATCACGAAGCCCATTTTATGGAGAGATGAACATAGGCCTATGAGTGTGGCCAGAGCTACTGTTTCGTTCGCCCAGCTGACTGCACCAATTAGGTATCTGGGGAAAAATAATTCTGTTTGGACAGTTTATTCCTGCCCATTGGAAGAGATCTGTGCACTGAAATATCTTGGTGTTTCAAGTTTTATATCTATATAGGTATACTATATAAATATATCTGTATCTACCTGCAAAATAGAATACTTGCTATTCTTGAATCACCGACAGAGATTTTTTTCAACCATTGGGTACTCTCATCTCTGGAAATCAGTTTCAAATCCCTGGAGGGACCCAGAGGAAGGAAAAGTAAGTGATAATATAAAAGGACAAGAGGGGCAAAGGAGAGAGCAAAGAGACTAAGAGACCAGGGCCCGAAAGTTTTGTTTATGTAAAACTCTCCATGGTGTTTCACCAGAAATTACTCTTTTTTTCTGACATTCCTCCTCTTTCTGTTCACATCAAACTGTGAAAAATATTTTTGACTCCTTTAAAAATCATTGACGTGAATGACATCTTTCGTTTATAGTTAGTTAGTGTTCAATCTATATTTAAGGCAAATTCTTACTTACAGAGCTAGTCTACATTTCAAAAAGAAAACAGCAATTATCTACTGCCCCTACTGTTACATAAGAATGAAAATGGAATGGGGGTGGGGGGGATGGATTTTCAGAATCTATTTCCCTCATTTGGTGATAGCCTTAGGCACCAAATCTCATCTTGTGGAGCATCACCAGTCTAGCTTTAGTTTTAGTCAGCTCAATTCTATGGCTCTAAATTTCATGAAAAGCATGTTATAAACTCAAGAAATTAAATTCTCCATGGATTTATGTGGGTCTCAGAAAATGCATACTCATGACCCCCAGGGGAGCAAATGTTTCCACAACTACTGAGAATTGCTGTACATTTCTTTCTGAGAGATGCAATAAGTAAAGTCAAGAAATTTAGTTAAAAGGGTGATATCAGAGACACCCGCCAATAATAAGACATTATTATGAGCAGGGAGTAATGCAATGGGAATACAGAGGCAGGCAGTCATCAGAGATTCAACCAAGTAAGCAGTTGGTGTTAAAAAATATCTATGTATATATAAAAGCCTAAGCGACTGTTACAACCAGTCGACTGGTTGCTATGATGCACACTGACCACCTGGGGGCAGATGCTCAATGCAGGAGCTGCCCACTGGTGATCAGTGTGCTCCCATAGTCAACCTCCCACGGCCGGCCAACCGCCCGTGGTCCCTCACCCCAGCTGGCTGGACCCGATCAGCCCCTATTGGGACTGGGTGAGACGGCCCTGATTGCTGGTCAGGCTGAGGGACCCCATCCATGCACGAATTCATGCACCAAGCCTCTAGTATGTGTGTGTGTGTGTGTGTGTATTTGCAGGAAGCAGGACTCTTAATTTAAAAACATTCTGAAGCAATTATCCTGTCATGGTAGTGGGTTTGGGTGAGTGATTGTCAAATGCTAGGGTAAGGCTCTATGTCCATGTGTTTTTGATATCGGGGAGGTATGGAAGACTGCATAATAGCCCCCAAAGATGTCCCAGTCCTAATCCATGCAGCCTATGAATATGTTAGTTGACATGATGAATGAGATTTTGCATATGTAATTAAATTAGAGACTTTGAGATAGGGAGATTATTCTAAATTATCTGGGTGGACCCAGTGTAATTACTAGGATTCATATTAGAGGAAAGCAGGAGGATCAGAATTAGTAGTAAGAGATGTGACAACAGAAGCAAGAATTTGGAAGGATGCAAGGAAAAGACCATGAGCCATGGGATGAAGTTGGCCTTTAGAAGAAAAAACAAATAAAAAAACAAGCTTATTCTTTCCTCAGAGCTTTCAGAAGGAACCAACTCCACAGATATCTTGACAAAACGTAGTGAAACTTACTAGGGACTTTCTACCTTCAGAACTTTGAGAGAATAAATATATTGTTTTAAGCAACTACTTTTGTAGTAATTTGTTACAGAAACATGGGAAGCATTTTGTAGGTTCCTGGGACTCAGGGGAATAATTAAGGGTCAAATTTTCAGTTCTTACCTACAAAGTAGGGACTAGACCAGGGGTGGGCAAACTTTTTGACTCGAGGGCCACAATGGGTTCTTAAACTGGACCGGAGGGCCGGAACAAAAGCATGGATGGAGTGTTTGTGTGAACTAATATAAAATCAAAGTAAACATCATTACATAAAAGGGTACGGTCTTTTTTTTTTTTTTAGTTTTATTCATTTCAAATGGGCCGGATCCGGCCTGCGGGCCGTAGTTTGCCCACGGCTGGACTAGACTCAGGAATGAATCTATAATAATAAAAGCATAATATGTTAATTAGACCGGACAACCGAATGGCCTTCTGGACATGATTACGGATGTCTTTCCTGACAAAGCAGGGGCCAAGGCAGAGGCGTTTAGGGGCTATCAGGCAGGAAAGCGAGCAGTTAGGGGTGATCAGGCAGGCAGGAAGAGAGGTTAGGGGTGACCAGGTAGGCAGGCAGAGGTGTTTAGGGGCGATCAGGCAGGCAGGCGACCAGTTAGGGGTGATCAGGCAAGCAGGCAGTGGCAGTTAGGGGCTATCAGACAGGCAGGCGAGTGGTTAGGGGCAATCAGGCAGGCAGGCAGAGTGGTTAGGGGTGATCAGGCAGGCAGGCAGAGGGGTTAGGGGTGATCAGGCAGGCAGGCAGGTGAGTGGTTAGGAGCCAGCGGTCTTGGATTGCGAAAGGGTGCAGGCTGGGCTGAGGGACACCCCCTCCCACCCCTTCCATGCATGAATTTCATGCACCAGGCCTCTAGTTTATAATAATAACATTTCTTAAGTACAAGCACTTTGGAAATTACTTTCATATACATCTTTTAGAAGTAGATTACATGATCTGAAATAAATAAATAACAATTTTTCCAGATCCCTAAGATTTAAGGTACTTAGCTATATTTCCTAAACTCTCAACCCTAAGACAAGGATTGGTCCCAGAGTTTAGAAGGAAGTAATCTCTGAGCTGTAAAGAGTTTTTGGAGGTGTGTAGAATATAGTGTTTCCTGATGGACTTCCAGGTCATACACTTTAATTAAGAAATGTTATAAATTGAGGTCACATTTATGAGCCGAGTTCCTACTTAGTACATAAGAACTGAAAAATATTAAATTACTTCCGTGAGTTCTAGGAACCTACACTCTCAGGTGGTAATGAAAATAGCTTTCTAAAAGTCTTGAGTTGGGAATCTTTCTAAGAGATTTGAATTGCAAGTTGTTTTTCTTTGGAAATCACTGATGTTTCACAATTATCTTTGCTAGATTCAGGAATTTAGTTAAGTTTTATGTTGCATGCATGTGTGTATGTAAGTGTATGTATGCATGTGTGTGCAGATGCATATGTTTATATACATGTTTAACCCATATATACAAAGAACATAATCAATTAATTGTTATGAAAGTGGTCATTCTAGTAATCATTAAATAGAAATTGGTCACAATGTTAAATACTGATAAAATTATATCATATATGCACACAGAATCTTTGCATGGAGATTATAAATGAAAATTCTCAAAAAAATCTTTTTAGAAATTGAGTAAATTTTTTATTGAGATATTTAATAGTCTTTTTAAACAGCCAATTCACTGATATATCATTAAAATTGATGTTATCATCTCTCACTACTGATATAGAATAAGGAAATACAAGTCAATATTCATAGTTCTGAAATGAATGTTGTACACATTTTGGGTTCATTTTAATATAGAAGGCTGGAAGCCACTGAGAATATTTTTCCAACATATTAGTTAGATTTTAAAACTACACTAGATATGTAAAGTGAAGCCATCTGGTATTATCAATCTGGTATTGCTTCTATCAGGAAGAATGTTCACGAGTTTTTGGTACCAATAGTTTTCACTTTTTCTTTATTGAATCAAAATATTAAGCAACAATAAATTCCTTCCAGGTTTTTTTTTTAAATATATTTTTATTGATTTCAGAGATGAAGGGAGGAGGAAAGAGAGTTAGAAACATCAGTTATAAGAGAGAATCATTGACTGGCTGACTCCTGTATGCCCCCTACCGGGGATCGAACCTGCAACCCTGGGCATGTGCCCTGACCAGGAATTGAACCGTGACCTCCTGGTTCATAGGTCAATCGGTTCATAGGTCAGTCCTCAACCTCTGAGGCACATTGGCCTGGTAAAGTTTTTTTTTGTTTTTTTTTTAATAAATTGAAATCTGCTGCCTACTAGAAATAAATATATTCATCAAAATTATTTAATAAAACTGTTATAACATATTGCAATCACTTCCTTAAAAATCTAATTTAAAATATTTTAACATTTATTTAGATTATCCTTTGTCTCTAAAGATCAATAATACTGTCACAGAAAATTATAAAATATGAATTTGAATTATAATGAGTAGAGACACAGTCAGTCTTAATTAACTAGCTGAAATTTTGTCCAAGTACAACTTAACATTTCTTTTTTATGTTCTCCCAAATGAGTGAAAAATGTAAAGGACATCAGTATTTCCTTCATTCTCAGACTATCTCGTCTACTTTCAAGTAGAACTCATTTATCCAGAATAAAGGTTAAAAACACAAATGCCAATATATCCTAAAAAGCCCACTCTAGCTCACGCCAAATTAGTCTATAATAACTTTGTTGTGTAAAAAAAAATGTTGGACGCTGAGATTTTATCCTTAATTTAGAAGATGTTTGAAATGTTCAAAAGTGATGTACAAAGGAGACCATGTGACAAAAGTGGGCTGAGTCACTCACTGTATGGAGATAATCAAGTAAGCAGACAGGGACCATTTGGGAAATATTTGCTTCTACCCTATGTATCTCTCCAATTTAGAACCACTTTGAGATAAAGGAATTAAAATGATAACAGCAAGAAAACTAAAGATGTTTTAGAACTCAGATGCTCTGAGGCACTGAAAGTATTTTTTAGCCAAAAGATTTGTAATGTCTAAGCAAAATATAGTAAAACAGACTTAATAAGAGTACAACTCACATTTATAGACTTATAAAATCCCATTAGATGAAATTTCATTACTTCTAAAATGCAAAAACACCTCTGAAATCGGTATAAATTTTATAATTTATGGTATGATGTAATTTAATAATGTGGGGTTTTTTTTTCTTGTCTTACCTAAAATAATGATGCATCTTAAATGATTTCTTAGATTTGAGGAATTTGGTTAAGATCCAATAAATGACTATGGCAATGGCAGAAATAAAAGAAAAAATAGGTTGTTTGTTAAAAATAAGAAGTGATATGATTTAATATAAACACCAATGTCACAAAATATGTCCCTTGGACATTTTGTTTATTTGAAGTTGAAATAAACACAAAATTATAGAAACTTACCTATTTGGAACTTAAGCAATCTATGTAACAGAATCCACTGAAGCATAACAAAAACTCAGAAGACAATGGGGAAAAGGCTTTTTAAATAATTTAACCAATATCGATAAGACTGTATTTGTTTACATACTCTCTTCCCTTAAACTTCATTTACTTTTATATTTACAGATATTTCTAATAAATATGTTCATCTAGTTTCCAATTTATGATGAATTCATGATGGATTCAATGTAACAAATTTAAAAAGGGGCATATTGTCAACTGGCAACCGAAAGCAAGGGAGAAAACAAGGTGCAGGGAGATGAGGCACAAAGATCAGTAGTATAGTCCTGTCCAGATCAGGTGGAATCAGTCTCCCATCCTCAATAAGCCCCTCGCACAGTGATTTTCAAACAGTGTGCTGCAAGAATTTTTAAAACATGCAATACCTGACTATTTAGTCAGGGGCACTGACTTCTTTTCCCTTAGATTGTAAAAAAAGAAAAAAAAAAGAAAGAAAGAAATGACAACAGCCAACACAAGAATAACCGTTTGGTGTGAATGAATCAAAATTATACCTTTTTTTGTCAAATTGGCAAAAAATATATATATTGGTGAACTGCAGAATTTTATTAATTAGTTTATATGTTCCATTAGATGAGAAAGGATGAAAATCGCTGCCTTAGTTATCACTGTTGGAATTCAGAACTCAAACTGCATGCCATGTTAGGTTGAGCCCAAGTTCATCAAACAAAGGCTAAGGTGCTCTCTGTATATCCTATTCATGGGGTTGAGATTGTGTGTAATCCACACAGAATTTTATTTTTATTTTTATTTTTTTAAATATATTTTATTGATTTTTTACAGAGAGGAAGGGAGAGGGATAGAGCGTTAGAAACATCGCTGAGAGAGAAACATCGATCAGCTGCCTCCTGCACACTCCCCACTGGGGATGTGCCCGCAACCAAGGTACATGCCCTTGACCGGCATTGAACCTGGGACCCTTGAGTCCGCAGGCTGATGCTCTATCCGCTGAGCCAAACCGGTTAGGGCAAATTTTAGATGTCTTGGTGCTTAAAGAGTTTGAGCATTAGAGGGTAATTCATCTTTGAAAGACATCACTAAGCAGGATTTTCTGTTCCTCTTATTTGGTATTAATGTCTGTATAAATATGTATCCAACTTATTAATGCTTTCAATAAACAAATATTTTATTGAGCACTTACTCTGCCTAGCACCATGTTAAGCACTGGGTATGTGGCAGAAGACAAATGAGAAAAAATATGTTCTCTCAGAGGCTTATATTTTAAGAGCAAGATAATCCAAATTAATAAAGGAAATGCACAGAATTTTAAATAGTTGGAAGTGCTAAGAAGAACCAGAAAGCAGGGAAGGGAGAAGAGATTGACTGTGTTTGCAGGTTGCAATTTTAAATAGATTTGTTAGAGAAGACCTCACCTGAGATGATAATATGTAAGCAAAGGACTGAAGGAGGTGAGAATCGCATGGAAGATCAAGTATAAATATCCTGCCATAGGAGCATGCCCGATGGTTTGAGGAATAGCAACTGGTGAATGAAAAGAAAAAAGCAGAGCCCCGCCATTATACCTCAATGGTTGAGCATCGACCTATGTTCAGTTCCCCATCAGGGCACATACCCTGGTGGGCTCGATCCCCAGTAGGGGGCATGCAGGAAACAGCCGATCAATGATTCTCTTTCACCATTGATGTTTCCATCTCTCTCTTCCTTTTCCTTTCTCTCTGAAATCAATAAAAATATACTTAAAAAAAAAGAAAAGAAAGAAGTAGAGCTATCAGATACCAAATGAAGGCACATGTGAAATGCAAATTATTCTGGGCACTAGAGGCCTGGTGCATGGCCTTGTGCACCGGTGGAGTCCCTTGGCCTGACCTGCACCCTCTCACAATCTGGGACCCCTCGGGGGATGTTGGACTGCTGGTTTTGGCCGATCCTCACAGGCCAGGCCGAGGGACCCCTCCCCCCCCCCATGCACAAATTCGTGCACCGGGCCTCTAGTATGCATTTAAGATCTTTGGTTGATCACTTCCCACTTTTCCCCCTCCCCCCTTCCCTCTGAGATTCATCAGTCTGTTTCATGTTTCCATGCCTGTGCATTGAGCATCTGCCCCCTGGTGGTCAGTGTGCATCATAGCTACCAGTCGAATGGTCTAATGGTCGCTTAGACTTTTATATGTAGAGACTGTAGGTACTGTGAGGTTTTAGGTTTCTATTGAGGTATAGGATTTTGAGCAGTAGTGTGATCTATTTTATATCTTCATCACGTTAGCCACAGGACTGAGGGCATATCAAAGAAAAGCAAGGTTGGATCCAAAGAGACCAATCAGGAGCTCTTGTGATAGTCCACATGATGATAGTCGGCAGAAGTAGAGATAGTGAGAAATAATCATATTTTAAAGACAGAGTGAATAGATTTTGCTGAGGAATTACATACGGGCTATTAAAGAAAGAAATGAGATTAGTACCTTGTCAAAGTTTTGGGCCTGAGGAACAAGAAGATTGGAGTCGTCATTATAGAGATGGGAGGATTGAAGAAGACCAGGTGTGAGAAAGAAGAAGGAGAATTCAGTCTTGGCTGTGTGAGGCATGAGATGCTCACTAGACATCTTCACAGAGATGTCAGTGAAGGACTTGGGGTTGAGATCAATGCAGAGTTAAGTGATTACCAGTAGCTATTATCTACTGAATTAGCACTTTGTGGCGGGCACCGCTTTAAGTGTTTTACATATGTGTTCTCATTTAATCCTCATAATAGCCTTAAATTATTATGGCAGTTTTACAGGAGAGGAAATTGAGACCTAGGTTTAAATGAATTGCTCAAAGACACACAGTTAAGGTTATGTTTACCTTACTCCAGTTGTGTTTTTATCAAGTTTTATATTACCAAGAGGGGTATGGACAAGAAGCAATAAAAGTGTCCAGGCATAGGGAACAACATATGCAAAGTAGAGGGGCCAAAGGGAGCATGACATCTTCAGGAGACCTGAAAGCACAGAGACTCAGTCAAATAATCAGCTTCCAGCAAACTCATGCTTTTGTGGTACATTACAGTTTAGACCTGTTTTCTCATATTAATCTCTGTAAGGAAGGAAACTGTTTTTATTATCAGCATTCAATGAGTAGGGAAGTAGACTTACAGAATGGAGTTCACAAATTTAGTGAATGATAAACTAAGGTTTGAACTTGGACTCTTTCACCAAAATATAAAATAATTTTTATGTTTCTGATTGTTTTAAGTCTTACCATGTACCCATTTAGGAGGTGAGAAAATATACATGAAAATACATATATTTTGATATTGAAAATTGGAAAAAAATTACAAGATAGAAATGAGTGATCTGGAAGATAATAAAAATAATAGCTGTCATTTTGGAGCACTTAGGATGTGCCAAACACTGAACTAGGATCTCTACATTCATTTACTCAATTTGATCTCACAAAAGTTGAAAAGGAGATTCTATTAGGATCTTAATTTTAGAATGAAGGCATTGAAGCTGAGAGAGAATAAAGCAACTTGCTATAGTTGTTTTATCATACAGCCAGGAAGTAGCAGAATCAAGAAATGAACTAAGACTGTCTGAAATCAGAGTTCAGACTCCTAACGGGTTGGTCAGCAGCCACTCTACCTGGGTAGTACTTCATTTTTGTTGTTGTTTTTATCAAGTCAGTAGAGAAATTAACAACTGCAAGGAGCTTCTCATGAGTGAGAAATTTGTGTTCAGGGTGGATTTGTGTTCATCCACCCTGAACGGCTTTTCACTCTAGTTTTGCACAGGCTTTTATCACAGCTTAAGACAGCAGATGGCTCTCTTGCGTTTTCTTTCTATTACCTCTATCTGTAAACAACGCAACAGTGTTTTGGGAAGGTAAAAGGGAAACGCAGAGATTAAGCTAAAAAAAAAAAAAAGACTTTGATTATCCCATGCTGCCCCCACTCCAAGCTCCCTTAAAAACAGGAAATCACGTAAAATAGAAACGACTGCTCTAAGCTTGTGAAATTCACCGTCTGAATAGAAGCCCTGAGACTGAGGAGTCCGCTGTTTTAGGCGCTGCACCAGGTGGTCGGAATGCATCAGGAAAGAGAGAGTATTTCTCGGTTATCAAAAAGCTGAAAGGCTTTGTGCTCCAAGGTGTGTGTTATTAATGTCAGTTAAACTGTGGGGATTAATTTCCTTTCCATTTCGGGGGGAGGGGGTTGGGGAAGAAAAATGGTAGAAAGCGCTCTTTAGGGAGGACAATATCAGAGACTGAGGACAAAGCTCCTACCCTGGGGGGAACTTGCTTCTGCTTTGAGAGCTGTGGCTGGGGCGGGATCCCTGTCCGTGGTGCTGAATCACAGCCTGGTCTGTAGGTTGCTGGGACTGTAAAGGATCCTAAATCCCGATTGGGGAAAAGACTGCAATGTAAGAAAATGCCTGGAAATAAAATAATTAAAACAGCTATAATAGAACTAAGCTTAATCTAACTCTGTTCAAATTAATATAATAGCCACATATAAAGACAAAAAAGAAAAACCTTGCAAAGCAGACTGGGATATGTTGATTGAGGGAGTTGTACTATATTTAACAGGCCAATGTGCTTAACATTTTGCTTCTTAGAAAAACCCACCAGTGGCTTTAGGTAAATATGTTTGCTTTAATTGTAAAGTCATTTGAGTATTCCAAGCCATAACATCCTAAATGTCCAAATGGCCTGTCTTCAATAATGGAAGGCAGGAGTAGCTACTCTTCATGTTCAGTTGGACTTATTTTAGCGGATTTTTAAAAAGACATACTTTGGTAGCCTTTTATTAGATGTATCCATCTCTGCAGATGGCTTTCCTTTTTAAGCAGAGGCATGACCACACAACTTTAATACATACTTAGTAAAAATGTAAGAACAAAGATATGTAAAACAGAAAATAAAGTGATAGAGATAGAGCAAAATAGCTAATACATCCCTTTTCCTCATTTTTACTATCTCATGGTGATTAGGGATTATAAATTTCTGGCAAAATTACTCCTACTTCTTTCTTTCTCTTCTTCTTCTTTTTGGTTAATCCACACTGAGGATATTTTTTTCATTGATTTTTGGAGTGTGGGAGGGGAGAGAGAGAGAGAGAAGAGAAGAGAAGAGAAGAGAAGAGAAGAGAAGAGAAAAGAGGAGAGGAGAGGAGAGGAGAGGAGAGGAGAGGAGAGGAGAGAAAGAGACCGATCCATGGGTTGCCTTCCGCACGCACCCTGACCAGGACCAGAGGTGGAACCTGCAACCCAGGTATTGTCCTTTATGGGAAATTGATCCTGTGCCCCTTTTGGTGCTTAGGCCTATCCTCTATCCACTTAGCCACACAGGCCAGAGCCCTATTCCTTTTAATATTGTGGTTATTTTGTAGATATAACATAACAAGATAGGGAAAATAAGCTAACACAGTATGTTCTTTAATGTTAAATATGATATACACTGTCCTGACTGCTTTGGACCCAAATCTACATGTACTCCTTTTACATTAAATTATCTTCTCCAAAGGAGACTTGTTAGCAACAATGGAGTGAATAGAACAAATACCAGCTCAGCAGTAATTGCTTGCATGGAGAGAATGTGGGAAAGTTCTTTAGAGCAGAAGGTGTCTAGCCTCTCTGTAATCAGCTGTTGGCTGAATTTCTTTCATTGGCCTGGTTGCAAGTCCTTGTAATACTTTGCCGCTTATTCCTGAAACAAAGAGAAAGTGTGTGTTGGTTCAAAACTGCTCCCTGGGTTGCTTTTAGATGGTGCCTCTTCACTCCAGCTCTAAAGCAGTTACCAGAGAATTGATTGCTACAAGTCTCTCATTACCAAATGAGTCTTATTTCCTCCATTCTTCACTTTGGACTGTGAGAAGTCTAGTTTGGCATTTCTTTTCTCTATCTCCCTGTAATGATAAGCAAAGCAGCTAAGAGGGAAGAGGAAAAGGTAAGAAGCCACACTAGCAACAGCTACACTCGGTCTGTCATTCAGAGTGTATCCTAGAAACCATGGATCTGTATCATCCAAGCGTGAAGTGTTTTCTTTTTTCCCCTCAAACCTCCTTTCCTAGGGCGCCTTCCACTTGATCCCTTCCTCGAGGGCCTTCAAATTTTCAGTTATCCAAGACCGAACACCGTCGGGGAAACAGACAGGGGCTCGAGGGGAAGCAGCACTGTTGTGCATGAATTTCAGACACAGTCCTTATGGCTTTGCCCGCTGACAGAGTTTCTTTACCCAGGGACACAAAGTCGGGAGCTCAGTTTGGACTGTCCTTCAGTCTGGTGGCTTTTTGTTGTCATTGGAATACTGTGACATGCCCCCCCCCACCCTTAATATCTCGGCTGTGACTTCTTCAATTTTCCTTAGGCCGTTATCCTAGCCAGCTGCTGTTTTGTAGCAACCACAGGGGGCTGTGTCTCTTCCTCTAAGTGCCAGAGAGCAGATTTGGAAAGGGGTCTTCCCAAGTCACTTTGCCACATCTTCTCACCTTCCCCTCCTCCCTCCTTCTTGCTCCGTGTTGCCTTTTCAAAATGACAAGCCTACCCTTCCTGGCAGCAGAAGGGAGAGTGCAGCAAGTTTGGGCGGACTAGGTGAAGACTGGAGGCGCCTCCCTCCTCAGGACACGCTCTCCTCCCTCCCAGCCTCTCCGCGTCCTCCTCCTCCTTCCCTGGGTGGGGTGGCTTTGGTGCCAGAGGGATTACTGGGGAGGGCGGAAACCACCTCACCCTTAAACCGAAGCTCAGAGTTTCTGTGAACCGGGAGATCCAGAAGCCCCAGCTAGGCCACAGACGCCTCGGAAACCTATGAGTTTGATCTAAGAAAAAGCGCGGCGATATTCCTTCAGTTCCATCTGCTTTGGCTCAACCTCTTAGCCCCACACCTCTGGTAGTCCATTTGAGCTGTCTTTATTGTTCATAATATTTTTAAACATAGTATTCTATATGCATACTTCTTTTTTCTTCCTGAAGAGAGGAGGGGGACGTGAGGTGGGGGTAGTGGATGGCAGTGAAGCGCTTTGATGAGCGATCTCCAAGGAGAAGATTGCTTTCTCCAGATGCTGATTTTCAAAGCACTTGACAATCACCGGCAGAACCCC
>NW_005354010.1:2647230-2647515 GCF_000412655.1 Myotis brandtii
CGGCACCGGGCGGGGGGCAGCTCCAGCCAGAAGCTGAGTCCTACTCAACGCTCACCGATCAGACGGACTCGCCGGGTCCGGCCGGGACCTGCCTCCATCCAGTGCCCTGGAAGAAGGCGGCGAGTCCCACCGCCTGCCGAGAAGGTGGGCAGGGCAAAAAGGCAGCGCGAGTGGCGGTGGCGGTCCCCGAGAGGGCTTCAGCGTTGTGTGGTGACCGCGGCGGCCGCAACCCCAAACCCACTCCCAGCTCCAACGCGGCCAGAAACCTGCAGACGGACCTCGGGC
>NW_005354010.1:2648002-2692737 GCF_000412655.1 Myotis brandtii
GGGTCTGCGCCGCCTCTCCCCTCTCCCGTGCCCCCAGCTCCCCTTCCCTCTGTCCTCCACCTCACCCGGACCCATCCCCGAGCCACCATGGCTGCGGCCATCGCCAGCGGCTTGATCCGCCAGAAGCGGCAGGCTCGAGAGCAGCACTGGGACCGGCCGTCTGCCAGCAGGAGGCGGAGCAGCCCCAGCAAGAACCGCGGGCTCTGCAATGGCAACCTGGTGGATATTTTTTCCAAAGTACGCATCTTCGGTCTCAAGAAGCGCAGGTTGCGGCGCCAAGGTCTGTGTGGGTCACTGTTGGGTGGTGCACCCTCGGATCTCCCCATCTCCCCGCCTGCATGGACCTCTCGGGGCGTCCCCTTTCCTCCATTAGCCTCCCAGTCTCCCCCGCCTCCCCGAGTCTCCCTGACCAGCGCTCTGAGCGCCTTCTGACCACGGGAGCTGGGAACGTGCTCCCAGGCAACCTGTAGCCCCTGAAAACTCAACCCCGCCAGGAGCCGGCAAGTTGGTCCGCTCTGCCCGCTGTCTCTTGAGTCTGATTCGAGCTGGGTTCCAGAGAAAATCTCTCTACTCCGAGGGGCTTGGTTTCCCCCGGGGTTGGAGTCTGACTCCCGAACCCCGGGCAAAGATCTCTGCAACCCCTCGGGGTCGCGCTGGCTGCTTCCATTCTCATTGGAGGTGTCAGGAATTGTGTGTGTGTCTGACCTCAGTCGGTTCCCCAGGATGTCTGGAAACCTCCTTGGCTTCTAGACCTGCATGAAATGTGGTGAGCCCCACAGTGCCCTCCGCAGGGGCTGGTGTCAGAGAAGTGTGTGAAGGGTGGATGTGTGTGAACTAAGGGCTAGTTCAGTGGAGATTTAGGGAAGGCTGCCTGACCTGCGGCATTGAGCACTCCCAAGCCCCTGAGTCACATCTTCCGAGAGGGGCGCAGACTAAGGAAGAATGAGTCTTAATTAGCGGATTGGCGAAGGACACATCCCCCATATGTATCAATTTTAATTCAAGGACTTGCGAATTACGTGAGGCAAACCAAGCAGTTACTACATCACAGATGACTACTGTAGCTGCCATACTATGCCTTAAAAAACAGAGAAGTAACTAGTGCCCAGCATGACCTTCTTTTGCTACCTTTGAAATGTCAGGGTCTGAGATGGCAACTCACTGAGCAGCCAGAGCACAGCGGCTTTTGTTCATCTCTGCCTGTCTCCACATCCATCCAGTTGCTAAGGGCGGTTGCTTTGAGAGCATGTGCGGTGTTCTGTGGGAGAAATGGGGATTGCTTGCTTTTCATAACTATGGGCTTGTCAGGAAACATCAAAGGATATATTTACGTTAATAGGAGTATATGTTTGCCCAGCACATTGTATTCTCAGTTCCCAGCTGTATTTGTTTTAAATGTCCTGTTGTTCCAAAGACAGGAGAGAGGAGCATATACTATACATATGAATCTAGGTGGGTGTTCCACACATTTACAGATTTATGACCAAAAGTTTTAATGCTCCTTTTTTTTTTTAAAGGCTGAGCTAAATATTTTTCAAGGACAGTACCTTATTGTTACAATAAGAAATTGGAGGTTACTTGTTCTTCGAATCAAGCTTAAAAAAATTCGAGAAATATAACAGTGGCCGTTTTAAGGGAGATAAAACTATATGAATGTAATAATTATATAAATATAAGACTTTTAAAAATAAATTAATAAATATAATACTTTTAGATGAAGTTTTTGGGGACAATATTTTTAGAACAGTGTAGAAGCTATTAAGAAAAATGGATTTTAATTTTCCACTTTAGCTTAGAGCTTTATCTAACAAAACTTTGTGTTAGAAGACCCACTGGACTATTTTAAATATTTTTGATGCATGGAGGGTCACATTATCGTGGCTTAAAGTGTTTGCTTCTCCCCTTATTTCATCAGATTACCTTTTAGAACACAGTTCTCAGCAGGTAGAGCTACAAATTTGCCATCTACTTGAAGTAAACATATTCCCTTCTAGATAAGATTATTTTAATATAAACTGATGAAAACTTACTGTGTGTTTCTTTAAATACACAACCAGTAGATTATTTTATAAATAGATACAGTAAATGTTTTGTGTCATTGGGTGATGGAGGGTTTCTTTTACACTTTAGAGTTTTAAGATGGGATTATACTTTTTTCTCAGATATAGAAAGACATCTGAGCTCCCCAGTGGTCTGTATCACCATTTCAGCCATGTCTGCTCTCTTGGTATTCATGAGTTAAAAGTGATATACATGCCTCAATGATCTGTAAGAAAAATATACTTGAGGTCACTTTTACTATCTTGTTTTTTTATGGGAGCACGGAAAAGAAGATAGGTAGAAGGAAATTTCATCAGAACCTCTTTTTTTATCCTCTTTATATTTCTTATATATAAACAAATATATCCATTAGTGAAGAAAAATATAGCTATATCTCTTGAGTATTGGAAATAAATTATTTTCTTATTTTTAATGTAAGCAAAATAAATATTAAAAGTTTATAGTATGTAAATTATATATTAATATATGAATTTATATTATATGTAACTATATATAATTATTTCAATGTTTTATTAAATACTCTTGGAAATATTTTTATTCAAATTTACCTTTTCCCCCAATACTCATTCTTTGCATAGGTATCGCCCAAGGAAATTTAAAAAATCTGTTTTGTAAATTTAAAGACACAATTTTTAGGTGTGACAACACTGTATATCTTCATATTTGAAAATCATTAATTTGACAAATAGTTATTGAATCTTTATAATATGTCAGGTCTGTTTCAGGTATTATGTGTAAAGTAGTGAATAGAACAGATGAAGTTCCTTCCATCATGGAGCTTACAAATATGGGGTAGAAAGTTATTGCAACTGGAAATGAAGAAACCAGTCGTTCTGATTAAGTTAGGATGGGTCACACTGAGAGCTACAGGTTGAGGGCTGATCTCTGAGATGGATAAAGATTTCAAGAGTAATGTGTGTGTATGTGTGAAGACCAGGATGTGGCAAAAATCTTAGCCTGTTAGGAGAAGCAAAGGAGGTGTGGAAACCAAGTACACTTTCATCTTATATCATAGTCCATTTTGGCTGCATTTTATATTTTGACTGAAGTTTACATTTTGACACGCAAATACAAATACATTTGACATTTTGACAAATGGAATAAAGAATAAGTTCATATTTTGTGGGTTTGGGGAGGGTAATATACATTTCTTAAGTATAGAGTTTTTCTTTTCTTATTTTTAATGCTTCTTTAAGTAGTAATTAAATCAATGTGAACAGTATGACATATTCACTTATGCCCTTTTGGGTGACCCTATCCCCCAGTCTGATCACCTCCAACCCCTATAGAAGAGAGAGTTTTGTACCAGTTGTGTACCAGTTGTACCATTTTGTATTTTATAAAGGACAGGAATTTTCAAGGTGACATTTTGTGGTTGTGTGGGCACCATGACTCTATCCGACTTTTCCAGATTCCTCTCCCTCTATCCTTCCCCTGCCTATTTGGTCCAAGCACCATTCAGATTCCCCCAATTAGCCACATGATTGCAAATCCCTGTGCTTCTGTTTGTGCTTTATTTTGTGCATAGAACAGGGGTGGGCAAACTTTTTGACTCGAGGGCCACAATGGGTTCTTAAACTGGACCGGAGGGCCGGAACAAAAGCATGGATGGAGTGTTTGTGTGAACTAATATAAATTCAAAGTAAACATCATTACATAAAAGGGTACGGTCTTTTTTTTTTTTAGTTTTATTCATTTCAAATGGGCTGGATCCGGCCCGCGGGCCGTAGTTTGCCCACGGCTGGCATAGAATCTTCTGTCTTCCATCTTCACCTGTTGAAATTATCCAGATTTCTTAAAGCTTGGAGAAAATGCCATCTCCTCTGAGAAGTATTTGCTCATTGAAGATAAGTAAAAATAATACTCCTGTGGCATTTTATACCTCACTAATGCTGTTTAACCCAGAACATATTTTCATAGGTTGTAGTTAGGAGCAAGTCTATGTTACCTGCACTTTATAGACTCTCAAATATTGATAGAGTGTCTGCCATGTTCTAGACACTCATCATTGACCTTGAATTGAAGTGAATTAAGAAAGGTCAACAGGTGCAAAGCTAACAATCAAGTCCTTGAACCACTGTGCTCTATATGGGCCATTTTAGAAATATACTTTTAAAACTTTTATCTTTTTACTTTCCCTAAATATATACATATGTAATTTATCCCATTTTTAAAGAATTAGGAAGTGATTATATAGTTAGAAGGTATTCTAAAAAATGCAAGAATATGACCAACCCCATTTTAAGACTTAATTCATAATAATATATATTTAGCTATATGCTAAATTAGCTAAAAAAAGAAGGCACAAGGCAACAAATAATAGTTTTATTATTTGAATCTTAATAAAAAAATGAAACTAAAATAGAAACTGCATTCAATGATGGATAATGAAGATGTTATCCTAAACTGTTACATTTTTATTATGAGTTTTTAAACTAAACAAGAACCTTCATTACCTATAGGATAATAACCTTGCAAAATCTTCAATACGGCTAATGCAGTTGCTTCTTGCAATCTACTTGTTTGGGCTACTGTATAGGAACCATGTATCATGTGTCATTTGTTTTCAAGTTTTTCTGTACTATAAAAAGCACAAGTGCATCACACCAATAAAAACAAAACTGCTTTGCTCCAGTGTGCTAATGAAACCCATCAGCTATCCTAAAAAAAGTGGTCTTCCTTCCTATAAGGTACTGTATAAGGCAATACTTGTCCACCTCTCAGAGAATAATCAACAGCAGAGAGTCTTCAAAAAAACACCTTTCTTTGTGCTACTGCTGCAGAGCTGTTGCCATGTGAAAATACCAAGACCACATGGGTATTTTGGCTGTTTAGGTAAAAATAAAACAAGATTATATTTTTCCCCAAAGGATCACGCTTCTCTTCTTTTTTTGAAGTGTATTGTCTAGCTTTTTAAATAAGGGCAATTTGTGGGCGTCTTCTTATATACCCTTTGATAATACCTGTTGCTAACTTTTTGATAGAGTTGTATTATTTGTTGGTAGTATTAAGATAAGACAAAATTATAGTTTTTCTAAATTGAAATGTCCATTTTTTTTTAAAAAAAAACAAGGGTATTTTGTTTAGGATTTCTAAGTGAGAGACTTTATGAGAATACTGGTAAATAAAATAATGTTAAAGATTTTTAGAGATGCTGTCCTTGCTTGCTTATGTATATTTTTTGAGGTTTACTTTTTATGATTTCCGCATTCCACATCTTCTATAGGCTTCTGAAATGGTTAATGCCACAGTGGTGCAATAACTTCAGAAGTGGTGCCATAAGTAAAATGAATCTTTAAGATAGCATAGTAGATTAGGTACATTGTTAGGTTAAGTAAGATGGCTTGCTTTGGGGTGTATTAGAGTCAGAGATTGAATTGAGTTTACATATATTGAGAAAATAGTATTGTTAGCTGGTGAAGATATCCTTTGGCATTTCTTAATATAAGGTTTTAGAAGAACAAACTCCTCCAAAGCCACCCTCCTGGTTACCAGTACCAGTCACAGGTTTCACTTTATATTTCAAACTAGAGGCCTGATGCACAAAATTCATGCAAGGGGCTTGGCCCTTGCAGCCCCACTGCCTCTGTGGCCCCTCTGCCTCGTGGCCCCGCAGCCCCGCCCACTGGTCATTCCCAAAGGTTGTTTGGAAGGTTGTTCCGGTAGGTCGTTCCTCTGTCTGGTCTAATTAGCATACTAGCTCTTTATTATATAGGATGAGTAGAATTATTAGTATAGTTTTGTGTTTGGCCCCCAAATTGTTTTTCTGTTAATAATTTTATTTTAATCCCTACAGTGCCGGGGAGCGTGATCTCACTCCTCCTGTCTTTCACCAAAAGTGCCGGGAGCGCTATCGGCAATTTTTTTTTCTACTAGTATTTTATAATACAATCAGCAAACAATATATGTCAAAGATGAAAACAAATGTAGTAAAGGTTTCCTTAAGTTTTTGAATATGTAACTTCATTTACTTGTGATTCATAATTTTTTTCCTAAACTGCTGTAAAATCAGCAAAAATGCCTTGGCAATTTTAGCATAGTTCCTAGGATATTGGTTGGCACTCAAAGGGTTAAATAATGCTACAATAAGAATTTTTTTTTCAAATACACATGAATCTCCCTCTCTTCAATGTAAAATGATGTATTCTAAATTTTATTTACTTAACTTAAAAATATTGGCAGAAACTTACAGGAAAATGTAGATGAAATATTTTTTAATCTGATTTGTTCATTTAGTTATGGAAATATAGGTTTCTTTCTAAGTATGCTTTATATTAATTTCTCCCAAAATAGTGAGGAACTTTAGCCAAAAATGACTGTGTGTTTTGATAATACCAATTGCATATGATGTTTTACATATTATTGTTTTAGCACTTAAGAACTAAAAAAAACAAAAACAAAAAATAACCCAAACAAAAATATAATGGTACACAAACATATAAGAGACCATTTTAGGGGGATTGATGCAATTTAAAATCAGTCACACTTGTTGGCATAACTAGAAAACAGCTAATTTAGAAATTTTATTTACAATGATTTCAATGTTCATTTTAAGACACTCAGATTACATAAATATGTCACAATCTACTGTTTACTGGGAGTGAGAGGCCAGAAGTAGGGAGTGTTAGTAGAAATCTAGACACTTAACAAAAACATCTTAGGCTAAAGACTACTTTGTCATTCAGGGAAAAGACTCTTTTCATAAAGCTATATTGTCTGAAATGTGTGTGTGTGTGTGTGTGTAATATGTGTTTCACCCTATGCTTTTATAGTTCTAGATATCAAGTTTAATAGGGATCCATATAGTATAAAGATGGAGGATAGCTACTTAAAAGTCAGTGTCCCACCAGTGCTTGGCATATAATTAACATTCCACAGGCATTTGTTAAGTTAAAGGAAAAATCCTGGATTTCCAAGGATTTACATGTAGAAATTGCAGAAGTGATAAAGAGTGACAGGTGAGATCAGTGGGCACATTGAAATGGCTATAATTGACTCAGTACTTATTAACATGTTTAACAACTAATCTATATGACACTGTGTATCAGCCTCTGTTCCATTGAATATTCTTTTATCCTCACAACAAACTTATGTAGTAGATATACTATACTACCATTCATGGATATATTAAATTAATCGATGATACCCTAATATTCTCCATCCATCCATTTTATAAATGAGGAATCTGAACACTGCCCCCCCCAATTGAATAAATTGTTCAATTTCATAAAACCTCAGAGAGTGGGGCTGGGATTAAAACTCAGGTTGCCAGGCTGACTCCAGAATACCAGCTCTTAACAAAAGTCACTTCTCAATTGCCATATTTTTTATCATCTCGATTAGTTGAGATTCATCACTATTTTATAGCAAAGGAAACTGAGGCTCAAAAAGTTTATGTTTTTCCAGAAGACTTAGACCTAGCAAGTAACACAACCAGAGTTAAAAAAACAATCTGTCTGTCCTTAAATCTTGTTTTCCCCACTACTTTACACTCTCAATTCGTCATGACATTGTGAACTCATAATTAATGGAATACCTTTTACCACAAGGCAAGTAGATGTTCAACATATGCTGGTGATTAGACTCACATAATAGTGTATTATTATGTTCTTTTAAACTGAGAGTGTAAGAAGGTCTGTCTCAAAAGTAGAGACATTTTTGTGGACTTTGGGAGAAGAGACAAAAATGTGCTGAATTTTACCAAGTCTTTTCTGTCATAGGCTTTTTCCCCCAACAAGTGTTTGGATGTGAGACATGTTGATATTACCTCCTTAATGAATTGCAACATTGACCCAAAAATCTGAAAAGGATTAATTTAGAGTGCTTTCATTAGCATGTAATGAATTACATGTTAAGTCTTTCATTAATTTTTCATGACTCTGTATTTTAGACGTTTCTCATTTCTAATAAGATGCCTTATTGGTTACATTCATTATTGGCCGTATTGTACAAGTAAACCATCAGGGTTATACATTAACCACAAAAATTACAGACCGTTAGAAATCTAGATACTCTGTGTTATATGCTGCTTTTGGTTTAACACATTGGTTCAGAGTCCTTTTCTAATAAGTTCTAGATCTTGTTCTTAATACTGATATCAGAAAACATAATGTAGTCAAATCTAAGTTGCATGTAAACTGTATAATATACTTTGTAGAAACTGCACACAGATTAACATTTAACTCTGGGACAGCCTTACAAATCTAGTCATACATTATTTGATTTACCTGGCTTTTATTTTCTTGTTACCTTACATAGTAAAACAAATTGGTTAATTCAACTGCCAAACTACTTTGTGCCTTCACTTACACAGTTGATTTTGGCTAAGAGTAAACACACATACTAGTATATATGAATTGAATGTACTTTAAATCTACAATAAAAAACATCAAGTGGACCCTGGGTAGATTTTATTTATTTATTTATTTATTTTTAAATTATATTTTTATTTGAATCACCAGAAAGATTGACTTGTGGTCTAAGTCTAATGTTCAGAATCTTAACAGGCCAGAAGGATTTGATCCCAAGCACAAGCCCATGAGGGAGGGGACCAAACAAACCAACGAGAGACAACCACCTGCTATGAAAAGATGAATGATGGCTTCACACATATAGATGAAATGTTTGGACAGAGGCAAATCTCACATGGTCATTTCTGTTTCTTTTTAAATACAGGTTTGTGAAGTGGTATTTTTTTCCAGCTATTAAAAAAAAATAAGGCCCAAAAGTGCATACCTGAAGGGGAAAAAATGCAGAAATTAAGCAATAAAGTGGTTTTCCTTGGAGGGACATGAGGAAGAAAACAGGAAGCAGTGTTGAGAGAATTCACTTTTCTCACCATTGGGCTTCTTGCAATTATTGGTCCACTAACGTCATATTCACATTCTAGCTTTGATGGATGTTCTTTCCTGGGATATTGGCTAAAAGACCTCTATGAACTGTAAGAGAAGACCGGGGCCTCCGCCCAGCCCTCAGGTTCTGTGCTCTTCTAGGGATGGATGGTTCTGGAAAGGAACAAGGACTCCCAGCAGTCCCTGGGTCCCTCAGCACCAGTGTGACAGCCCCTCCTCTCTGTGGGTTGTATAAAAAAAGGTCCCCTATTTTTAGGACGGGAGGAGCAGCTTGCCGGGCAGCAAGATTCCAGTGGCTGGCTCGCCTTGTTTTGGAAGGAAAATTAAGCTGAGTGAAAAGGCTATTTCTCGCTCCTCCAGGCCCCCTCCCACCTCTCACTCCCCTCCCAACCGCAGGTCCTTCCATTTCTCTGAGAAAATAGAAATGATCAGAACTAAATTTTCACATATGCCACAATTGCTTTTACAAACCTACCTGCAGATCTTTTTTTTTTCTCTTTTTTGAGCTGGGGGTGAGCTCTTAGATTACCTATTTAAGATGAAGACCTCCTCATATTAAGAAATAAATCCTTTCTCCTACTCAGGGACATCAATCAGTTCAATAATTTTTTTTTCTATTCTGCATCATATAACTTTTATATCCCACTGTCTTATTATAATAAACATACAAATATGCTGTAATATATCCCATTTTGAAAAAATAATCTCCTCTTGGTCATCCCCTCCTCTCTAGCTATTAAACCACTTGTCTTTTATTGGCAAAACTACTTGAAAAAGGAATCTCCAATTTCCCATCTCTTGCCCTCCCTTGAACCCTTTCAAATCAGATTTTTTGTCCCCAACAGTAAGCCACTCTTGTTGAGATCCTCAATGGCCTGCAAATGATCAAATCCAAGGGTTTATTCTCAGCCCTTATCCTACTTGTACAGGATTTAGAATTCAACTTTTCACAATTAATTTGCCATTTGTACAATAATGTGCATGAAGTTTCCTTCAAAATACTTTTAACATATTGTTTGCCCCACTAAACAGGTGATCATCTTTTCATATTTATGAGATATCTGGATTTCTGAGTATGTTAATGTTAACTATTACCATCATGTGATATACACATCATCCCATGCATGGAGAGGTCGCTGGTTTGCCCCCATTGGGGGATGTGCAGGAAAAAGGAATTAGGAAGCAGCCAATGGATGTTTTTCTTTCTCTCTCTCTCTCCCTTCCTCTCTTTCTAAAAAAATCAATTAAAAAAGGCAATACTTAGTGTCTCCTTAGTTGTGAAGAATATTATTTTTATTGTACATATTTGTATTGGGGCTGGGTGACATTTCCACAAAGTAAAATATTTGGTTTATTTGCTAAATGAAAAACATCATTCAAATTCAAGCATTATATAGAAAGAAATAGTCATAAATGTAAGAAGGGCCATTTAACATAGCTTATTTTGTGTATGTGGAAAATTTTCACTGATATGTTTGGTTTTAAGTAATCTGTTCTCTTATGTATGTGCCTATTATATATAAGTACCTAATAAACTCTGGTGACAAAGTTAACTTTTTCACATTTGCGGTTTTGATGTTTTTAAATCTGTCAGAATGACAAAGAGCTTTTGTGGAATGAGAAATGGCAAAGTGCTAGCAATTGGAGTTTAGGAATACATTTTTTAGATAGAGTTCTGTTATCTTTTCTGGTTAGGTTCTCCAGAGTGATTGTAACTACAAGGTTCAGTGGCTAATCCATGAATATGGTCTTTTTTCTCAGGGAACTCCTGAATTTTTGATGGGCAATTATTTGTTTTTCTTCAGAATCCAATAATTTTCTTCCTTATGAAAAGGTCTTCAAAACAGTCAGCATCTTATTGCTTAATGTCTTTTTTTTCTGCAACATGCCTCATTTTATCCCTTTAATTTCTGTAAATAATTTCTGCCTAGCCTTAGCTACAGTATGCCCTTTAAATATTTGTTCATGGCTTCTTATCCTCCTTACGTTTTGGCTAATTTACAATTGTTTAACTCTATTAATCTTTCTGCAGAAGTAAATGCCACCAGTGCCTTAATCATTTCTGTGGCTTAGATTGTTCAATAATTACCTCATCCTTATTCCATCAAATGAGATGACTGCTGTTTTCATGAAAAGAATTTTATGCCAAGGCCAACTTTAGTGCAGAAGAAGACTGAATGCATCTGCTCTATCTCTCCTCTCTGGGGGTGGGGTCAGATTTGAATGGAGGAATGAGGAAATTGGACAAGTTTATGCAACATAGAAGTCTTGACTTCATGCCTGACAAATAAAAGAAAAATGTAGGGAAAGTAAGCAAACATCTTCATTGCATCTTCTGGGATTGGAAGCACTGTATGCCAGCCACATCTCTTACTTCTCCCAGTCACAGGAAGTAGTTGGTATTATTTTCATTTTCATAGGAGAGAAGAAATGAAGTAATTTTTCCCAGTGATTTATACTTGGCAGAAGTGATCTTTGATTGCAGGCCTAACTGATACAGGGTGTACATCTTTAAAATTAACTCAGTGGACCATATATAATAACAGTATTCAACATCATATTCCAGTGTCTTTCTGGGTTCATCCCTGGGGTGGGCTAGAATATCAATCACAAGGTTTGCTTCTGTTCATTCTTATAGCCTCTATATGAGAGAACAAGTGTTCTTCCGCAACCACAGTGACCAGCAATGCTGCACATTTGAACCATCTCACACAGAAGTGATGTCATCAGCTATGCATCCACTTTTCTATTTCTGTCCAATGCTTTGAACACCAGGTCAACAAGCTGCGTGGGATGGCAGAACCCAGTCACGGTCATTCCATCATCTCTTAGACTTTCTTCTTGGAGCAAGCCATCACGGAGCGTGTGGCAATGTGGACGTTTTCCTGTAAGACTTGGAGCATCTGATGTTTGTAGAACTTTCATGTTTTTCACCCCAAGACCTTTGCAGTTTGGAAAATTGTAAAAGTAATAAAAGTTGCTGAAATTTCAAGAATATGGCAACAATAAGCAAACATTTCCTCTTTTCATGCCACTGCTGCTGACCTGATGGAATTTTTACCATCAGAAATGTCCCTGGTATCCACATGCTCCCATGACTGTTTTCATTTTCACTTTCTTGATTGTTTATTGTTGTACAGTCAAGTAATACTGAGAATCACAGTACAGTATTAAGCACTTTTCGCAACTTCTACACCAACAAATCAGTCTAAAGGTAAAATTTTCATATCTGTGTGGGTTTTTCTTTTGTCCCATGATAATAGTAGCAAGAGATTAATTCAGCACAATCTCCCTAGCTACATTCATTTGTAGCATAAATATTCTTATTGGTTCACTATTTTAAAAAAAGGAAACAACAGCACTTTGCAAAATATGTGTTGTTGTTGTTGCAATCACAGCTTTTTAACATGAACTGAAATGCTGTCAGAGCTGGGTAGCTTATACTACTGTTCCTTTTCTTCTACTTTCCCTTACAAATGTCCATTGTCTTCTGAGGTTGTCCTGTTGATTTTTTTTGTAAAGCGTGAATGAAAGGAAATACCCAAATCTCACCTGCACTGCCTCTCTCACACACTCCCTCACTATTATATACCACTATCCTTATACAGCCCAACACTCCACAAGCAGCACCCACCCTCCCAGGTGCGCGGGGGTAATGGTGAGAGTGTGGATTCAGACACGAGAAATGCTAGGCTGCACTGTACCTTTTACTGGCTGAGTTCTCAATGCCTGCGCAAACTCCAGCATGTCTATTACTAAGTGGACACCTCTATGCACTGAGCAGGTTGGATAAGATGATTTGGAAGACACCTTTTCATTTTAAATTCTTTTGCTCATTTGTTTAGACAAATCAAGACAAAGCTACATTCCTTTTTCTCAGAGGTTACATTTAAATTAAAAGTCCATCCTTCTACAGAGCAGAATTGTCCTCTCAGTGGTCTGTTCTCAGTGACAGTCCCCCTGCTCTAGAATCCCATCTCCTTGTACTTGCTGAACCCCTGTGCTTTTGGATTTACTCTGGTTCCATGCTTTATGTTGGCTGCTCACTAAATACAGCTTGAATGTAGTTAGTGAATTATCCTTTTATGTTACTCTATTAATTCTACTTATTAATTATAATCAAATAATTACACTATTGTATGTTCAAGTTTGAGACAACAGCATCTAAAGGTGTTTCTGTGTGTGTGTGTGTGTGTGTGTGTATGTATGAAAAGGAGAGAGCGTATAGTGTGTGTGCGTGTGTATAAACAAAATGATTAATGTAAAGCATGCTATATGTTGCAGATAAAATAGGAGGCATAAAAACTGCTAAGAATGTTCAATTAAAAATTTATATATATACTAGAGGCCCAGTGCACGAAATTTCATGCACTGAGGGGGGTGGTCCCTCAGCCCAGCCTGCGCCCTCTCACAGTCTGGGACCCCTCACTCCTTACTCCTTGGCTCCTGCCACGGTCACTGCGCTCGCCAGCCGTGAGCCCGGCTTCTGGCTTCTGGCTTCCAGCTGAGTGGCGTTTCGCCTGTGGGAGCACACTGACCACCAGGGAGAAGCTCCTGCATTGAGCGTCTGTCCCCTGGTGGTCTGTGCCCATCATAGCGACCCATCCTTCTGCCAATTTGCATATTAGCCTTTTATTATATAGGATTTTAAATTGGTGTGTTCAGCCCCCTAACTTCTCAGCCCTGTAATTATCCACTTCATCGTTATGCAGATAAAAGCTACAATTCCCCTATATTCACAGATGTGCATATTCAGACAAAATAAAAAAGAAGCTTACTCAGGTCTCTACTAAAAGTCAGTACTTCTAGAACTCAATTCCTGGTTCTCAACCTTCCTAATGCCGCGACCCTTTAATACAGTTCCTCATGTTGTGACGTCCAACCATAAAATTATTTTCGTTGCTACTTCATAACTGTAATTTTGCTACTGTTATGAATCGTAATGTAAATATCTGATGTGCAGAATGTATTTTCATTGTTTGCGACCCACAGGTTGAGAACCGCTGCTTTAGATACCTTTATTTATTTATTTATTTTTGCCTTAACAAACCTCATCATATTTTTCTGGGGTTGACATCTGCACAGATTTTCTTTGAAAAAATTACAGCTTGGTACACATGCTGCAGTTACATTAGGTACTAAATTGAAGCTTATATGAAAGGAATAAAGCTTCAATGAGAGAACGTGAAAACAATGAGAAGCCTAGAAAAAAATGTATAACTAAAATGAATGGACACACACACACACACACACACACACACACCTGCAACTTAATATCAGGGTGCCCATAGGAATTTTAATCTTCAATTTTAAGTTTTGTTAAGTAGTATTGAACACATTCCTCAAGAACATCATATCATGCTCATAAATAGCAACTAGAATGCATTTAAAGAGCGTGATAAACTCAAACAGAAAACTGGGAAAAGTAATTTAATGGCAACATTTGAAAGACTAGAAAAATAAGACCGTTGGATACTAACCAGTGAAAGAGACAGCAACCCCTATTTTTGGAAGAGATGGAGAAGCACTAAATAAGTGATGTTCTCCATTTTTAAAAGTTGATTTAATCAAACATAGGATTAAAGCTATTGGATTTGTATCAAAAGTGCTGGTTTTGAAAGTAGGTTAGACTAAAGTGTTTCTGATTAGCCAGTGAAAATTTAGATTCTCAAAAACCATGACAGGGTTTGGAACAGGAGAAATAACCTTTAGTAAAAATCTCAGTAAATAGTACTTTTCCTAATGAAGAAAATAATTATAAGTCAAGAGGATTCCTTTATGCTTCAGGGAGATGGTTATTCTGTGGTTATTAGCACTCGCATCCAAGGTGATTCCATTTAAATAGTGCATTAGATGTAAGTGGTTTGATTAAATATTCTGGCTTAATGGCTGCTATATTGGCTGCAAGCATCTTATTTCATGAGGGAAAATGTGAATGATCCATCTACTGCATATACTAGTATGGGATTTCAAGTTGCAGTTAAGATAGTACATCACAGAAAGAGGAGTTTTTGATACTTGCCTGATGGGTTTATTCTTAAAAAATATATGAGCCTCTTTCATTCAAATATTTCTGACTGCCCCCCAAAATAATAAAAACAACTTAAATTGAAACACCATTAAGAAGCTAAAAATAGTACAGAACAGAGAGAGAGAGAGAGGGAGAGGGAGAGGGAGAGGGGGAGAGAGAGAGAGAGAGAGAGAGAGAGAGAGAGAGAGAGAGAGAGAAACACATGTAAAAGTTGAGCAAGTAGTCAGCAAGCAGAATTCTAAACAGTTGGGGACCTTGTACGCTCATGCATGTATTGCCCTGGCCAAGTGGTTGTATCTTTAAGCATCTGTTGACCATAATCTAAGAGATTAGTAAACTAATAATCCTGATATAGTCTCATTGTTGCAAATGTCTATCTATCTATCTATCTATCTATCTATCTATCTAAAATAGAGAAATATGCTAATTAACCAGGACTCCATAACGGTTGGTCAAGCACGCAGCGTTGGGGGTGGGACGGCAGGGGCCTTCCCGTGCCTGCGCTGGGGGAGAGCATGATCAGTAGTGACCACGGCTGTTTCAAGGGCTGGAGAGGAAGGCAGGGCTGGACCGGCGACTCCAGGGTGGGTGGTGCCGCGCGATTTTGAATCGCGCGCTGGGCTCCTAGTAAGACAATAAATATCTTAGCTGATCAAACTTTACTGTTATCTGCATTGAACCTCATAAAAACTCTTTAAAGTAGACCACATTAGGACTATTTTTCATGAAAGAATGGAAGCTTATGGATATTAGTAATTTTTTCTGGGTCATTTAGTCTATACCAGAGGAGCAGTAGGATTAACAACCTTGTGTTTTTGGATTTCTAGTGTGAAGGCTGCTCTCTTATGGTCCAACTACCTTCTTCTCTGAAGGTTTCTTGATAATGAAAAGTTCTTGTCCCCCATTCTGGGAACAAGTTGCAAGTTGAGAGAACATTCTTCCCAATCAGGGTTGGAAGTCTGCCCTTGGGAAGTGGGAGGGAGATGATAAGAATTATGGCTCCAGTTCACCTCCCACCTCTGCTTTCTCTTATGTGCCGCTATATGATTATGAACAATTCCACTCCATTTATTTTCAGAAGGACTTGCTTATTTTTATTGCTTTGTAAAATTTGCAAAGTGATGAAATCCAGGAGACAACCTAACAGAATAAATATTCTTCTCCAACTTTTGGGAAACAGTATAATTCTTCTCTTTGTCCATCTCTAGTTTTCATTTTTTAAAAAGGGTTTGTTTTCTGTGGATTAGAAATTTCTCTCAGTATTTCTCAGGCAAGACTACAGTTGAAAATCCTGAGTGTTTCTCATGCAAGACTGAGTTGAAGATGTAAAAAATTCCTAGAGTGAAACACTTAAGAAGGGTTATTAAATGTCCTATAAGTTGCAGATGATAATGTAAGTTGTCTGAGATTATTTCATATATTATATCACAATTTTACATTCAAAATGCTATCTCAATTTTAAGATAAATATTTTATTGGAATATAACATGCACAGTGAAAGGTGCACAAATCATATACAACATAAATTTTCACAATATAAAAACTTGTACAGAGACCACCTGAATCAAGAATAGAACAGAAATCCCACTGTTAATGTTTTTCCAATCAATGAACCCTAAAGGTAGGCACTATCTTGACTTCTAACACAATATATTAGTTTTGCATGCTTCAAAACTTTATATAAATGATATCATACAGCATGTGTTTTTTTGTGTCTGGCTTCTTTTACTTAACAATATGTTTGGAGATACATTAATGTTAACTCTGGGAGTAGTTCATAACATATAGCAATATCACCTATTTTCCTGATATTAATCATTTGTGCCTTTTCTCTTTTTTTCTTGAACAGTTTTATTAATACATATTGTTTTATTAGTCTTTTTCAGAGAGCCACTTTTGGCTTTCTTGATGTTTTCTATTGTACATTTTTGTGTTTTAGTAATTTCTGTTCTTAACTTTATTTCCTTCTATTTTCTTTAGACTAAATTTTCGGGTTTTTAAACTTGTAGGGAATATAAATTTTAAGCTTATTAAGTTTAAGCCTTAAGGAGCTTAAGCATACATTTAAGAATATAAATTTACCTGTAAACATGGCACCTGTAAGCATTTACATTTAGCTGCAATGAATAAGTTGTGCTGTGCTATATATTAATTTTCGTTTAGTAAAATGTTTTCTAATCCCCAGTGTGATTTTTTTTCTTTGACTCATGAGGATTTAAAAGTCTTCAATTTTCAAATATTTAGATATTGTCTACTTATCTTTTTATAAAAATAAATAATTAAATTCCAAGGTTAAATTCACCACAATCAGAGAACAAAGAAATATGTAAACATTGACAACAAATCTTTTTTTCAGATGGCAGGTGCAACATTTTATGTATATTAATTATACCAACTTTGTTAATTGTGTAATTTAAATGTTCTCTATTAAAATTTATTTGCATGTCTCCACTTTTGTTAATTACTGAGTTAGCTGTGATAAAAACCTCCCATATGATTGTGGATTTTCCACATCTCCTTTACGTCTGTCAGTTTTTGCCATAGGTTAATATGAAATTATTATTATATCAACTGGTACATATGCCCTTTTATCATACTGCCCTGATTTTTGCTTTAATGTTTTCTTTTAGTACCAACTTTAGTTTGGTTAATATTTACATGGTAATCTTTTTCATAATTTAAAATTTTCTCTATCCTTATACTTAAGGTGGACATTCTGTAAGCAAGGATTTATTTGGTTTTGCTTTACTTTTTTGTTTTAAACACCATTTAACATTCTCTGACTTTTATTTGGAATATATAGTCTATTTACATTTAATGAAATTATTGATATAATTGAATTTAATTATATCTCTTTTTTCAATATATATTTTTATTGATTTCAAAGAGGAATGGAGAGGGAGAGAGAGATAGAAGCATCAGTGATGAGAGAGAATCATTGATCAGCTGCCCCCAGCATACCCCACACTGGGGATCAAGCCCGCAACCCAGGCATGTGCCCTGACTGGGAATGAAACAGTGACTTCCTGGTTCACAGGTCGATGCTCAACCATTGAGTTACACCAGCTGGGCTTAATTATATCTCAATATTTGTTTCCTATTTGTCCAGGTATTTTATATTCCTTTTTGTTTTCTTGTATTTTTTTAATGTGTTAAGAATATTTTTATTAATCCACTTTCCACTATTATTAGCCCAAAGCTTATAAATATATCACAATATATTTTAGTGAGTACCCTGGGTATTACCACATTTAATGCTGATGTAGTAGAATCTAATATAGGTTTGAATACTTAACACTTTTAATACAATATGGGAACCTTAGTATACTTTGTCATTTAGTGTGTCAATTTTTTGTTCCTTATTGTCATGCTTTTATTTCTAAGTACATTTAAAACTCACAGAAGTTATTGCTTAATACACTCAATATTTATTTAGATATTTTCCTTTTAATTGCTCTTTCTACATTTTTGTATTTTATATGCGATTTTTCCCTCTTCCCAATAGTCTTGCTTTTATTACTATTATTTTAGTGCAGTGTACTTGTTGTGAATTCTGTCAGGTTTTTTTTTGCATAAAAAATATTTTGTTTCTATCTTTGAATTGTACTTTTACTGGGTATAGAATTCTAGATTGGAAGTTATTTTCTTTCCTCATTTTAATGATGTCATTCCATTATCTTCTGACTCCCATTATTTCCTATTGAAAATTCAACTATCATCTTATCATTTCTCATTTGAAGGGAATATGCAATCATTTTTCTCTGGATGCTTTTATGATTTTCTTTTGTCCTTTAGTTCAGCAATTATATCATGATGTGGCTAGCTGTCATTTTATTTGTATTTATCTTGGATGAGGTTTGCAGCACATTCTGAATCTGGAATATAAGGTTTTGTGTCAGTTTTAGATTTTTTTTATTATACTCAAATATTACTATACCCTCCTCTCACTTCTGTCTTTCTAGGACTTCAGTTACATTTATGTTCATTCATTTCATTATGCCCCACATATTCTACTCTCTTTTCTAGATTTTATACATTATCGTGCCCTTTGCTTTAGTCTGGATACTGACAGTTGAGTTACTTTTCAATTATTTAATCCTTTCCTCTTTTGGTGTTAGACTCATCTATTGACATTTTTCTTTCAATTATTTCTTTGCAATTTTAGAAGTTCCACTTCATTGTTTCAGTTCTGTGGTTAACACTCCATTATTTCTTCTATTTTCTTAAACATATTAATCGGAGTTATTTTAAAGTCTGTTTCTGTTAACCATAATATCTAAACCATCTAAGCATCTGTTTTAATTTTTCTTTTTCTCAATGTTTTTGTATTTTCTTTGGTAATTTTGGCGGTTTTATTAAGTACTGCACATTTTGGATAGAAAACCATGGAGGCTGTCTATGATTCTATCTTCCATATAAAGTATTGGGGAGGGTGGTAATTAGAGTAGGGGCAGGAAATCCCAAATTATTCTACTATGGGATTATTATGAAGATTATTTTCAAGTGTGTGTGTGTGTGTGTGTGTGTGTGTGTGTGTGTGTGTTCTATTTTTAGTTTGTTTGGTGTCTGTTTTTTTGTTTTTGGCTAATGTATACCTTTGAAGGGGTTTCAATTGAAAGCCTGGATTTGCCAAAGCTACTGCTACTACTCATTGGCAAGCATGAGCTCCAGTTTTCGGCTCCTTAGCATTGTGGATTGCCAAATCCTTTGCTTTGATCTTTGGCCTTTTTCCTTCCTCCACTTCTGTAACAGCACATTCTTGAGAGACAGAATGTGAAATATTGACCTCTCGAGTCTTGGTTGTTTGGGAAGTTCTATAAGGCATTCAATAAAATTTATTTCTTGAAAAAATCTAGCTTTCATATTTGGTAGGAGAATTGATCTTATACTGGTTAGTTGTTCATAACTCGAAGGGAAATTGTTTTCCTAATTTTAAATCTAACTTTCAGAGAAACTGGCAATTAGAAATTATCTCCCTTTTTGGTTTCCATTTCCTAAATATAGAAAGAAAATCAGTATTGTGAGAAAAATTGAGAGAGTTTTTGTGATTAATAAATATGATAAACTCTTCAATACATTTTTTTGGTAAGCCATTTGGATTTATTGGGAGAAAACTTTTGACCAGTTTTTATTTTATTTTATTTGATCTTTTGAAATGTTACCTACTGATTGAACTCACTTCCAGTTCTAATTTCTCATAAAATCTGGGGCAAAGAGTTATTTTATTTGATATTTTGAAATGTTACCTACTGATTGAACTCATTTCCAGTTCTAATTTCTCATAAAATCTGGGGCAAAGAGGGACATTTTTGTCAATAATTGTTTCTGGATATACATCTTTTGTATAGTATCTGCCATGCTACTATACTGCTAATATTGTCAGCTAGAGTTATCTTAAACCTTTTGTGTTTTATTGTAAAAACTGTGTTATTCTTTCATTCTTCAAATTTGTTCTCTGACAGTTGCTAGCAACAACAAAGTTGTAGATTATCAAGCCACCTTTTATAATGTTAAAAGGAAATTGTGGATTTACCTTATAGAGAGTAATATAAAGATTTGTGGGTGTTCTAATTTGTGGGTGTCTAATTACATGAAAGATGAAATAACAGATTCCAAGATCCAGGCTGCTATGAATATTCTGGGCAACAGTTTTATTCTTACTCACAAATACTCTGAAGAAATTGGAGTACTCCTGACAAGAAATTGAGTATTTCTGTTTGAATTCAATGGCACTCTTTGATGCTGGTGCTAGTTCAGGACCCTTCCTTAATTGCCGTGGTGTTGCAGAGATCTTTAGATTAGTTGATGCATTATTGCCTCTACATTTTAATTTGCTTAAGTTACTTCTCTTGTACATCCGTGTTTGCATCTTTGTGCCCCTTATCATAAAAGTAATTATTTTTCATCGGCTTTTAGCCCCTAGAGTGCCGGGGAGCGCAATCGCGCTCCTCCTGTCTTTCGCCGAAAGTGCCAGGAGCGCTATCAAAGCTTCGAAATGGCGTCCAGTTCTAAGTCTGCTTTTATTAGTGATGATGATATTGCTAAATATGTCAATGTAGTAAAGGTTTCCTTAAGTTTTTGAATATGTAACTCCTTTTACTTGTGATTCATAATTTTTTTTCCTAAACTGCTGTAAAATCAGCAAAAATGCCTTGGTAGTTTTAACATAGTTCGTAGGATATTGGTTGGCACTCAAAGGGTTAAAAGGTTTTACAAATTTGAATGATTCTTTGCCTAAAGAAAAGACTATGTTATATTTACGTCCAATGTGAGAACAAGGCATTTGTACCGTGCAAAACCAACTTTGAAAGAATGAACCTGGGAGAAAATGAAGGGGAAATGGAGAAGAAACTCATAAAATGCTTCACCTGATAGAAGTATGTACTGAAATTTATGGCTTTACTTTGTGAGGCACTCAAGGCATTTGAAAGTAAATTAAGTGATCAAACTTTGAAATTTTGAAAATGCAATGGACTTTTAAGAAAAGACAATACGCTTTGGTAAAAGTAAAATGATCCTTCCCAAGCAGTCATTACGAAATGAAGAGCATAAAAGCTCTGAAGCATATTCCCACATAAAATTATGGCAAAAGGAAATACATTTAGACCTTGATGTAAGGAAATCCAGTGGTAGATATTAATATTAACTGAGTCTTGAAAAGTCAAATTATCAACTATATATTTAGGAAATAATTTATTTTAAAAGTCCCAGATTAATGATTTGGGAAAAAATGATCTATAATAGATAAATATTCTCTCTGTGTCCCTTAAATGGGAATCATGTTTTTTTAAATCTATTTTACTTTGTTGTCTTCAGTTACAGTAGAGTTAATATTTTTCCTTTTTCCATACTGGGCTCTCAATGTTACAAATACAAATTATGCTGAAAGTGCAAAATTAAAAGGTAACTAGTACTAGAATAAAGAAGTGCAAATATATTTGACAGTCTTGATTAGTGAAACCATGGTTATTGAGTTGAATTCCTCCTCATCTTTCTACATCTTTAAACGGCAGGTAGCCAATGCAGATAATAGGCCTAGAATAAATTCATCTTACCATTTCTACCTCCTCCATAGTTCTCACATCTGTGCATTCACCATCCCATTGCTCCCGCCTCTGAGAAATGCCCTGCCATCTATACTATGGTCACAAGGATAGTATTTTAACTACATGCATCATATCTGACAGTTCAGTGACCAGACAATACATTAAGCATCTCCATAGGCTCTTGTCCCTTGCCTACTTTAACTTACTGACCAACCATAGTATCAGGATAAAATTCATTTTGATGTAATTAACCAGACCTCTTAAGTTTTGGATAGTGAGTTACCCACCATTTCAGCCTCATTCCTTGGTTTTGCTCCTCACTTCTTTATTTTTTAAAATATATTTTCATTGATTTAAGAGAGGAAGGGAGAGGCAGAGAGAGATAGAAACATCAATGATGAGAATCATTGATCAGCTGCCTCCTGCACACCCCCCACTGAGGATCAAGCCCCCAACCCGGGCATGTGCCCTTGTCCGGAATAGAACCTAGGACCCTTCAGTCCGCAGGCCAATGCTCTATCCACTGAGCCAAACCAGCTAGGGCTCCTCACTTCTTTAAAATAAGGTATGCAATTCATGTAGCATCCTGTGAAATTGGTTGGCCAAGTATTTTTATGTCCATTTTACAGAGAGATTTGGGAGGCTATGACTGTCCTCAAACCACACAGCCAATAAATGGATGATGCCTGTGTTCTTCCCAAGGGTGTGGTAAGGCCAGTTCATTGTCAAACTACAGATTTTGTTCCTGGGGAGTTCAGGGATATGAGGACAAACTATCCCACTGTTTTCTGAAAATTCACTTTCCCTGAAACCAGATACACTGGGATTGTTTTTTTGTTTGTTTTGTTGTGATGTTTTTTGGTTGTGTTTTTTTTGGGGGGGGGGCGGGGAGCATCATCGTGAGTCATAACAAGTTTAATTCCTTTTACTTCACATGTTTAATGGCCCACATAATTGCAAAGCGTAGGCACTTCCTCTCTACTGTTAAGAGAATTATCCAGTTAGGAATGCCTTGATCTTAATTAGCTTTTACTAAGCCCTTTCTGATGCCCAAATAATATACGTGGCTCACTGGTAAACAATTAGGGTGAGTATTATTTTCCTGTGTTTCTCAAGTACTTTTTAAAGACTTTACAAAGACATATGGACATCTTCATATCAAAAGTTTTTATGTAATATATGGCACTTTTCTTTCAGAGAAAATTATGAGTTTTAATAAGGGACACAGTTTTTTAAAAAATACACAAAGAAATGTAAAAAGAAACCTGTTTGTTTTGTGTCCTTGAATCGACTATGAGCTGTCCATTTCTTTATTATTTTTCCCCTGCTATGCAAACTCTAGATGTCTTAAAGTTTAACCATTGATACTATTAACAATTATGCTGTAAGTCATATGAAAGTACTGGATAACTTTTATTTGTCTATGTCTCAGTCTCTTTACCTCTGACATGGACACTCTCAGGCTCCGCACGTGCACATATAGTTCTCAGTCCGCATCCTCTCCCACTATTTCTAATACGATCCATCAGAGCATTAATTAGATGATTTCTTTGTGACTAGTGGAATAAATGAAAACTCTGTAATTATTTACTACTACATCCAGCAGCTTTGAAAACAGGGATTGAAGCCTAGATGTACATCTTACTGTGTGAATACTGTCAAATTTTTTATTTGGTTAAATCTCAAATATGTGTTTAAATAAATAAAATGAAATAATATTAATTGGTTTGTGTTCTTAGTATTGTGCTTAACACATACTGAATAATGACTAAATGATGGCTGTCATTATTATTATTACTATTCGCATCACCACAACATTTTGAAAGATATGAACAAAAGATGAGGACTGTTCTCTCTGTAAGGATCATAGAGGAATGAGGAGAGAGAAGGATTCATGCTGCTATTTCTAGACATGAGGGTGCATGTTGGAAGTAGGCTGCAATGAACTGTTCCTCTGCTATGCTCCTGTCTGAATGCTGGGAGACAGAGGGACCCATCTCCATGAGGAGCATCCACACAGCTGGGGAGAGGGATGGGTGAGGGCTTTTTGAGGATCCAGGTGTCCAGAACGTGGTGACCAGAGGTGCTCTTGTAGAAGAAAAGGCACAGGCAGAGGCTAGAGTGTCCCCCCACACAAACTACTCTACTTCACTTTATTATTGTTTCCAATTTCACCAAAGATTTAGAGATTAGGGATTCTAATTTAAATTCCTGTAAAAGGAGTAGTGAAAATAAATGGTAGAAGGGTGGTACCTCTGCTTAGCTCAGGGGTGGGCAAACTTTTTTACTCGAGGGCCACAATGGGTTCTTAAACTGGACTGGAGGGCCGGAACAAAAGCATGGATGGAGTGTTTGTGTGAACTAATATAAATTCAAAGTAAACATCATTACATAAAAAGGTACGGTCTTTTTTTTTTAGTTTTATTCATTTCAAACGGGCCGTAGTTTGCCCACGGCTGGCTTAGCTTCTCCTAAGTGCCAGGTGTAGTCCTCAAACCAGTACATACCTGGTCTCATTAGTGGGCCTGCCTTGATGGGTGAACATTACTCCGCTTGTCTTCTTACAGATGCAAAAACAGGCTCTGAAAAGTTAGGCATTTATCCAGCAAACTAATCTGAGAGTACCTGAGCCCATCCATCTTTTTCCCAAATCCAGGCATTTTCTCTCCACCCCAAATGCCATTCTCTCTAGAGTAAGACCTGCAGGTGTCTGAGCAGAAGGCTGGAGGAAGTGCTTGGATCTCTCTTGTACTGTGCAAGGCGTGGCCAGAGGATCACTCGGTTGTAGGGTCCCCCGTTGCTTTGGTCTGCTTTCATGAATGTACAGACATGTGAACTCTGAGCTCTGACTGAGAAGCATTTTGTTCCAGCTTGTCATCTGTGTGGAAGTAGAGCATTGTTGTTACAACCCATATTGTTATAACCTATTTTATGCTGTCCTCTCTGGTATGTGAGGGTTCTTTTTTATTAGTTCCAATTTTATTTAAAGCTTTGCCTTTCTGGGATGACCTTATGAACTACAGATCTCATTTGAATAGAGGGACTTATGTGAGCAGCAGTCACCAAATGGCTCTCCCTGGCACACTGCAGAGCCAAGCAGATGTAAAGGCTTTATAAAGGAGTCCCGACAAGTCGGCATTAGTCCATTCATGAGATCGGTGTTTTCTCAGGTGAGCCAGGGAACACTTTTTGCTAGTGGAACTTACTAGTAGTGTTTCACAGGTGTGAGCTGATGAGGATAGAAACCAAGCCATTGAACAAGAAAGCCCCAAAACACTCCCAAGAAAGCCACTGAAACCTGCACGTAAGCACTTCTTACCTTGTGTTCAGGCTTTGGCCTAAATCAAGACTTATATCAGAACTCAACTGTAACATTTTTCAGTGTGGAGAAGTTATGTTTTTGTTCTGTTTTACGTTATATTGTCTAAATAAATTGAGCTTTAAAATTAAACAAAGCTGGTTTAGTAAAATATCTAATCAATGAAATCAGGACTAGTTCCCCATAGGGAGGGTAAAAGTACATTTCATAAACAGTGGGATATCTAGGTGAGGCCTTGCTGTAGGGCAGTATTTCAGCAGGTGTAAAGGGAAAGGAAATAGTTTGAATAAAGATGCATATATTGCCCTAATGGTTTAGCTCAGTGGATAGAGCATCGGCCTGCGGACTAAATATGAGTATATGTAGGCAAAGGAGCACCACCAAGCAAAGGCACTCTCAGAGCCCAAAACATGCCAGACTTAGAATCAACTCTCTCTCTCACTAACTGGGCAATGGTAGGCAGTGATGTGTGTTCTCAGGGGCAAGTTTTCCTCGTGTATTACATGGGTTGGGCTAAAGATTGAAACAAGTAGTGTTCATTAAAAGTTTCTAGGTCAAGTAAGCTTATTCCAAAGCTCTATTTCCCTTTCTTTTATCTGATGAAAGATCAACTTGACATTTTGCTTTTGAACCGTGAGCACCACTAAACAAAGGTACTCTCAGAGCCCAAAACATACCCGACTTAGAATCAACTCTCTCTCTCACTAACTGGGCAATGGTAGGCAGTGATGTGTGTTCTCAGGGGCAAGTTTTCTTCGTGTATTACATGGGTTGGGCTAAAGATTGAAACAAGCCCTAACTGGTTTGGCTCAGTGGATAGAGCGTCAGCCTGTGGACTCAAGGGTCCCAGGTTCGACTGATGTTGAGACACCACATTTCTCTCCAATTCATTTCTTCTCATATGTTTGTACATGATAAAAGACAACAGCTCTCCAGGGAGGTGAAAATTGTAGCTCAGATTTTTCTCATCTGTTTCTACACTAAGTCAGTCATCATGATATTTAAATTTTATTTTTTTAATTGGTACTCCCTTTGAAGTCTTTCACACAATAGTACACAAGTAAGATAAATAAATCTCTTAAGAAGTGTTAACCTAAAAATAAAAGGCTTTTCAAAATGAGAGGCAATAAGCACTTATTTGAGATCAAAGAGAATAGATATGTGGACACACTGACTGATCCAGCCAGAACCCAAATAGTGATCCGATTAGGAGACAAAGGGGAGGTGTGTTGATGCGCAAGAGAAGGAGCGATTCCATCAATAGAAGGAAAGCATTTCTGTTGGGGAAGAACATAGTGATGTTTATTTACTTAAAAACCTGTTTTTATTGTTTTTTAGAGAGAGTTGGGGGGAGAGAGAGAGAGAGAGAGAAAGAGAGAGAGAGAGAGAAACATCGATGTGAGAGAGATCTGTTGCCTCCTGTACGCACCCTGACCGAGGATCAAACCTTCAGTCTGGGCCTGTGCCCTGACTGGGAACTGAACCAGCCACCTTTGCATGCACAGGATGATGCTCAGCCAATTGAGCCACATGGGCCAGAGCGTAGTAATGTTTATTTTAAAGAGTATTTTTAATTTTCAGTCTGCTAGCCATCAGTCCAGTAGTCACAATATCTGCTTTGTTGTTACCCTTGCAAACCATTCTTTGGGACACAGTGTTGCTTTAGGTCCAGTCCAGAGGTTGTTTTGCCCCATTTTAACATTCCAAAGGTGCAAGGCAGTTTCTCTGGGATGGTAGCTCCAGCTCCAGTTTAAAGTGGCTTTGTTTATGTGTTTGTTTTTTGTTTGTTGTTGTTGTTTTTTGTTTTGTTTTTTACAGAAGTACCTTTTGGTTGTTGTTTTTCTTCAGAAGGCAATCTCAGAAAAGAAGACATGGCCTTTTAAAACTGTCTTCCTTTCATTTGGCCAGGGAGATACTAATTTGTTTATAGGCATGAGCACATTTCAGAAAAATGTTGATAGAAATTTAAAGCTTTTTTCCTATCAATCATCTTATTACATATCCTCCCTTCATAAAACAATAGAGTAAGCTTCCTTGATATTACTTAATCTCTGGTAGAAATGTCAGGAAGAATGATCGTGAATCACCTGAAGTCACAGCATTTTAAAAGTCTTCCAATACCTGACTATATCCAGTCTTTAAATTTCATCACACACACACACACACACACACACACCCCTGAAATTCTCTACAGCAAAGCTTAAATATTGGATTTGACAATTCAGAAACACAAATTAATTTCCCAGGTTAAAATTTTATTTTAGCCAGCATTCATTTTGTGTAGAGCAATAGTTTGCAGTTGATAATGTTCTCAAAAATGTCGCACCATCAGATCGCTTCTCAAGTAAGAAAACCAGACAGAGAAAGCATGCTTCCTATCAGTCCTCTCTACGGCAAAGCTTAAATTTTGGATTTGACAATTCAGAAACACAAATTAATTTCCCAGGTTAAAATTTTATTTTAGCCAGCATTCATTTTGTGTAGAGCAATAGTTTGCAGTTGATAATGTTCTCAAAAATGTCGCACCATCAGATCGCTTCTCAAGTAAGAAAACCAGACAGAGAAAGCATGCTTCCTATCAGTCCACTGTTTAACTTGCCATCCACTCAGCTTGCGTGTCATGTATTCCCGAGCCAACTGCAGACTGCCTTCAGCCTTATCTCCCATTACCCTAGCCCAGCCGTGGGCAAACTACGGCCCCCGGGCCGGATCCGGCCCATTTGAAATGAATAAAACTAAAAAAAAAAAAAAGACCGTACCCTTTTATGTAATGATGTTTACTTTGAATTTATATTAGTTCACACAAACACTCCATCCATGCTTTTGTTCCGGCCCTCCGGTCCAGTTTAAGAACCCATTGTGGCCCTCGAGTCAAAAAGTTTGCCCACCCCTGCCTAACCCCTTAACCCACCTGTCAGTCACAATGTCTTCTGAAACTACTTCCCTCATGAAGACATTCCCCTTACCTGTAAAATAATTCCTCATTCCATCATCCACATCCTGTCACTGGCTTGGCTCATACTCACTTTCTCTCCGAAGCCTTCCATTAACCACAAGGATTAGAATGACCCTCCCTTACATGAGTTTATGTCTCTACCATGCATTTTTCAGTTAGTTATGCAGGATAGCCACCTTTTTTGGCCAGTGGCATTCTATACATGAATGGTTAAGCCTTTTATTATTATTGATCTTTTTCTGTCTAATCCAACCTGAAGTCCACATAAAGCTGTAACTTCTGTAAGGAAGAACACACCTTACACTTCCTGGTAGATCTGTCTTTTGTACAGAGTTGGAATTAAAAGAATTTTTAAATTTGTCTTATGTACATGTGCTGAAGGGCTGAACTAAGATTTTTAAATTGGTAAAAATGTTGAAACATCTGCGTCCTACCAAGTTGCATTATAAAATAAAAAGAAAGGGCGGGCATGGACATGCCCATAGTTACGTGATGTTTCTGAGTGCGGTGTCATAAAGTGATGCTTTGCCTTTTTCTCTTGCTATTTTCGTCCTTGGAAACCAGGCTCACTGAGGTGTGACCGCAAACCTGCCAGACCCTGTCCTCCTCTGTGGCTCCAGGTTACCCTGGCCTCTGGTTCTTCTGCAGGGCACTGTGGTTTTTTTCCAGCACCAGATCAGTTACAGGTCAGAATAATGTTTGGGTCAAGAAGAACTTAATGCACTGAACAGAGCTGCAGGGTGGATGAAAGTCTGGAGCCTGTGGAAGAAGGAATAAGCAGTTCTCTTTGCCATTTCTAAAGGAGTGTGCCAAAATGTGCTCTCCGCACAGTGCCTTTCCTAGGATTTTTGCTTCATTTTTTTTTTTAAATTAAAGGTTTGGATCAGATGCCAGAGCCACAAACCACAATTCCAATTTTAGCAAAGAAAATCAAGATTCAGGACATAAGTGTATATTCAGAAGAGGTGGGGTAGGATGGAAGGAGAATCCCATTCTCAATTAATTCCCCCACTTCTCTTCCTCCCACCACCCTGCACCTGAAAGTGAGATTGCTTATTAAATTAGCACACTGTGTCTATGTGACTATAGTTGTGAATCAGTTAAAGTAAAATTTAAAGAATATTGAAATAAAAATTTTAAAAAAGAAAATCAACTGCAAATTTTCTCCTAGACTTGAGTAGATTTAACTCCCTTTAAAATGTCCTTTGCTTGTCTACCTCTCCACACCTCACAGTTGGCTTTATGAGGTATGGAAACTTCTCAATCTTTCAATTGCTATGGATTTCCTCTTTCTAATCTTTTGCCCTCCTAAGCAAGGTCTGTGTGTTTTCCTTTAACAATTTAGTAAGAAATAGTTTCCCTTTCTCCCCCATGGTCCCTCATTTCTGCCCACTCTTCCTCACTTCTCAAGAGTTCATGGCCCCACCCACAGGGAGAGGAGAGGGCAGTGCTTGCCCCACTTCGCTGTGTGTGAGGAGAGGGCAGTGGTCCTAATCCGGTCCTTTTCAGATGGGACTAGACTTTCACATTTTTTATAAAGTTGGCTTTTTATCATATTTGTTTTGTATACTCAGATAATTTGTTCAAAGCAAGCCTGTAATTAAGGCAAAAAGTAGCAATTCTTTCCCTAGTTCTCTTAATAAATAACCAGTGCAAGAAATGACCAAATCTCCCACAAACTCACTGAACAATCAGTGCCTGGGAACGTTCGGTGAATTTGTGGGAGATTCATTCATTTCTTACACTGGATAACAGAGTTGGAAATTTCCCTGTTCCTATTAACTTATGGATTCATATATTAATCGTTTATGTATTGAGAGCCTAGTTTATGACAGGCACTGTTCTAGGCACCTGGGATATACTAGTGATTAAAGAGATGACAGTCTTCTGACTGTGGTAATTCTACAAATGAGTCAACCAGTAGTTGTTTTTCAGATCCCTCAGGTTTAGGGAATCCACTGCCCTTGTTTATACTCAATACTGGTATCGCTCTAGTTATTTATTCCATTTCTGTATTCCAAAGCAAAATTAAATAATTCTACTCTCTTTCTTCATGATAGCCTCACAAATATTGGGAAATGAACACATTTCACCTTCAGATTAAACATTCTCCGACACAATTTTACGAGGGCCCATTGTGTCAGTTGTTCTCCTCTAATCTGTGCCCCCTCATTGTGCACTTTCAGTGAGTCATTGTGACCTCCTGTGGTCTGAGTACACTGGGGTCTTCAACCAGAGCCTGGCCGAGTGGCACATGGACAGGCTGGGAAGTCAATCCAGGGGCATCAATTCAATGATTGATGGGGATAATGGACAGCAAACTAATGCTGTCTCAGCAAACTAATGCTGTCTCAGCAAACTAATGCAGCCTCAGCCCCAGGATCCTGCTTGCAGCCACCGAGGCACAGGCAGAGGGAGCCCTGGGGGCTTGGACACTGCTATTGATTCATTAAAAAAAGGAAAAATTCATCAAGGCTCCATGTTCCCTGTGACAGCAGGCCTAGGAAGTCAGCATGACCCCCCCATGCTGCGTGGTTTCTGTACAATCCACCATCTAGGGCAGAGGGCGGGCACGTGGAGGCTATTTCTTGGCTTTGGCGGAGTTACGGGGTGGGGTGATGGGCCGGCCACCAGGGTTCAGGCCACTGAACTGCCCATATTTCCCCTTGTTCTTGTCGGCGGGCTTGAGGATCTGGAAGGAGCACATGAGCGTCTCGTCCACACTCATCATGGCGCCAGCAAACTAATTTGGCTATAAATTTATCTCAGCTCTTAGCAAGGAGCCTGGGACAAAGTACATGTTTAAGAAATGGTTGCTAAATAAGCAAGTTAAGTATTTGGCCTTTGAAAATATTCTTAAGCAGAACATGGGAAGAATTTTTCCTCCTGTTTTCCAATGTGAAATGCATTGTTGAGTTTTTGTGATTAAAGTGCCATTAAGGATTTTTGGGGGAAATTGTTATGATCTGCCATTCATTTTAAACCTTAACTAAAAATGGAGAGGCACCACTTCCTGGTGATAAAATATTCAGAAGGTTTTCAGTATACATATACCTGGTCACAACAGAACTCTGAATTAGAGACTTAATTTTACATCATTATTTATGGAACTTCCACATTGATACCCATGCATTTTTCATTTTTGCTGGCTTAAATGTTTCCCCCTGTCATTGAAAGTGCCCATGTCCACTGTGACGAATAGGTATCCCTGATGCCTCTCCTTCCTGCTCCTTCCCCTGCTGCTCTGGAGATTTCGGAGGAGGGGCACTGGTTAAGGAAAGAGTTTATGACTCTTGTTGCTTCCTAGTAGCATCTGGAAGACAAGTGTCTGAGACAGAAACTTTGCAGGGAGCAGTCCTCAGATATTTGCACCTTCTTTAAATGCAAGTAGCCTTAAAAAATTTGTCAGTACCACTTTCAACTATTTGCACAGCCAACTCTGTCCATTATGTGGAGGTCTCTTTGCAATTATTTTCTTAATTTCATCCACTATCTTGATGCTTCTCTTATGATTCTCTTGGCATAATACCTCTAGGAAAAGGCTTCCTGACTCTAAAACCAATGTATGCTAAAAAAATTGAAACTGCTTTTTTTTTTTCATGCAAAGTTAGCAGTCTACTGCTCTACAATTTCTGTTACAAAAACTAATTAAAATACACATCTACCATAATTTTTTTCTTCATTCAATATGATATATCCTGATTACAATATAACTTTCACCAAAAGACCTTTGATACTGGATTTTACTTAAAGTAATTCACATTCACTTCAACAGATGCCCTTGATTCTTTAACATCATACTTTTTGACATGCTAATCCTCAATTTCAGATAATATAATAACAGCTGGAGAGCAAGTTAACACAGCCTGTATTAGATTGACTGGCTGTGGTAATTCTACAAATGACTCAACTAGTAGTTGTTTTTCAGATCCCTCAGGTTTAGGGAATCCCATTTCAGTTCCTGAAAGGAGATGTGAATCACTTTGCAGCAATTTAACTGAGTGTTTTAAATTTAATATATAATACTACAAGCCTTCGACTTTCCCCTATATTCTGATTTTCTATTTGTTATATAATTTTTGAGAGTGAGTTGAAATATCTAATTATAATCTTAGATTTTTCTATTTTCCCCTGAAGTTCTATCAGTTTTTGCTTCATGTACTTGAAACTCTGTCAGTAGATGTACAGTATCTACGATTGTTATGTATTCTTAATGAATTGAATCCTCTATCATTATGAAAGGATAAGATCCTCTGCCCAGAAATCTATTTTGTCCTTTATTATTGTTGATTGATTATTATTAGCATTATTTATTTCCTATTCTTTTACTTTTATTTTTAATAGTTCTACTAAGGTATAATTATTATGAAATATTCTTTACTTATTTAAAGGATACAATTTTATGAGTTTTGACATAGAAACCATTATCATACCCGAGATTATGAATATTTCCATCACTGCAGAATTTTTCTTAAGCTCCTTGTTACTTCTAACCTCCTGGCTTCTTCTTGTCCATTCACCGATCCCCAAACAGTCACAGATATTGTTTTTGTATATATTTGTTTAGAATATTATACACATGGAAACCCACAGTGGGTATTACTTTTATTCAGCATAATTATTTTGAAATTAATCCAGTTTGTTGCATCTGTCAATAGTTCAGTCTCTCTCTCTCTCTCTTTGCCAAGGAGTATTCCATTGTATGGATATACACAGTTTAATCCATTCGTCTGTTGAATGGATATTTGGGTGTGGGCTATTACAAATAAAGCTGCTGTGAACGTTCTTGTACATGGTTTGTATGAACTTATGATTTTATTTTCTTTTGGGTAAATATCTAGGAGTGAAATGGCTGGATAATGTTGACAGGTTTATGTTGAAAATTTTAAGAATTTGCAAACATTTTTCCAAAGTGGTTGGAGCATCTTTTCATTTCTCTCATTATTTTATTTGAGTTTATTTTATCCACATTCTTGCCAACAATTGGAATGGTATTCTTTTTAATTTTCATCTTCTACTATGTGTATTTTTATCTCATTGTGGTTTTAATTTTTATTTCCCCAATGATTAGTGATTTTGAACATCTTTTCATGAACTTCTTTTTCATCCATAAGTATTCTCTGATAAAGTGCTACACAGTTTCACCCAGTTGTTTTATTGTAATGTTTGTTTTCTTGTTATTGAGTTTTAAGTCTTTGTATATTAGTAGATACAAGCTTTTCATCAGATATAAAACATGCAAATATTTTTACCTAGTCTGTGACTTGTCTTTATAGTCTCTTATCAGTTTCTTTTGAAGATAAGTTTTGAATTTTTATGAAGTTCAATTTATCATTTTTTCCCCCAATGGATCATGCTGTTGGTGTCATGTTTAAAGGCAGGACCAGGTATATAAATCCAGGAGACCAGGGCAAAATGAAAATGATGGTTCTATTGTTGAAAAATTATTAAGAATTTCAGGATGGTGTCAGCAGAGCATTAAACTAAGTGTGGCCTTACTAATAGCATATTATTATTAGCATTGTTTATTATTTCCTGTTCTTAAACTAAGTAAGGCCACACTTAGTTTAATGCTCTGCTGACACCATCCTGAAATTCTTAATAATTTTTCAACAATAGAACCATCATTTTGAGACCATATAGTATTCCATTTATTTATTCCTGCTATTATTTATATGACTAGGGGCCCAGTGCATGAATTCGTGCACCTTGAAAGGAACTGTGGGCTGCAAGGCTGTGGTGAGCACAGGGGCGGGTCTCGGCCCATCCTCAGCGTCCCCACCTGGCCCCTCCCACCTTGGCCCCTGGTCCCGTCTGCCGGCAGCCCTGCTCCCACCGCTCCCACACGCTGACAGGGCTGGCCCCTAGCACCTGCTGATGGCACAGAGCAATTAGGGCCGGTGCCAGCAGTGGGTGAGTGTTAGGCCAGTGCTGGCAGCAGGTGTGAGCGCTGGGTGGGACCATGGTGCACGGGAGCAAAGAATTTTCAGTAACCACCAGAGGCTTGCCCCAATGACAGCGACCTGCATCCCACCTCGGTCTGGCGCCTCTATTCATGTGCTCCACCATCCCGCTGCGGCTGACACCCACAATGTTCCGCGCTCCGCCACCTGCTGTTGACGCCTGCCATGTTCTACGTGCACCCCCTGGTGATCAGCACACATCATAGCGGCCGGTTGTTCTGCCTTTTGGTCTATTTGCATATTAGCCTTTTATTATATTGGATTGTTGTCAGACATTTTACTTTTACATATTTTATGAACCCCACATTAGATGGTTATTATTTTTGTTTAAATAATCAGTTACCTTTAATAAATACATGTACATATTAACCTGTGTATTTAGCACAAGGTTCTTTGTTCTTTGGTTTCGATCCATATTTTTATCTGGTATCATTTTCTTAGTTCCTGGAGGACTTCCTTTATTTAACATGTCTTGTAGTGAAGATCTTCTGGTGATAGACTCCCTCCATTTCTGTATGTCTTAAAACATCTTTATTTTACCTTTATTTTTTAATTTCATTTTTTTAGAATTTTAGGATATTTTTTTTCTTTCAGTACATTGATGATGTTGGTTCATTGTATTCTTGCTTCAGTTGTTACATATAAGATATTTGCTGTCCTATCTTTGTTCTTCTGTACATACTGTGTTTTTCCCGTTTAAGGGAAAGAGAATATTGTCTCTTTATCACTGGTTTTGAGTACTTTCAAAATGATGTATCTTGGTGTAGTTTTTCTTCATATTCCTTGTACATGGAGTTAACCGATTTGGATCTTTAGTTTTATAGTTTTAACCAATTTGGAAAAATTTCAGCCATTATTTTTTCAAATATTTTTCTTTTCTTGCCCTCTTGATACTCTCTCTGGAGACTCCAATTAAATATTTATCTAGTCACTTGAAGTTATCCCACAACTCACTGAGGCCTCTGTTAAGTTTTAAAAATTCTCTCTTCCCCGTGGATTTCATTTGGGATCATTTTTATTACTGTCTTCAAGTTTACCACTTGCATTTTTCAATTTCTAATCAGCAATCAATCTCATCCAGTGTGTCTTTTCCATTTAACAAATTGTGGTTTTCATCTCTAGAAGTTGATTTGGGTCCTTCTTTACATTTTCTATGTCTGTACTTAACTGCTTGAATGCATGGGATACAGTTATTATGATTGTGTGTATGCCCTTGTCTAATATTCTAATATCTGGGTCAGTTCTATGTCACTTTTGACTCATTAATTCTTCCCCTTGTTACAGGCCACATTTTCCTGCTTTTTTCATGTGTACCATCATATACTGGATTCAGAATATTTTGAACTTTACTTTGTTGGATGCTTGATATTTCTGTATTCCTATAAATATTATTGAGCTTATTCTGGGATTCAGTTAACTTGCTTGGAAGCAGTATATGTACTCTTTTTAGTTCTTCCTTCAGAATTTGTTAGGTGAGACTAAATCAGTGATTAGACTAAGGCTAATTTTCCCCACTTCTGATGCAAGACCCTTATTTATACTCTGTATCCCATGAATTTATTCAGTCTTACTAGTGGGAAAAGGTGCTATTTCAGGTCACCTCTAAACTCTGATTCTCTCAGGTGGTTTTCCCCAGCCTGGAGTGGTTTCTTCACATAAAATTGCTGATCAGTACACAGCTGACTACGGTACTTGAGGGACTCTTCTGCACATCCTGGAAGTTCTCTATCTCTACAGCTCTGTCTTCTCCAGTGCTCTGTACTCTGTCTACCTTGATCTCCTGGGACTCTCAATTTAAAGAACCCACTGGCGTTCCTTCCCTTTACCATATCCTGGAATCTCTGTCAAGGCTGTGAACTCAACTAATAGTAGGACTTACCTTATTTGTTTCTCATTTCTCAGAGACGGCTGTCCTTCATTTCCTAATGTCAGATGTCCTGAAAAATTCAATTTGTCCAACTGTTTTATTATTTTATGTGAGAGGGCCCTCTGGTCTCTGTTACTCTATCTGTCAGAAGTAGAAGTCACTTAGGCTTTTAAAGAAAGTTTGCATAATTATTAAGCTCTCAGATTATGGGGCAAGATTCTTATAACATTCACATTCTTTTCAGTTATACTTCTAGCATTGACATTTGTTCATGATGATAGTATGTGACTATAAAATATTAGCAAATGGCAATAATATTCCTCAAGCCATTCAGTTACATTTGATTAGCCTCACACGTTATGAAGAACATAGTGAGAAACATGATTAATATTTATAATATGGAGTTATATTTTGTATTATGATTAGTATAAAATGACTTTTGTGTTGAGCAGTAAGAAATGAAAGGATTGTGTATTCTTTATTTTTATTTTTCTAAATTAAATTTATTGGAGTGACATTGGCCAATATGATTATATAGATTTCAAGTGTACATTTTCATGATACATTATCTGTATATTGCATTGTGTGCCCACCACCTAAAGTCAAATCATCTTTTGTCACACCATTGTGTGACCCCCTTTACTCTCTACTACCCCTCCCAAGCCTCCCTTCCCTCTGGTAACTGCCATATTGTTGTCTGTGTCTGTGAGTTTTTATTTGTTTCATTGTTTGTTCATTTGTTGCTTTAAGTTTTATATCCCATATATGAGTGAAATCATATGGCTTTTAACTTTTTCCATCTGACTTATTTCGCTTAGCATGATATACTCAGGGTGCATGATGTTGTCCCAAATGTCAGTATTTCATATTTTCTTATGGCTGAGTAGTATTCCATCATTTATATGTAGGATTATCTATTAAAATTAAAGAATGTAATTTTGGTCACTTACATGGTAAAGTAAAAACTTTTTCTTCATCTTTGCTATTTGTTGCTCGTGTGTGTATGTGTGTGTGTGTGTGTGTGTGTGTGTGTGTGTGTGTGTGTGTTTCTTTATTATGGCAAAGTATCACAATTTGTGTTTCGAGATGGTACAGTTTCCTTTCAGAATCAGTTATTCCAAAAGAGGTCTGCAGTAGTTATTGGCATAGTGGTTTCCTTAGGAATAAAAAAAGAATCCTATAATAAGCAATAGAAATAAGATAGTTACTAAACATTTAGAGACTTGCTGAATAAGCATGGACTATTGTGGTATTTAATATCTAGTTATATGTGTTTATTTGCAATAAAAACAGCATTAGGAACACACCAGGATGTATATACAGAGTTAAAAAATAATAACATGCAGATAGCAATTACACGAAAGTATCTCATATTCCACTCTTTCTATGGCAATCGCATTTGAAAATTTAAGTAAAATGCTTAGCTATTTGCTTAGCAACCTAGGAAATATTATACTCTTTGTCAGCTGGCAGCATAGTCCTTGCTAATATTTAGGCTAATATAACAAAGAAGATATAAAATGTCTTCAAGATAATATTGTTTCTTTTTTAATATTTTGTGTCATTGACATGTTAACGAGGAATCTGCACATGAATAATGTGCTCATACTTCCACGTGCCGCAGATGCTATGCAGAGTGACACATCAGCACACTGAATGAGACAGAGCATACCGCCTCTCTGCACATGCACTTATGTGTTCTGGCAAGCAGCAAATAAAGTCATTCATAGATTAGGAATCCCTGGCACAGTGTATTATCAGGGAAGCATTCTCTAGATGTAATAATTATAATGAATTGACTTGGATCTCAAGTATTGTCACTAAAGGACGCATATTTTTCTTATTTAAATATTCACAAGAATTTTGTATATTACCTTTGCAATTATACAATTAACATTTATAATTTATTTTTTTAATATTTAAACTTTAGATGGAATAAATTAGTAGAATAAAGCACACAATGGTTTATGATATAATTATTCTCCTTTGTAAGTGATGAATCAATAAGGTAGAACAATAGATCCAACATTTTTTGGCCATTTTATTGTCCACTTCTGGATTATGTTGGGACTCTAGTTAGCTCTGAAGTGTCTTTAGTGTGGAATGTTGTAATTAGAGAAACTTTCTTGAAAAATATTATTCAAAAGAGGTGCTTTTCTAACTGAACTCCAAAGATTTGCTTACTTCTGGAGCTTGTATATCCTGAGTATGTGTCCATAAAACTAGCGAGAGTGAAACCCTGCGCTAGGAACCCCAAAACGCTGTTCTGAGGTCTGCCTGCTCCTTGGAACTTATGTCAAATATTACGCAGGATCCTGCCTGCCTGCCTGCCTTCCTTCTAGTGATCTTCTCAAACATTTTCCCCAAGAAGAGGCTTTACTCACTTTTGTCTTCTTCCTATACTTTATATAAAGGGATTTTTTTTTTGGCCAAAATAGAAAAAATGTTTAAAAGTATTGGTGTTTCCATTTCAAAACCCACATTTATCTTTATTTTAAGCATGCTCAGCTTCTTCAATTCTTAAATAAGATATTAAAATACATTTTGCCCTGATTGCCTTTCATGGCTTATTTATAGACTGTTTTAAAAACTCAAAGCAAATAATTTAGTTCAATAAGTATTTCTTGAGCATCTGCTGTGTGCAAAGCATAGTGATAGGCTATTTTAAATAATATATGCTGCAGACTACCAACGGTCTTATAATGTATTTGAAAGGAAGGAAGATGTGTAAACCCAATAATTTAACACATGATTAATTGGCATAAAGCCAATTCACAGGTTTTATGGGTTCTCCCAAATCTTTCCAAAATAGACAGCAAGCTATTTGAGGGCAAATCTGTTTTTGTTTTGTTTTGTTTAATGCAAGATTTATCCTTAGGGCCTACAGGCATAGGATTCTGGTTGACAAAGGTGGCAATTAAAATTTAACAGACATGACAACGCATTGAATTAAGGTGGTAGGTTTTGAAATGGCTGAATCAACTTTCCTAGCCATATGGGGCTCTCAAGGTAGCATGGGGTCAGTCCCTAGAAGAAACCAGATGCCATCCTGAGGAGTTAAAAAAAATAGCAAATTTCCACATACCTTCAGTTTTATTTATCATTATTCTTAGTGCTCCCACCCACCCTTTCCCCTCAGCCCTCTGGAAGAGTTCCTGGGCCTGGCTTATTTTTATGATTGAATTATAAGATAATTTATGGCTCTAAATAAATTGCTCACAATACTATTTTCTGCTACTTTGGAGTGCTAAATCTAATTAGATCTACCACAAAATGTATATTTCAAAAGTTGCTTTCTACCCTGTAAAAAACATTGATTTTCCATGGGTAACAGAGAAGTGATATTCAAGAACCTACACTGATAACCAATTAGTACCAAAATTTATATGTAAATAAAACATTGTACATATTTATATATTCGGTATATAAAAATGTTTGTATGTTATACATTTTTCAATTTAAATAATTATTGAAATGTATACATCAGTCTAGGGGTTATCCTGATTTCTCCTTTGTCAGTCTTGCATGTTGGATGGAAACAGTTTGTGACAGTGATTGATTTACATACAGCCACTTCTGAGAGAGTGATTGTTTTAATTAAAATGTTGGGTATTTTTCCCCCTATATCTGAAGGCAGTTGGACTGATTTGCATTTCTTCAGTTCTGAGTGTTGAGGCTAATATATTATGAAACATCTTTTTTTTTCTTGGTGTACATGGACATTAGCTTTCATTATTTCTATTTTAACTAACATCAGAGAGCATGGAATGGAGTGTCACACAAGAAGTATCCTCAAAATACTTGAGGCACAGCAAATGGAAAAAAAGAGGAGAAAATTAAATTAAGACAACCTAAGCTTTCTTATTTTCTTAAGCAGAGTGGATATGTTGAATGCATAAGTGTTTTTGGAAAAGAACAAAGAACTCTAACAATTTAATGAATTGAAAAATATTTTGTAGTTTTACATGGCTAACTCAAATATGGTTGTGGAACTTCAGATATAGAAGTTTGGAATATATCAGTATATTGAATACAAAATCCTTTTCTGGTAGGTCTTATATTTAACATTTATTAGAAGAATGTCACCAAACCTTCTTATCCCATTATTTAAATTAAAAGTGAGCATGTACCTCAATAAAAGTTTGTTCACACATGTAATATTTTTACTGTTTTATAATATATCAAGACATAATATTCATTGAGAGTGATGTTCCATTTTTAGGATAGTAGATGTATTTCAGATTGTCTTCTTAACATTTCATACTCTTTTGATTGAGTTCCTGTTAGATCTGACTAGATAATCATTGCTTTGTTATTTACCTTGTGTACTTGTTTCTCTCTCTCTCTCTCTCTCTCTCTCTCTCTCTCTCTCTCTCTCTCTCTCCCCCCCCCCCTCTCTTCTCTTAATCTATCACCTTTTTCACCCAAAACATTCATTTTCGAAAACCCATATGGTTGTTGATTTTTCCTGAACACAATTAAGGAACTCTAAATACCAATCCAGTAGTTCAGGCTGAATGCCAATATAGTCTCATGTGATAACTTTCAAAGAAAATTGTTGAAAGGCCAGCAGTAGTTATGGGGAGGTGAACAAATATTGCTACTAACACTATGCTTGGCACTACAATGCTCAAATATGTCATTTCACTTTCCTTATCTCTATTGTCTAGTTTACGCAGGGCTAAATCCACAGTTCTCTATAGTGCTACTAACTAGGGAGGTTTGCTGCCATTTGCTGAAAGGTAGAGTCTGGGCTCCCATATTATCTTGCTGTTGGTGTAACTGCCACAATTCCACTCCTATTTTACTTGGTTATTTTAATAGTACTTTGATTTTCCTTTTGGGAGCCACTCTTCTCTGATATTTAGCCTATAAAATTTAGGGGGATGGTGCCAGGGGGACCCATGCCTGGCTAAGGAGCACGTTCAAACAAAATGATTCTTACCTCATCATACCTGGAGCTTATCTACCCGTGGACTTACTGATAATGTAATTTTATAAATTCCATTTGTTAATAATCAAAGAATTGTGTGTATTTGTTCTTAACCATATAATCCATGCAGCAGATATATACAAAGATACCATATTAGCTATATTATTGGTGTTAGCTTTTGCTTTTCCCCCCAGCATCACCTTTAATCCATACTATCTCTGTTTTTAAGTGTTTTCCCTAAATTATAATACCTTTAGTTAAGCTAAATAATATAAGTTATACGTTTACTCAGTCAGGAACACATAAACTTCAACATATTGCAAAGCACTCATTAGCAACAGGACTGAGAGCCAGGGTCACTATGTCAGCCCCTCAGAATTAGGGCGTGACCCAAACTGCCTCAGGCACTCCAAGGACCCAGTGTGACATGTGACCCTGAAAACTTCTATGTCAACTCATGTTAAAGGTTAGCAAAGCTAACATGTTTTATTTTGGGAGATAATAAATGCACAGGAAGTTGTAGTCCTGAGTCTTCACACAATGCAAGGGGTTGCTGTTGTTTTGGAGACGTGTGCTATCATTGCAACTGCCCTGTCTGGTTCCTGTCCGCTGACATTTGTGTGAGATTTTCTTAGTCCCTTTTTTTCAACTTTTCTAGAGTCAGGAAATAATACATGGAAGTGAGCTGTCCAGCACATATTAGACTGAAGTTAAGTGCAAAAATGAAGTGTTATATCCTTCTATACACAGTAGATTTAGAAGTTTTGTAATATGTTTGCTTTGCCTGACGGCACATAACTTGATGTAGTTGTTTTCTCAGTAAAATAGTTTTTTTGTTTTGTTTATTTTTTGCTATGTTTATTTGGTTGCATACTTTTTACCTTGGGGGAAAGTTTTCTTTTCCTTTTATTTTAATTATTTGAAAGAACGCCCTTCAAGTATAAACAGTCACATTGCATAATAGTCAATTTTATAAGTAATAAAGTATCATAGTGAAGGTTTCATGGATTGTGACTATGCACAAAAAGAAACTAATAAGTTTAATTTTTGAAAATTCAGGGCAACCAGTTAATCTTCACTGTATTTACATTAAGGTTATTTGCATATATGCGTGCAATATTATTTGCAAGTATGTATGGAGTTATATTTTTACTCATTTCTTGGCAAAAGGCATTAATAAATTTTGCAAAATATATTTTTATTGATTTTTAGAGAGAAAGGAAGGGAGAGGGAGAGAGAGATAGAAACATCAATGATGAGAGAGAAACATCACTGAATGGCTGCCTCCTTCACGTCCCACACTGGGGATCAAGCCTGCAACCCGGGCATATGCCCGACTGGGAATTGAACTTGCGACCTCTTGGTTCACAGGTCAACACTCAACTGCGGAGCTACACCAGTCAGGAGGCATTGATATATTTTTAGTAAAATTTCTGTATTTTCATTATAAATGTATCATGCCATTATTATAAGAAATTTTGCAAATAGTAAACTGTTGAAAAGTAAATGTTTCAGTAACTATCAAAATACCGTTATATTTAACATTTTCGTGTTTTTATTGATTATTTTTTATTGATTAATTGATTTTAGAGTGTCTGAGAAAGGAAGAAAAAGGGAAACATTAATTTGTTACTCCATTTATTTATGCATTCGTTGGTTGTTTCTTATATGTGCCCTGACCAGAAATAGAACCCACAACCTTGGCATATCACGATGTTGCTCTAACTAACTGGGCTACCAGGCCAAGACAAATTGTGAACATTTTTAAGGCTTTTTTTGTGATCACCATCTTGCTTTTTATGTTGTTCCAATTTTTACTTGTACCAGCAATATCTGAAATTACAAATTACCTCATCAGAATTCATGTAGAAAACATATATTGCATCGCTCCTATTTATCTAGACCCTGAAGATGTAATGGTGAGCAATATCATACATTTCAATTTTCTTCTTGAAACTTGCAGTCCAATTTGGAGACAGACATGCATCATATAATTGCAAAAATAAATGTGGAATTAAAACCATGAATTCTAATGCAAAATATTAGCATCTGTTTAATCTCAGTGGTGGGTATATGGATGTTGGTTTCATTGTTTTCTATATCTTGTAATGTATTAAAAACATTTCAACGTGAAATAATTTTGTTCATTAGATTTCACGTATCAGTGAAATCATATGGTACTTGTCTTTCTCTGACTGGCTTCTTTCATTTAGCATAACGTTCTCCAGGTCCCTTCATGCTGTCACAAAGGGTGAAATTTTCTTGCTTTTATGACTAAATAGAATCACATTATGTAATACCACAGATTTTTTTATCCACTCATCTACTGATGGACAAATCTTGGCTATTGTAAATAATGCTACAGTGAACATAGGGGTGAATATATTCTTTGAATTAGTGTTTTGGGTTTCTTCAAATAAATTTCCAGAAGTGGAATTACTGGGTCACAAGTCAGTACCATTTTTTATTTTTTGAGGTAACTCCACACTGTTTTCCACAATGGCTGCACCAGTCTGCATTCTCAGTGCACAAGGGTTCCCTTTTCTCCATATCCTCACCAACACTTGTTGTTTGTTGATTTATTGATGATAGTCATTCTGACAGCTGAGATATCTCACTGTGAGAGAGAGATAGAAACATCAATGATGAGAGAGAAACATCACTGATTGGCTGCCTCCTTCACGTCCCACACTGGGGATCAAGCCTGCAACCCGGGCATATGCCCGACTGGGAATTGAACTTGCGACCTCTTGGTTCACAGGTCAACACTCAACTGCGGAGCTACACCAGTCAGGAGGCATTGATATATTTTTAGTAAAATTTCTGTATTTTCATTATAAATGTATCATGCCATTATTATAAGAAATTTTGCAAATAGTAAACTGTTGAAAAGTAAATGTTTCAGTAACTATCAAAATATCGTTATATTTAACATTTTCGTGTTTTTATTGATTATTTTTTATTGATTAATTGATTTTAGAGTGTCTGAGAAAGGAAGAAAAAGGGAAACATTAATTTGTTACTCCATTTATTTATGCATTCGTTGGTTGTTTCTTATATGTGCCCTGACCAGAAATAGAACCCACAACCTTGGCATATCACGATGTTGCTCTAACTAACTGGGCTACCAGGCCAAGACAAATTGTGAACATTTTTAAGGCTTTTTTTGTGATCACCATCTTGCTTTTTATGTTGTTCCAATTTTTACTTGTACCAGCAATATCTGAAATTACAAATTACCTCATCAGAATTCATGTAGAAAACATATATTGCATCGCTCCTATTTATCTAGACCCTGAAGATGTAATGGTGAGCAATATCATACATTTCAATTTTCTTCTTGAAACTTGCAGTCCAATTTGGAGACAGACATGCATCATATAATTGCAAAAATAAATGTGGAATTAAAACCATGAATTCTAATGCAAAATATTAGCATCTGTTTAATCTCAGTGGTGGGTATATGGATGTTGGTTTCATTGTTTTCTATATCTTGTAATGTATTAAAAACATTTCAACGTGAAATAATTTTGTTCATTAGATTTCACGTATCAGTGAAATCATATGGTACTTGTCTTTCTCTGACTGGCTTCTTTCATTTAGCATAACGTTCTCCAGGTCCCTTCATGCTGTCACAAAGGGTGAAATTTTCTTGCTTTTATGACTAAATAGAATCACATTATGTAATACCACAGATTTTTTTATCCA